>NW_006295180.1:2863496-2885569 GCF_000327345.1 Myotis davidii | reverse complement strand
GGGGAGTCCCCTGCCCAGGCCTGACTCCTGGGCCAGAGGCATCAGGCCTGGGCTGGGGGCAGAACCAGTGATGGGGGGAAATGAGGGTCCCCTGCCCAGGCCTGACGCCTCTGCCAGAGGCGTCAGGCCTAGGCAAGGGGCCGATCCTGCAATTGGATATTGATGGGGGTCAATGCCTGAGGGCTCCCAGTATGTGAGAGGGGGCAGGCTGGGCTGAGGGACACTCCCCCCCACACACACCCAGTGCACAAATTTCGTGCACCGGGCCCCTAGTAAAGGTAATAAAACATAATGATAATTTTTTAAGAGATCCTATTCCTGACAGCCCTCAAAACCACTCATTACTATGATTCTGGTTTGTATGTGATTCTCCATTTTACCCATAAAGGACTTGATATGCCACTAGGAGAATTTTGATTGGTACTATGCTTTTTTACTTCCTTATCAATATCAGTTTCTGAGGTGGTTATATCCTCTGTGTATGTCCGTATGCCAGTTTATTTTGTTCATAAGATTCCACATAGAAGTGAGATCATGTGATACTTGTCTGTCTCTGAGTGGTCTACTTAGCTTAGCAAATACTCTCCAGGTCCCTCCATGTTGTCTCAAAGGGTAAGAGACACCCCCCCCCTTTTTATTTACTGCTGTTTAATATTCCATAATATAATTTTTTATCTACTCATCTACTGATGGGCACTTGGGCTGTTTCCAGATCTTGGCTGTTGTAAATTGCACTGCTATGAATAGAGGGGTGCATATATTCTTTCTAATTGGTATTTTGGGACTCTTGGGATATATTCCTAGAAGTAGAATTCCTTGTTCAAATGCCCAAACCCTTATAAAACACTTATTTTTGTCCAGTACCTATTTAGTAAGTTTCCTTTTGTAGATCTAGAAAAATTCCTCTCTATACCTGTTCTTCATGACCTTCTAAATACAATTCAAATAGTCTTTGTTTTGATACCAGTTTCTATTTATAATATTCTTTTCTCCCCAACTTTGTCCACCTTTGATTCTGAGCCTTTGGATAATGTGAAATTGTCCCCATGGTAATCCTGAAAAAGGCCTTCTAATGTTAACTTCAACATTTAAATGACCCTTTGTCTGCAGATAGAAGTTACAGTGAGATGCACAATAAAGTACTTCCTATGTGCTCTCAGGAGCAGGGATGCATGCTGTCATTCAACTCTGTATCCTGTGAGCCTAACAGAGGGTGTTGCAAAAAGAGGGCCAATTAGTTTTAGATGGATTATAAAAACCTCCAGCATCCAGAAAATAGAGCAGTTTATTTTAGATTTTCTACAAGCAGGTGGGAAGTTGCAGCTTTGTCCCCTCTATCTCCTTTATCTTCACTGTCACTGTGAATCATTAAGTGACCTCTGGTGGGTCCCACACTATTATTTGTCAGGCCTGGAAAAGAGTACCAATATGGTCAACCTCCCCCTTGGCTTGGCCCCTTCTCTTCCCACTCTAAGCCCATCTCCCAACTACAGGAAACCTCTGGGGCAAGGGTGTGGACACCCACTACTACTCCAGCTCAAGCTTCATCTTCTGGAAGGTCTTGGTCATCTGGGAAAGGATTCAGTATTCTCAAGTACCCAGTCCTCAGACTTTGATTTCAAAGTGGGTGCAGGCTTCAGGGTGTACCCCTGGCTAGATATCTTACCCTGTATGGGGTCAGAGCTGGGAAGGGAGGACCCTCGGTACCAAGCACAGGGCAAGCTATCTTTGCTTCCTTTGCCATCAGGAATACATCTGTTTGTTGCCTAAGTAATTCTGACTTGACATACCATCATTTTTTAGGTAGAATCATAACGTGTGAGAACTTAAAGAGACATTCAAAGTCATCTTATCCAAACTCTTCATTAGCATAGGAAACCAAGGCCAGAGGAAAGAACTGACTTGCCCATGGTCATACCACAAGGTCAACATTAGACAAGTAATAGAAAACCAAGTCTCTGGAGTCCAGATGATCCCTCTCATTCCCATTCTTCTAGGTGTGATTCCAATGTTGATCACTGCAGTTCCTGGATGCTTTGACAAACTATATTGCTGGTTCTGTTGCTATTAAATAAAAGTAGCTAGTTGTAAGCACAGTGGAGCAAACTCATGGAAGATGGAGGAAAAGGTAGCCATATGCCCTGCAGCATGTACATAACGTAGGTTTCTCTGAATTGTGAAATAATAAATTCCCTTTGTTGACCAGGATACCATTTAGAATCAGAAGTGGACACCAGTGAGCTATCAGATAAGTTGAAATGCAGGGAGCCAAGTAATACAATAGAAGGGAATAAAATTGCATTGTTTGCGTTCATGGAAGTGGTCCATTTTCACCCCTTTGAAGATCCTTCCAGAGTAATATATGCAAGATAACTGTGCTGGCTCCAGCGTGGCCTCATAGATCAGCTGTCACTCAGCCTTGAAGGCTGCAGCTGGAATTCAGTGAGTTTATTCTTTAGTGAGGTGAGACGAGGAGGAGGAATATAGTTTGGGTCTTTCTCTCTGCATTTGTTTTTATATTATTAGTTCTTTTAACAAAAATTTATTTAATAGTTCTTATACACCAGGTCCTGTGCTGGGTGTGAGGAGTATAGAGGTAAACAAAGCAAATATAATCCCTGCTCTCGAGTAGTTTCCTGTCGACTAGGGAGAATCATATGAGATCTTTGAGTGGGAAAGGAGGTGTGTGAAAGAGCTCAACCAATCATTTAGGGAGTCCTGATAGAGCAAAAGGAGAAAAGCATCTCTATCCATTAGCAAGCCCCAGTGGAGATGTAGACACTCTGATGCTGAAGAGAGATGAGATGAGGACTGATGGTTTTCACCTTCATTGAGAACGAAGTGAATTACAGCCTGAGGAATTCAGATGGAGAAATAGCATTTCCACATTTCAAAAGTTTTTAGAATAGGAAGTAGGCATCTAGAAGAAATTATGGAGTATTCTTGTCTGATGGACTTTAAAATAAACCCATGCCTGGCCCTTGTGGCTCATTTAGTTGGAGCATTGTCCCTTACACCAAAAGGTAGAGGGTTCCATTCCCAGTCAGAGCACATACCCAGGTTGTGGGTTCAATTCCCGGTCGGGCAATATGTAAAGCAACTGATATTTCTCTCTCTCTCTCTCTCTCTCTCTCTCTCTCTCTCTCTCTGCCCCCATCCTTTTCTCTCTCTAAAAATCAGTAAAAAATATAACCTCGCGTGAGGATTAAAAACAAACAAACAAACAAAAACTAATGAAATAAAATAGACCCCTTAGCCCAGGATGATGTAACCATGAGTTGTTCTTGTCTGTGAGTGATGATCTGCAGTGGTCGGCAAACTCATTAGTCAACAGAGCCAAATACCAACAGTACAACGATTGAAATCTCTTTTGAGAGCCAAATTTTTAAAACTTAAACTATATAGGTAGGTACATTGTTATTAACTTAATTAGGGTACTCCTAAGACTTAGGAAGAGCCACACTCAAGGGCCCAAAGAGCCGCATGTGGCTCGCGAGCCGCAGTTTGCCGACCACAGAACTAGGGAACCCCTCAGGGTCAGTCCGAGCTTGATTTGCCTTTATGTGGTTGACAGAATGCTTAGTGAAATTGGGCACGATGTGTCTACTTTGTTGTTTGAAACTGGCATTACAAAGTTTAAAACTGATGATAGGTTTTGTGGGTGAAATATAGTTTTATCATGCTTTTTAATGGAATCATATTAAATTACAAAGAAGAGGCATCTTCTGAGCCAGCCATGGAGTTTCATGTTTCATGTGTATTTTTTTGCAACAACTTCAAAATGTGTTAGCTATCAGCTATATTTAGCCAGAAGCATATTAAATGTATCCAAGTCCATAAATTTAGAGTTAAGCCAAAAGCTCTGGAAAAATTCTATTTCCTCTTACTAGAAACAATAAAAAAATAAATAACCAATTGCTGTTATCATGTCTTATCGCTGTTATTATTCCAGCCAGCTTGTCACACCAAGCACTCTGATAGGAAGAGAGCAGTCATGCTACACTTTTAGCCCCATGTAGTAAGTAGCTAGACCTTCAGCACTGATTTCTCTAACTTAGTGCAAACAGGGCACTAAGACAACAGACTGGTAACAGGGGCCTACATGCCCCATATTAATCCATTTCAGGTTGTGACTAAAATGTGTCTCAATCTGTATCATCTATATTGGGTTTTAGCTAGGTTTTTTTGTTAATATGAATTTAGGAATAGCAATTCTTTTAGACAAAGGCAAAAATGCCAGACATGGACCAAAAACTAAAATGGATGTTCAGTAAGTCCAGTGAATAGATAGACTTGGGTACTGGATAGAATCTGAAGAGCCGTTCTTTCAACAGGGTCTGCTATTTTTATTTTAGGTTAATGGGAGCTAAGCAAACTTTTAATTTTAAAATTAAAATATATTAGCCACATCATATGTTTTGCATTGTTGTATTTTTTAAGTGGTAATATATATTTATGGTTTAGAGAAGGGAGAAGGAAATACGTAAGAAGCCTAGGAAAGAAGCTGAAGATGACAGAGATGGAAACATAAAATCAATATATGTATTTGATAATGCAAAAACAGTACAATTCTTTGACATAGATGGGAGTATAAAATTCTGTATATCTGATTACACTAATATACTACAAAGTTATGATGAAAAAATGCAGTATTATTTCATCACTTACCCCTCCTTTCTCCCTGTTATGGACCAAATGTTTGTGTCTCCCCAAATTTATATGTTGAAGTTCTAACCCCTGAATTGGAGGTAGGGCCTTAGAGGAAGTAACTGATGTTAAATGAATTCATAAGGGTGTGACCCTGATTCAGTAGGATTGGTGTCTTTATAAGAGAGACACCAGAGAGCTTGCTCACTCTCTGTTCACACAAGGAAGAGGTCACTTGAGCTCACAGCAAGGAGGTGGCCTCCTGCAAGCCAGAAGAAGTGGTCTCAGAATGAAACCTACCTTGCCAGCACCTTAATCTTATATATCCCAACTCCAGAACTTGAGAAATTAATATCTGTTGTTGAAGTCACCTGGTCTGTTGTATTTTGTATGGCAGCCCAAGCAGACTAACACCTCCCCACTTCCAACATCACTCCTAAAGAGGAAGCCCAGTTAAAAATGTGGCACCTTTAGTGGCCTATATAATAAGCAAAGAACAGAGCATATTGTCTTTCAGTGTAAGTGATTTAAGTTACAGGGTATTGCTGGCATTCTTCATCACTACCCTCCATACTCACTTCCAGTGAGGTTCTGCTAAATCGGCACAAGTAGAACAGGCCTGGTCTCCACCTAGGCGTAGGGGCTTTTGTTTATTTCAGTCATTAAACAAAGAAGATGTATGTTGTAGAATCCCCACCATATCCTAACTTTATTGTGGCATTCCTATGCAGGGATAGGGAGAGTGAAAAACTAAACCTACCCAAAACGGGAAGGTCATCCAAGATTTAAGTGAATGAAGGGTGAAGGTGGAGAGTGGAGGGAGGATTGTGACCTTGAACTTAATTTGGAGATGTAATTGATACTATGTTTTAACAACTAAGGTGGATTATTTCATAGTTTTCTGTTAGATCAGTGGTCGGCAAACTGCGGCCCCTTGATTGTGGCTCTTCCACAAAATGCCACGTGCGAGCGCACACGTACAGTGCGATTGAAACTTTGTGGCCACACTCAAGAGGCCAAAGAGCCGCATGTGGCTCGCGAGCCACAGTTTACCGACCATTGTGTTAGATCAAAGACTCATAAAACTAACTGGATAACTTATCGGGAGACAGAGTTGGGTTTTGATCCATCGGCTTGTCATGTTTCATGTCTTTGTGTTCAGTCCTGTAAGCACGAGGAAGGAAGTGGATAGGAACAATTGCAGTTTTTGAAACCCAGAAGGTAGAAGAAGGTCTCTTCTGATTTATGTTTCATTTCTGCTAACTTGTGCTTTCCAATTGCCAGAGTCTGAAATTATCACAGCTGGGACAACATTCTTTCCCTCTGTGCTCCCTATTTTTTTAAAACTCATCCCCACAAATGATGTTAACTTTGGAGTTTTTATGCTACTCCGCAGCACGCCAGTGTATTCAGGCAGCCTGTGGAGGTTAAAATGGATCTTTCCAACCCATACTTTTTTTTCTCTTTTGCCCACATGATTTCCTAAATAGAAATCGAATGAATAAGTTAAGGAAATAAAATTAACCACTTCTACACCCCTGGTATTAACTCTCTCATCCTAAAAGCACACAAGTGATTGGCTCATTCACAAGACTCTACCAGTAAAAGAGAAATTCCTCCTCTGATTAGATTTTACACTCATGCTTTAGGTCCTTCAAATATGTAGGATAATTCCAAATAGTTGGATGGCCCTCAGGAGCAGGCCCTCAGGAAGGTAGGCTGTTTACATATGTTTCATCTTTTTTACTCTTTAAACTTGGAGGCATTATACTTGGAAAGTTTCTTAGGAAACCAAGTAAAATCTTGTGACATTATGGGTTCATATTAATATTAGTCATGTGAGGCTGTGGACACTTTAAAAAGAAAAGAGCAACTATAGAAATTGAGGACAGGACAGAACCCGGGGACGGAAGCCTGAGCAGAAACTCCAGTGGTCTTAGTTTTTCACTTGTTTTTAACATACTTGGATTTGGGGAATAAGTGAGTATTGTGTCAAGTTTGTTTACTAAGCGTAGTTTTTGTGCATATTACTTTAAGGGACAGTCCCCATGTGTAGAGGTGCCAGGAAAAGTAACATGTGAAGATTGGATCTAGTCTATGAATAGTTTCAAGAGGCATGTAGCTTCCCCCTATCATGCATGACCTCTGGAATATTGAAAAGGTCTTTGATTGCATCTGTGCACAAAAGGAGAAAAACAAAGATGGTATAGAAAGGCAGGATAGCAGAAGCTTTAGATGCACAGGGAAGAACTAAATTGATATTAAAAGAAGAAAACAACTCAGACTCTTCTTTGTCATAAGTCTTCATAAGGTAGAGGAAAATAATTAGAAATTGTGTTTCCCATAAATGCAAATTTAGACAAGGCAGGCATGCACTATTTTTGCAGAACAAAGTTAACTCCTTGCATCCCACTAGGCTGCAAATAGGGTCTGTTTGAGTTCCCTTGAGCTCTGCTGGGATCCTAGGTAAGGAGTACTGTTTCTAGAACTTTAAATGGTTTACTGGATTTCTTTATATGTTTTCCCAAAGAATGGAAAACACTGTACTTACTAAAGATTGATTTATTTCTAAGAAAATATTTTTCAGGTCAATGCAAATTAATCTATGCCTTGCCCTCCCTAATGCCTTCTCCCCTAGCCCCCTAACACCCCTCCATATCCTGCCCAACTGCCACCAGCAATATTATAAAAGAGTGATTGTACTCTAAAATAATTTATTGGGGAGGCATTTATTGTTATTTTTACACTCAATCATCAGTTATTTGTAATAATATTCTGAGATTTAATGATTTGGGTTGTTAGAGAGGAAAGTTATTTTCCCTTTGAGCCTTACAAGCCATGTATGTACCTTTAAACAAGGGAACTAGATTAAAGCTGAAGAATGTCCCTTTGCCCTGGCTAACTGGTTAGAATGGGCACTGAGTAGTTCATAACCAGGTTCACAGTCAACCAAGGCAGACTGCCCCCCTACAAAGCCAGCAGCGGAGCTGGGGCCTCAGCACCACTGGAGCGACCCTCCTATATGTTTCCAATGTGCTCACGTTCCCGTCATCCTCAGGGACTCTTCTTCCTCTAGCATCTCAGGACCTCCCCTCATGTTCTTCTTCCTGCTCCCAATCCCCTGCTCCCATCCCCACAGTATGACTTTACCTTAGGGGCCTAATACAGAAAACAGCAGCCCTTCAGACAAGCAAGCTCCCAGCTTCCCACCTTCTGCTCTACCTGTTCTCTGCATCCTCCGGTTGCGATGAAGACTCCTTCTACCTTTTAAAGAACCGTCTGGATCCTGTTCTTCCACTCCTGGTCAGAATCTCTCTTCATCTTCTTTCTCTCCTAGAATCCAGTTTTCATTTGTTACTAGATCTTTTCCTACCCAAGGACTCGGTAGCTCCTCCCACTTCAGATACTCTCCCCTGCCGCTGTGGCTGCCAGGGCAGTGGTCATGCTTCCCACGTTGCTCACTACTTTATTGAAACTTCTCCTTTAAGGTCCCACACCCTCCATGTTGCTGCTACCACTTTTCCTCTTTCTTAACATTCCAAGGGCACTTTCCCAGTTGACCAGTCCCTCCTTTCTCACACCCTCTTCTCTTGGCTTCTGTTTCATTGCACTTTTCTGCTTTTCCTTCTCTCTCCCCTGCTTCTCCCCAATCAGTAATTCTTAGAGTCCCCGTGAGTCTGGTCCTGAGCCCCTTCTCTGCAGCACTCCGTCTCTACTGGCTTCTCGCCATGCACATGGCTTCAGGTATCATCTGCCTGCTGATAAGCCCAGGTTTACATTTCCATCCAGATTTTCTTCTAAGCTCCAGACTCCTGTTTGATATCTCTACTCTGTCTCACTGGGACCTCAAGTTCAGTGTAGCCCAAATCAGACTCATCATCCGCCTCCCCAAACCTGATTGTCCTTCTGTGGCTCCTTCCTCCATCCTCTCTCTTACCCAGGATACACCTCCCTGACTGCCACCTCTCACATTCAGTCAATCTCTAAACCCTGTCCATCAGTAGCTCCTATTTATTGGTAGGACATGTTCACCACTTCCTTCGTAGGCCAGCTCTAACTTCTCTTGTCTGGTCTATCACAATAGGGTCTTCTGGTTTCCCTTCATCCACTTTGGCACCCTGCTATCTTGTAGCAACAGCAATGTTTTTAAAGCAAAAAAAAAAAAATGCAGTCATATTCCCTCTTTAAGACATTTCAGTAGCTTACAATACACTTAGAAAGTTCAGAGTCCTTGACATGGTCTACAGGGCCCTGCTTGATCTAGCCTTGGCTGCAAGCCTTCTGCATGCCCTGCCTTCCTCCTGAGTCAGTTGCTCCAGCCACAGAGCATTCCCTATGCTCGTGGTTCCCACTCCATGGCCTTGGCATGTGCCCTGCCATTACTTATCCCTTCGGTCTTATCTAAATGTCACTTGCACATGTCCAATTTAAATCAGGCACCACTGTCACAGTTGTTCATCAGACCTTCTTGTTTCCACAGAGCTCTTCTCAATTCACAGTCATTTGTCTCCTGGTCTGATTATCTAACATTTGTCACCCCCAGTGGACTGCTAGCTATGAACCCTCTGTTTGTTCAGTCCTAGATGTTTCTGGCAGATGGTAGATGCCCAGTGATCGCTGTTGAATGAATCAGTGAGTAAAGGATGAATAGAAACATCTTCCTGGAATTGATCTAGAACTCTGTGGCTCAGGCTCTCTCATATACATATGAGCCCTTTTACCTTTTGCCGCTTTAAAAATTTTTAAATAGACATGAAGGATAACTTACCTACTGAAATCCAAACGTAGTTTACTGATCCAGTAAAATGACATTAACTTGGAATGGTTCAACGAGAGCTGTTCATGCTTGAACACATTTTTTAGCTTTCACTTTACCATGATAGTTCATAGGTGTATGTTTTAAATTGGGGAATGAAACAAAATTCACATTTGGAAATTAGCACCTGTCCCAGTGAAAGTCTCTGTAATGTCTAAGTCTTATGGAAGACGATAAATCAGGGAGGTAGCTGACTTAATGTCACAGCCATTGCAGGTTTTACTCTGCTTGACTGCATACTAATCAACAACGTTCAAACAAGCACACATTGAGGGTGCTATGAAATCCTGGTGGTGAGGGAAGGAATAATAGAAATAATATTAGGAGAAAGAAGCTACATACTATTGCAAAAGACTGACACCCCAGGCAGTATTACTGTCAGCACCCAAGCCACCCAGCCACAGAATGTTTCTCTTGATTAACAGAGGAATTTTGTGAAATTTCCAAATTGTTTCTGTTCTAAATCTTTCTCCTTTCCACCTGTCTCACATTAATACAGGCAATTGAGCCAAGAAAAGTCTTCAAACTTTTGAACAGTCGCATTAGAAATCTTAGGCTCTGGGAATACAACGTTTTTTTCCCTAAGACTTGCAAAAGAGAACTTATTAACTCAATCAAAGACCTGGCCAACAGTTTAATTCCCAGCACAAACTTGATAAATTGCCTGCTGGGGAAAAAACTACAAAGGCACATTATTCTGTAAAGGGTTGGAGGGGAAAAAAATTCTTTTTTCAGCTCCCTACCCACTCGCTTCCAAAATTCTATGTCCCTATACCAGAGGCCCACACTCATGCATGTTATATTTATTAGTGTATTTCTCTCCCACCCTATCATGGCACTCTTGGTATTCCTATTTCTCAGCTTCTTAACTCCCAAATTGTGAACTGGCTGGTTGGTTGGTATTTTAACATAGTTGCCTTCACCAAGTTGTGACTATTGGCATAGGAAACACTCTGTGGAATTGAACTAATCAACTAAAAAGCACTTATTGTGTAACTATGAGTTAATAAGAAAGGGCTCTGCAGAAGATAAAAAGATTGATGCTTGAGCCCTATTCATACCTCCCTCGTTACTTAACAAAGCTCAGGTCATGGAGATAAAGAAAAGGGTAGAGAGAAGAGGTGAAGAGATGTCCCTGACACCAATTGTAATGATTCTAGCTTGATTGGCCCATTCTTCTCAATCTTTAGTATATACAGAACTTTTTGACAATCTTGTTAAAACTCACATTCCTGGGTTCCACACATTCCCCTCCCCCAACCCTTGAGATTCTGACTTACTAAATCCTAGGTAGTGCCCATAAGTTGCCAGTTTTACAAGCTTCCAAATGACACTGATGCTAGCGATCTGAGCACACTTTGGGTGGAACTGGCTTGGTCTAGCCAACAATAGGAGCAGCTGACATAAATTCCCCTCTCCCCACTCTTTTGCCACCTTTGCAATAAACCTGTGTTGAAAGAGTGGGGGGAATAGCTGAGAAAATACTTTTATGTAACTCACAAAGTATGGTGGTCATGGAACTCAAAGCAGTGTATTAAGTGGTGGTAGTATTCCACCCTTGGTTCATGCAGCATAAAGACCAACCTTGGCAGAAACGTGTGGAAACTCATTGTGTATCCAGGTGCAGAAAGGATGTTGCTAGAATCTGAATAGGTAGGAAGGGACAAGGCATCTCTAAAGAGATAAAACAGGAGCTTAACTTTTGCAATAAGAATGCCAGTCACAAACTCAGTGATGCTCCAAATCAGGGAAGAGCTCTTAACCCAGTGGAGGAGCCTTTTGGGTTAAAGTTGGCTGCTTAGAACTCTGGGTTTCTCGAAAGGGGAGAGGTATGGGAGTCTCTTGTTGCCTGTGGGTTAATACCACCAGGCTTCAGCGAGATCCTGCTGGACATTCACTCTCTAGATGTCCCAGAAAGCCTCTGGAAGGCTTTCCCCACCAACTGAAGGAGGCTTGTCAGAATTTGGCTAACTGGGAAAGCATTTGTATTGCTCGCTGACCCAGAGCTGTACCTCTGCAATTAGAGTAGCGCTTTTCTTTGTATTCCCTGAGGGTGAAGCAGTTGCCAAGTATCTAACAATCAGCTTCTAACAAGCCCATGGAAGGAGCTATCGATTGGGCTGGAGGAGAAACAAGTGCAATTAAGTTTCAGACTAATCATCAGAATTCAACATTGACCGAATTGTTCCAGAGACTTATTAAAACCCCTGTCCTTGACTTGGAGTAAGGGAGTGTCTGGATTTGCTGGAGAGGGTCATCGGCTATGTGAAAAACTGTGGGTCAGCAATTTGGAATATTTTCTTACTCTCAAGGGATCAGGATGAAATGAATAAAAGTTGTAAATCCCCACAATAGGCTCTTTAATTAGAAATGAAAGGTATGGACAGTCTTAGCATTTAATAGCATAGCCTGTTCGTTTTCAGCAGTTACACTAGGAATCATGTGTACTTGTTGTCAAGTTTATTTACTTATTTATTTTGCTTGGGAACATTGCAGAGCAGCCTAGGCTGTTGCCATATTTGTTGCAGGTGCCTGGGTAGTCTGTGTGCAGCGTCAAGGGCAAACAGAATTGCATCGGGACAAAAACAGTGTTTCCTTTGGGTATATCTGTATTTAGCAGCAAAAATATTGTTCTTATTTTGAAAAGCTCACAAAACATCCTGGTGTAACAACAGTGTATATGACCTTGAAAATATAATTGATATTGAATTATGTATTATTCATATGCAAATCATGCCTTTTAAAAATAATGTCTAAAGTGACAGATGAACAGTCAGCCTCCTTTGTGGCCTGTTGACCTCTATGACCTCTAACCAAGAAGGTACCTGGTTACAAGAGCTTATGACTGTATTTTCTTCACTGTTGGCAGTAAAAAGCAGTCCAAACTGCATTTCTTCATGGAGAGGCTCAGCCTGCCCATGCTCATATATAATTGGAATTCATTTTATGATACCATCAAAACAAAAGAGATAAATTTCTAACTTCCACCTATTAAGGTTTATCACAAATAATGGCTGGGAAACATTCTAAATAAATCACTTTGCCCTGTTGGAAAAAAGTACCATGCTGTTAATTTTATTGCTTTTCTGGCAAGCATATTAGTATTAAGCAATAGATATAATTAGAGGCATATTATAAATTAGACATGACCACTGCTGTGTCCTATACCAGCTTTACATATTGGATAGCATCTGAATTATTTTCCAAAGAAAAACAAGAGAGATGGTAACAAAACCTTAAGTGGTTTGTTCATTGTTATGAGAATTTGCAGGTACTTCCACAGTGTTTGAAAGGTGATTGTATCACATGTTTTTAAAATATATTTTTATTGATTTCATAGAGGAAGGGAGAGGGTGAGAGACATAGAAACATCAGTGATGAGAGGGAATCATTGATCAGCTGCTTCCTGCATGCCCCTACTGGGGATCGAGCCCATAACCTGGGCATGTGCCTTTGACCGGAATCAAACCTGGGACCCTTCAGTCCTCAGCCCAATGGTCTATCTGCTGAGCCAAACTGGCTAGGGTATCACTTTTATAATAAGAAATTATATATAAAACAAACAAAAAACAACAACCAGGTGTTACAATGTGCAAGACTACCATTATTTCACTGACATCCCCGTACCTATAGTAGCTTCTTTCTTAAAAATTTTCATTTTATTTAGTTCTTTTTATGGAGATTTCTCCTATTCTTTCATTTGTAACATGTTTTTTTGACTCTGCATTTTGGCTGTTTCCTTGTGCTTGTTTCTATGTATTAGGTAGATCTGCATTGTCTTTTGGACTTGGTAGAGTGGCCTTGTGTAGTAGGTCTCCTATGTGGTCCAGTGGCTTAGCCTCCCCAGTCACTTGAACTGGTCACTCCAGGTGTACCTCTGTGTGAGCTGTATGCAGTGTCCTATTGTAGTTGAGACTTGGTTAATGTTGGCATCACCCCCAGGCCAATTGGTTGTGAGAATCGGCTGTGACTACAGTGGAAGAGCTGCTGTGCAAGAGCCGACCCTATGGAGCAGGACTTGCTTCAGTGGTACTTTGGTGCTCACTGAGTCTGCACCTTGAGTGTGTCACTCATGGAGGTGGTAGGGTTGTAATCTGGCATAATCTGAAGCTGACCACTGGCTCCAGAGCCTCCTGGAAGGTGCAGAGTCAACCACTGCCTGTGCCTGGGGCCACCCAACATGAGCTACAAAGCCATCTGCAGATGGCTGCTACTTGTGTTGGGTTTGGAGGTGCCCAGGAGAGGCCAAGCTGTGAACCAAGACAGGCTGCCACTAGTGCCGGACCTACGGCCACTTCTTGAGAGGTACAGGGCATGCTGAGGCCAGCTGCTGCTTGTTTGAGAGATTTTAGGAAAGTCTGAAGCATGAGGAAGGAGAGGCCAGTTGTATGGAAAAGCCACTGGAAACAGCTTGGATGAGCCTGCAAGTAGGGAGAGGCAGGGTCTCAGGGAATCACCAGGGTGGGGTGAAAAGTGTGAGCCAGGTAGATAGAGACTCAGATATGGCTCAGCCTGTCAGCTCTGTGGCAGGGAGGGCTCAGCAAAGGAACAAAGTTTCTGCCAGCACCTCTGTCTGGGAGAAAGCTGCCCCTCCAGCACTCAGCCTAATTCCAGGCAAGTTAGTTCCTCCCCAAATGTCCCTGGTTCCTTTCAAGCTGCTGGCCCAGCGCTGGAGCTCAGAGAGAATGAGTCCGAGTAAGTCCCTGTGGGCCCTTTAAGAGGAACTGGCTAGGGCCAGCAGCTGTCTACCTTTATATAATACTAGAGGCCCGGTGCACAAAAATTTGTGCACTTGGGGGAAGTCCATCAGCCCGCGTCTCGTTCTCTGTTAGGGTCAATTTGCATATTCCTCTTTTATTATATAGGATTATGCCACTTTATGTACAATATAAGAATCTTAGCCCTAACTGGTTTGGTTCAGTGGATAGAGCGTCAACCTGAGGACTGAAGGGTCCTAGGTTCGATTCCGGTCAAGGGCATGTACCTTGGCTGTGGTCACATCCCCAGTAGGAAGTGTGGAGGAGGCAGCTGATCGCAATTTGCATATTCCTCTTTTATTATATAGGATTATGCCACTTTATGTACAATATAAGAATCTTAGCCCTAACTGGTTTGGTTCAGTGGATAGAGCGTCAACCTGAGGACTGAAGGGTCCTAGGTTCGATTCCGGTCAAGGGCATGTACCTTGGCTGTGGTCACATCCCCAGTAGGAAGTGTGGAGGAGGCAGCTGATCGATGTTTCTCTCTCATCAATGTTTCTAACTCTCTATCCCTCTCCCTTCCTCACTGTAAAAAATCAATAAAATACATATTTTTTAAAAATGCCCTATCTGGTTTGGCTCAGTGGATAGAGCATCGGCCTGTGGACTGAAGGTTCCTGAGTTCAATTCCAGTCAAGGGCACATGTCTGGATTGTGGGCTCGATCCCCAGTAGGAGGAGTGCAAGAGGCAGCCAATCAGTGATTCTCTCTCATCATTGATGTTTCTATCTCTCTCTATCTCTCACTTCCTCTCTGAAATCAATAAAAAATATATTCAAAAAGGAATCTTAAAACAATAAACTACAGTAATTCTTTGAATGACTGGAGGAGATTTTTTGAATGGATATACCATTACATATATAAGAATCCTCCATAATTTACATAAGAACATCCACCCCAGTTGTAGTGCATTAATATTAATATCTAGTATCTTATCATTTCCACAGGCTAAAATGAAATTGCTGTGTCAAAGAGAGTTGCTATTTATATGTCACCAATTATTATCTGGCACAAGTTGTTACTGCGGGAGTTGTGGTATCCCTTTCCCCACTGAGTGCTGAAGGTGAAGTCCTTATGATAACTTAAGAAAAAGAATTTCCTGAGACTAACATGAGAGGATGAGTGATTTTGATTTGTGTGGAATTACATTCCTGGGTTTCTAAATTCTCATTTGTTTTCATCCAATCCTGGAAGAAGTATGACTGGGGTTTCAGTAGAGCTAAAAGCAAAGCCGTGGTCCCGTGTTTCCGTTCCATGTTGCAGCTGGGTTCAGTTCACCATCAGGTTAGTTACAGTCCATTAGTCCATTGTGTGGGGGATCCATGTGGCCATGGACCATGTGAGCGAATGCAGGGGAGCCAAGAATGGGTGCCCCCTGCAACAAGAATACCAAGAGCATCAAGAGCACAAGAGGGGAAACTCCTTTGTTTAGGGATTAAATATCTCAAATCTTCACATATTTGCAATGGCCCTGCCCATTCAGGCCAATGACCTCTGTTCCCAAGTGTGACTGACTGCAAGCACCTTTGCTAGTCCCCACAACTACACTGGGCATGTGTCTATCTTTCCTTTGCTGGACCCCTGAGGAGTGTAACTCTGAGGCTTCCTGTTAGAGCTGCCCAAATGGCACGCCTATAATATTTGGCCCTTCGCTTTGCTCCTTTGTAATTACTAAGTTAATTACAATGTTATCAAAATTACCAATTTACCATCCAGAAAGATTATTTTCATTTAAATGTAGCATTACTATCTGAGGGCATGCACATTGCTGTGACCTTGCTAGTACTGGATATTTTTTAAAGTTTTTAATCTTTAATTTAAGTAAAAAATTGATATCTCATTGTTGGAACATCATTCATCTGAACATTAGTTTTGTTATTGTGCTTGAATTGCATAACCCTGTTGGTCATTTACATGTGTTTATTTAAATTCTATCAATTTAAAATATGTACATGATTTAAAATATTAATAAGGGAAATGTTTCTACAATGAAAACAGCTCTCCTGTGTTCCATACCTCATTCTTCCAGTCCTGTTGCCCAAAGGAAACCAGTTTTAACTTTTATATTTCTAAATTAGGGCCTATAATGCTACTATTTCAGTTATTAGTTTCAGGTGTTTACTCTTTACTTTCTACTCTTTTAGGTAGACTCTTTCTCCAGTCCTCTACCCTTCTTCCTCCGTCCTCTCAATATACAGATGTAGTTAAATCAGGAAGCAGTGTCTACATTATTGTGTGTGTGAGAACCCATCACTTTCATCTTCCTGTTTAAGTGTGGGCTGTTTACTCTCTAGACCTGCGGTTTTGCAACAGGATGCTTCTCTTTACGTATTCTCTGCATGAAACCCATATATTTTTCTGGATCCCACGTCTTTACTCTTTTTTATTTCTGCAGCATATTCTCCAGTAGTTATAAAGAACCTCACACATTGTTTGAATAGAGAATTTCAGGCACTAAACAATTTTTATAAAAATTTGAGGATGTTATTGTTGTCTTGAGTCGTTTTTGAGAAGTTGGGTGCATTCTGATTTTTGTTTCTTTGGATCTGACTATTTACCTTTTTGGAATATCTGGAATGTTCTCTTTACCCTTGATGTTCTAGAATCTCATACTTGTACATTGACATTCACTGTGACTGGCATCTGGCTGACCTTTTCAAACTAAAGGTCCTTGTCCTTTTAACTCTGAGAAATTTCCTTTCATTATTTCTTTTGGCACTACTCTTTTTGACTTTCTCTGATCTCTCATTTTGGAAATTTTGTCAGTCAGATGTTAAATTTCATAGAGTGATTCTTTACCTTTATTCTCTATTTTCTGTCTTTTGCTTTTTATTCTAATTTCTGGGATACTTTCTGTTCTAACCCATATACACATGGCTTCATTCATTTTGGCACTCATTGTTGATTTTCAAGAGCTCTTATTCTCTGCTCCTTTTCTATAGCAGAGAATCTGTACTAAAAGAACTTTTTATGGCATTTTTTGTTGTTCTTTATATTGCCTATTTCTCATAAAAACCATTTTTTGTTGTTCTTTATATTATCTGTTTCTCATAAAACCATTTTTTGTTTTATTTGCCATGTTGCCCCTCTTTTATATAGGAGTGTTCCCTCAAAATCCAGGTGATCATTGGCTATGAGCTTACATTTAAGAGTGAGGCCTTGAGATTTCCACTTCCAGCTGTATTATGGACCTGATTCTCTGGAGTGCGTTCCTACTACAAAACGACTAGTCTTGGATAAGTCATTTTATAATGCATTGTTGAGCTTTCAGGAAGTGACAGAAAATGTGAGCTCCCTTCCCAACATAAAGCAACCACTGCAATGAGAAGGCAAAAACAAAAGCCTTTTGCTGACACCTGAGCAGAACTTGTTGAGCAGAAAGGCAGAGCTAAAGTAAGGTTTCCAGTAAAACAAATACTGATCAAAGGCAGCAGCAAAAAGATAAATTTTAAAATTCCTGTTATGTGTGAAACTTAAAAATATACATCTACTCGCTCCTGGGCCAAAGAATATATTACCATGGAAATTTACAATATTTAGAGCAGCCCTAGCTGGTTTGGCTCAGTGGATAGAGCGTCAGTCTGCAGACTAAAGGGTCCCAGGTTTCAGTCTAGTCAAAGGTACATGCCCCGGTTGTGGGCTTGATCCCCAGTGTGGGGTGTGCAGGAGGCAGCCCATCAATGATTCTCTCTCATCATTGATGTTTCTAGCTCTCTCTCTCTCTCCCTTCCTCTCTGAAATCAATAAAGATATATTTTTATAAAACAATATTTAGAGCAGAACATAATTTAAACACTACATATTAAAACTTGTGGAATACAGGTAAGTTCACAGTCTTAAGTATTCATAGGGGAAAGAGCAAAAATTAAAACA
Organism: Myotis davidii; assembly: GCF_000327345.1. Taxonomy (NCBI): domain Eukaryota; kingdom Metazoa; phylum Chordata; class Mammalia; order Chiroptera; family Vespertilionidae; genus Myotis; species Myotis davidii. Next base: position 2,867,473 of record NW_006295180.1, on the reverse strand, counting down.
TCCAAGTTAATAAACTAAGCAAAGAACAAAAGAATCACTTCAAAGAAAATAGGAGATTTAAGAGATACAGAGATAAGAGAGTAATAAAATAGAAAAGTATACAATACAGAGGATCAATACATAGAAACACCTGGTGAAGAGATCAAGAGAAAAAGTAAGAAAGGCATATCAATGATATTAGAAATGAAAAAGGGCACAAAGTTATAAAAGTTAGTAAGAGATACGACAACTTTATGTAGAACAATGCACAACTGTATGTAGATAAATTTAATATTTTAAATAAAATTCATATTCAAAAAAGATAATTAAAACTGATCTAAGAAGACATAGAAATGTGAATAAATCCATAACCATTAACTAATTGAATCAATAGATAAAATTATTTCAACAAAAAATATGTCAGAGATTTCAAAGCAAGTTTTACCAGACTTTCAAGAACAGATGATTACAACCTGAGCCAACTCTGCCAGAGAAAGGATAAGGAAGGGACACTCCTCTTTCATTCTGTTGGCCTCAGTTCATATTTTAAACATTAATAAGAAAAACTACATATGATCATTTTAGTAACAAAAAAATTATATTATCAAATTTAACACCTACTCATAATTAACAACAACAGTAACACTGGAAATAGAAAGAGAGGTTCCTAATGACAGCAGCAAAAACAAAAGCAAATTAAACAAAAAATACAGGAGTAAGCATCATCTTTAATGCTAAAATGTTAAAAAGCATTTAAAATCAGGAACAAGACAAGGATGCCCATTATCCAGGCTTCTATTTCACCACTGTAACCAGTGGCCTTCGCCGGTGTATTGAGTCAAGAAAATTATATTAAAACTAGAGGCCTGGTGCACAAAGTTGTTCACAGGTGGGGTCTGGGGCTGGCCATGGGGTCTAATGCTGGAAGCTATAGCTTTCCCCAGCTGGATCTAATTATACTTTAAGAATGGCCAAAAGAAAACCCACAGCAGAACTGTTTTGCATTTCACATGCCATGAGATGACGTTGTTTATGTGTTGTTTGCAAACATATATCAAGATGGATGATGGCCCTTTAATGATTTTTGTGTTCTTCCCAGGGCTCTGCCCTTAGTTTCCCAATATGATCTTCATGTCTGTTTGTTTAAAAGTTTTTCTGTTTTTGAATGTGCCTGTCCTTCACTGTTGCTCTTGGCAGCCCATGGGTCCTCTTCACTGCCCCCTTTAAAGAGAGATTGAAAGTTCACCTAATCTGCAAGCCACTGCAATTTCACAAAATCCCCACCCAGCCTCTCTACATTCCTCAGCAAAGGGCTGCCATCCCGTTAATGCTTAGGTCACCTTTTTTAGTTAACTTGGAAGGTCTCCTGGGGCTGCGGGCCATGGAGGGAGAATTACACACCTTGGCTGCAGCATTAGCAGAGCCCTCTGGAGACGCTGGTTGGGGACAAAAGGGACTGATAATTATTTTCTTGTGCTTTCACTAAATGTACATGTACCAGGGAGCCTGGAAGTGATTTAGGGGTGTTGGGGGCCAATTTGGGCCAGGCCAGCTGGGGGACGGGGTTGGTGATCCGGGCCCACATCAGGCTGGTTGGCTGCCACAGTGCACATCATAGCCACCAGTCATTCTGGTCATTCTAGTCGTTCCACCATAATCGTCTCTGGGCTTTTATATATAGAGATTATGAGGATTGCAAGAGGATAAACAAACTATCAGTATTTAATTATATGAGAGTTTATGTTTTCAAAATCACACAAAAAATCTCTAAGATTAGTTATTAGAAATAACATGTTGAGCAAGATGAGCTATGAATGTCTAAAACCAGGCTCCAACTGGATAAAAAGCAATACAACTCTGTTTATCTTAGAAAAATAAAATACTAAGAAAATTCAAAATGGAAACACAAAGATCTGCAAAAACATTACACTACCAGCCATGCCCAGCCCTCATTTCTGATCCTGAAAGTGGCTGCATGCCAGGCACTGGTGTCTGGTCCATCAGGTGGGCTGCCCTGCCCCCAGCCTTCCAGGGGCAGGTCCTCCCTCTGCCAGGAGCTTTTCCAGCTGCTCTCAGGGGTTGCCTCAAGAACAGAAAAGACTACAGTTCTTTTCTTTCCCAAAACTGTGTGTTCCCTTGACAACTCTCGGAATTAAAGTCTCCAGAGCAGGGAGAGCATCTGGTCCAAGTTCATCCTTAGAGTTCTTGTTCTTGGTAAATCCAAAGGAATAACTGCTTGGTCTTTCCAGGTTCCAATGCTTCCTTCTCACTTGGTCTAAGGAATCCAGTTAAATCTCCTTCCTCCTGGGAAATGTTATTCCATTAGAGGATGGAATATCAAGATAGCAAAAGTATTGACCAGCTAGAGGTCATGGTTCAATTCCCAGTCAGGGCATATGCCCGGGTTTCCAGTTTGATCCCCAGTGTGGGGTGTGCAGGAGGCAGCAGATCAGTAATTCTCTCTGATCATTGATATTTCTATCTCTCTCTCCCTCTCCCTTCCTCTCTGAAATCAATTTTAAATTTTTTAAAAAAGATATTAAAAGTATTGAGACAACAGTATGGTGATTACCAAAGGAGAAGGGGGCTGGGGGAGGTAGAAGAGGGTAAAGAGGGGATAAATGCTGATGGAACAAGACTTGACTTGTGGTGGCGAACACACAATACAGTGTACAGATGATGTATTATAGAGTTGTACACCTGAACCCTATATAATTTTATTAACTAATGTCACCCCAGTAAATTTAATAAAAAAGAAAAAAAATAATAAAATAAATAAAAGTGTTAAAAACATATACACACACAGGAAGACATTTTGTCACATGATAAATTTAAGAATCAATAACCGTTAGAGCTAGAAACTAATATCTCTCACTCAGATGTTCTCAACTGGGGAATATTTGTCCCAAGGGAACATTTGGCAAAATCTGGAGACACAGTTAGTTGTCACAGTTTGAGGAGATGGTGGTGGTGTGTGGCAGTGCTGCTGGCATCTGGTGGGGAGAAGCCAAGGATCTTGCTGAACATCCTACAACACACAGCCCCACAACAAAAGGGGGATCTGGCTCAGAATGTCAGTAGTGCTGAGGTTGAAACGCCTGCTCTAAACCAACAACTCATCCTCCAAAAGTTGTAAATCTAAGCCGTCATCACTGTAATAACAATAAGCATTTATTGAGCACTTAGCATATCCCAGATGAAGTGCTAAATAAATCTCATACATACATTATTCAAAAGGAACCTCCATAGCTGTGCTGTGAGGAAGGCACTATTCTTATACCTACTTTACATATGAGAAAACTGAGGCTTCGAGAGTTTTTTAGAAAATGATATAAGATTGTCCAGTGACTAAAGATAAAGCTGGACTTCAAACTGGTCTATCTGACTCCACCACCAGAATGCTCAGCTAAGCTAAGTGTCCTCCTGAGTTTGGGTCAATGCCCTCATTTTATAGATGAGAGAACTATCTAGGATTTTAATGTAGGCTTGTTCCTCTTTCAGTCTTACAGTTAGATTCAATAATGATGTGGGACAGGTTTCACCTAGAATTATTTTTATACTACCAGAGAACTGTTTTGTTGAAAATCTGTATATCTCTTACTACTACTCAATTCAGCATAATGTGATCTCTCTAAGGCTGAACAACTGGCTAAAGGTGGGACTGAGAAAAGCTTCCCCCACCACACATACACACACACACACCTCACACACTCCTAGGTATGTCTTTACAGCACTTGATTCTGCACGCGCCTCAAAGGAATGCTTTGTGTACTTATAATAATACTAGAGGCCTGGTACACAAAAATTTGTGCACTCGGGGAGCGGTGGGGAGGGGGAGTCCCTCAGCCTGGCCTGCGCCCGTTCACAGTCCAGGACCCCTTGGGGGGTGTCCAGCTGCCCACTTCAGCCCTCTCCCCTGTGGGAGTGCTGCTCAGCCAGGAGCAGGGCTCGCTGCTCCTTAGCGCTGCCTCGGAGGCAGGAGAGGCTCCTGCCACTTC
>NW_006295180.1:2832090-2863257 GCF_000327345.1 Myotis davidii | reverse complement strand
AGCTGTTTTTTTCAGAGCTCAGAGCCATGTGGCGGCAGGCAGGGAACCTTGGCTTCCTCCATCACTGGAGCAAGCAAGCCTCATGTTCGCTTCAGCTGCGTGGCTGCTGGTCGCCATCTTGGTTGGCAGTTAATTTGTATATTGCCCTAATTAGCCAATGGGAAGCATAGTGGAGGTATGGTTAATTACCATGTTTGTCTATTATTAGATAGGATGTGTATGTCTATATATGTATAATAGATCTATGTCTATATATATATTCACATAAACAAGGCTCTGTAAAAAAAAAATTATAGGTAGCATTATGGCATGCCATGTATTGATGATGTGATTTTGGCACTGCCTCTGTGTGGTATCAGAGCAGTCTGTCCCTAAGCCCTACAGCCACCACCTTCAGTAAGGTCGGAATACTGTGTCGGAATACTTCTGTGTCAGAATACTTGCCAGAATTTTCTAAATAGGAAACAATCTGATAATGACTTAGATCATTCTTAAGAGTTTCAGTACATGAGGACTTTGTTATTTACATCTAGGTGCCCTGTGTTTTCAAGAGTTACAGTGGGGCCTTGACTTACGAGTGTCCCGACTAACGAGTTTTTTTAGATATCAGCTGTCTCTCAGCCAATTTTTTGCATTGAGTTGATAGAGTAATTTGAGTTAACGAGCTCCTTAACGAGCTCGGTCTTGGAACAAATTAAACTCGTAAGTCAAGGCCCCACTGTATTTTTAATTGGGGTTGCAGAACCTATTACTAATTAACCCCCCAATACATATTCAGCTTGTGTCTGTAATTAAATGAAATGTAACTCTCCTGAAGGAAAAAGTGTTATCACACCTGACAAGACCTTTGTATTTGTCAAAAGAAATAAAGCTTTAAAAACACAAGTTACATCAGCATGGTGCTTGCAGGTGAAGACATCCTGACAGTTTCTAGTAGTAGGAGATATACAGGTTTTTCAACCAAATGATTTTCTGGTAAAATAAAAATAATTCTAAGTGAAACCTGTCCCACATTTATATATATAAAATCCATATGGGATTTTTATTCTAGAGATGGACTAACGTATTCATCAAACTTACAGAAATTATTGTGACAACTGAAAATGGAGGATGGGGCTTCATTGTAATAATCTCTCTACGTTTACACACGTAAAATCTTTCTTAGAGATCTCTGTCTTTAATTTTTAAGAAGAAGTCACCTTCTGGAAATTGGAAGGTACTTTTAGGAACTATTTCCTAGAGAGCATGTGGTATGAATTTAGGGCCACTGGAAGGACTACTTACCCCACCTAGCCTGATGTATCCATCATTAGATTAACTCTGACAGTTAAGGTCATTCATTGACTTTAGTCATTTTAAAAATAATAAGGGCCCTGGCCAGTATGGCTCAGTTGGTTGGAGCATCAACCTATACACCAAAGAGTGGCGGGTTCAATTCCCGGTAAGGGCACACACCTGGGTTTCAGATTTGATCCCTGGTCAGGGTGTGTCCTGGAAACGGGCTGTTGGTGTTTCTCTATCTCTCCCTCCCACGCCCCCTCTCCCTCCCTTCCTCTCTAAAATCAACGAAGGGCATATCCTCGTTAAAAATAACAAGGATTTCTACCTGGGAAACTACACACTGCCCACAGTATTCAGTAGATGGTAACACGTATTCAGTGTCTGATTTGTTTCATTTTGTTTAATTAGCAGGCAACCTAAAAGGCAGAGATGAAGTTTGGGCTTCTGGGGAAATGGTTCGTGGGATGAATTTTTAAAGAAGTAACATAAACATTAAGAATCTAGCAAACTTCCCAAGCAGTGTGGCTTCCAGAGCTTTGAAGGGGAAAGGGATCCTAAAAAGGTGAAAGAGTAAGTAGTTTAGATGCCAAAGACAAAACTTTCTTATCTAGTTTCACCTGAAGCCAGCTCAAGCTATACCCAGCTCCTGGGTATGAAAGTGACTTAAAAGGCAACTTTACTGCCTTTTTCTTCTTCCAGTGGCCAGATTACAGCTGAGCTTCCGTGGGATCAGATTTAGTAGTGGGGACATTTTTAAAAGTCCAGGGAATCTAAATCTGCATAGCCTTACAATTGGGAAAACAGTGAGCACTGAATGGGGTTGTCACAGGAATAAGAAATGAAGGACAAGAGGAGAGAGAAGCTTAACAGCATGGCTCATTCTCTCACCCGGGTGCAAAGCATTAAACATTTACAGGCTTATAGCAGGCGTGTGTCTCTTGAAATGAGAGCTGGAAGGCCACTTAAGTTTAGATCCTACAGCTGATGTTCCCCCTGCTGGGGGAAAAGGAATGATATTAATATGCTCCATCCAATTGGTAGATACCTGTCCAGGCTGATTTGAAAGGCAATGGGGATGGGTGGGGTGTTTTGTTGTTAATCAGAAATTTTGATGCGTGCCAGTGTCTATAACCATCCCTCTAAAATAGGCAAAAGAATAACAAGTTGAAATCAAGAAAATAATTATGAACTGTGTCTGTATATGTCACTACAAAGGCTGGCCCCATCATATCCCTTCCATCCCCTGTGTCACAGGCCAAGCAGACATTGTGTGCATTCAGGCCATCACACTGGCCAGTCTGAAGGCAGGGTGGGGGCTCAGACAGCCCTAAGGGGCAGTGGTTCAAATTGCTGGTGTGCAGATGAAGGCAGCCCAGAGGTGACTGCCCAGTCTCAAAGGGGCAAGAGAGCTTGCCGTCCGGAGCTCAGGAGGGGACAGATCCTTCCCTCCCATGTTCATACCACCTGAGGAAACAGAATGCTCCCAGTATCCAGAAGGCTGGTCAGACCCTCATCAAAAAGATGCAAGGGGCCTGGGGGTGTTGAACCATGAGCGCTGGTTCATGAGCAGTGCTCTAGTGTCTGTGCTGGTCTCCCTCTCCCCAGCAGACCGCCGGGACCTCAAGGTTTAATGCTGGGGCAGGCCTGCATCTCCAACCGACTTGCAAGACCCACACAGCACAGCTTCCCATAGTGTGGGGTTCCCTGCACACTGGTGTTCCTGGGGTTCAGGTCAATAAAAGTGGTTGAAACATGTTTCCCTAGATTTTCTTAAATGAATCGTTTAAATCATTATGCACGTGCCTTGGAAAGTGAAATTACTTGGGGACATTGAAGCACACATGTGCAGTGGCCAGTGTGGTCCAATGCGCAGGCTCATTATGTTCCATTGCTTGGTCAATTCAGTAGTACCCCCTGACCTATGTGCATTGTACCACTATTCACGTTCAAATCGTTTTTATTCTTAGGCCAATCTTCTTAGTCCATTGATACGTATAAAGGCCTTTTAATTGAAGACAGGAATTTGTGTTAGCTTGGGCTGCCATAACAAAATACCAGACTGGGTAGCATAACAGCAGACACTTATTTCTCACAGCTCTGGGGGCTGTGATCAGGGACGGGTTCTGAGGAGAGCCTCTTCCTGGCCTGCAGGCAGTGTTTCCTTGGAGTGTCCTCACACAGCACATCCCGTCATGGAGACCCCATAGCCATGGCTTCTTCTAAACCTGATCACCTCCCGGAGGTTCCATCTCCACGTACCATCGCATTGGAGATAGGGCTTCAACACGTGAATTTGAGGCAAGGGGGACACAAACATTCAGTTCACTTCAAGACAAGACCCAAATCTTGAAATTCTAACTACGGGCAGCACAGTAGCATGGTGGACTGAGCATGGGACTGTCATCACACCCTCCTGAAACACCAGTGAATGATATCTAAGGGGAGGGAGCGGGGAGGCATGGGCCACCAGGACAAAGAGAATGGCAGAGATGACAACAGGGAGAAAATCCCACAGACGTTCAAAGCTGGAAAGCAGCTGAATGGACTGAGCTGAACAGAGAAAGGCCATGACTGGCTGCGGGCCATGGGGAGGCCTCGGCCAGACTCCTGCTGCATTACCCGGAAGAGCAGGATCCAGAAGCTTCAGGAAGTTCCCAAGACAGAGGTGCAGATGGGACTGGAGAAGGTGGGCCTCGAAAGATCATAGAGGAAGCAATTAGATCCCAGTTTCCCCTCCTTTGCCTCATACAGAAAAGCAACTACCACACCCCAACCCTAGTGAAAGAAATGGAGTTTAATCTTTGGGGCGTTTGAACCAAAGTGACTATGGCCACATGGGCCAGGTGTACTGGGGTCGAGAGGCACCATAATGGAAGATGCATGACTTACTTACGCTGATCTGTGATGGGACTGCCTCTTCTCTCCTTCCACAGGCTCTAGCAATGCCGGGGGCTAAGGCTTGTGTTCCCCAAGCAGGAGACCGGAGGACTAACCAGAGAGCATGTTCAGGCCACACAAAGACTTCCAGATGCAGACAGTTTGGGATCCTCCCCAAGACAGAGGGGCCTCTGCCTAAGGCGCATCAGTTGACAAACCCTTCACCTCACTGTGCCATTCAATACAGTGGCCCCCCAGCCACGTGTGACTACTGAGCACGTGTGGCTAATATTGATGACCGAGATTTTATTTTTATTTTGTTTTCATTAACTTAACTTTAAATAGCCACAGGTGGGCACCACAGTCCTAGACAACTGAGCAGTTTTTACTGAAGCAGTGGTTTAAGTTCTGTGCCCGACAAACAGTTCCTGCGGAATTTCCCAGCTGAACACACTTACTGTGTAAGGCATTGGTCCCATTCTAATCTCTCCTTTGCAACCCTCGCCACCACGGCAGGACTTCCACATTTTTGCACAGCGCGATATCTATTTATGAGTAAGTGCCCCTGCGTCTGAGGAAATGCAATTTGTTAATGTTTATGTGGCTGTAGATTCAAGCCTCATCTATCCAAAAATGCATGATTCTTTCCCAGTCATATTCCTATAATCAAGTACTGGAGTAAAGGTTTTAGGGCCATTTGATCATCCCTCATGGCTTTGTTTGTAATGAGAATAGAGTTGATCACTATTCACAGATTTTGTATTTATGAATTTACCTTCTCTCTAAAATTTATTTGTAATTCAAAAATCACGACGCTTTTGTGATGATTTTTGTGTCACGTAAAGAGCAGCACACCTTTCCAGCTGAGGTCAAACAGGCAATACTCCGCCTTCTTGTTTCCCTCCCACAGGGTAAGTAAGGGTGCTTTTGCAATCTATGCAGGGCCACTTTTTCATATTGTAGTGCTTTCCGTTGGAGGCTTCTCTGGTTAAAATGGCCAGGCATCATGCTGATGTCTATACAGTGTTCCTAAGTGTGGGAAGGCTGTAATGTGCCGTAGAGGAAATATACAAGGTGTCCCCCAAAATGTATACACACTTTAATAATTATTAATTCCATTGGTTAAATCTGAAAAGGAAAGAAGCATCAATTGAGCTATCAGCTAAGTGTACACATTTTGGGAGATGCCCTGTATGTGTGCAGTAAGCTTCCTTAAGGCACAATTACAATGAAGTTGGCCATGAGTTCAAGATTAATGAGTTAACATATATTAAATAAATATGTGAGGCAATGGATGCGTTAACTCATTAGGAGAATCCATATCAAATCATCACATTGTACACTTTACAAGTTTATTTTTACAAGTTTATTTCTCAGTTATACCTCAACAAAGCTGGCAAAAACAACAACAAAAAAACAAACAGAAACACACGTAAAACAAAATATGTGCATCAGTTGACAAAAATGTGTGAGCAAAGGCTCATAGGAACCTCGCCCTCCGTTTACCCTGGAGCGGCGGTTCAGTGTTCACTAACCCAGTGTGCACACCGACGTTACAGAACATAGCTCCATGAATGGTGAGAATCGAATGTCATTACTTCCTGCGATAGTTGTAGTTTTAGGTATTTTTAGGGGGAATCTTCTTGAAAATGTGTGTCTTGTTCTGCTCTAATTTTTATTTGTATTCTTAGATTGTAACTAGTTACCCCAGTAGCAGTCGTTCTATTACAGATTTTGTAATAACTTAATTTAATCTTGTTTTCAAGGCCAACAGCTTTTTCGGGTTATTCTAGTTTACCTTTAGTCGTTGTTAATGTTACCTCCAATGGGAGAAGCCCACTGAAAAATAATTTATAAGTGCTACTGCTAAGGCTTCACCTTCTATCTCCCTCCAACAGAGTAAGAAATGTATCATTTCTAAAAATTCATAAATGATTTAAATGAGGAAACCCCAATATTTCGAGGCAAAATACTTGCGTTTTAAAAAAAATTATATTGAACATAGTCCAAGTTAAGTAAATGCCTTTTGTATGAAGATATTTCCATGTGGAAGATGTCCAGGTTGTGCATCTGTGCCCAATTAATATTTAATATTAAGAATTTAATAATATTTAAATGAAAACATTTTTCTTATTTAAGTAAGATTTTCTTCTTGGGATGCAAAGCACCAAATAATCATGCAAGAAGACAAAAGACAGAAAAGTACAGTGGGGCCTTGACTCACGGGTTTAATTCATTCCAAGACCGAGCTCGTTAAGGAGCTCATTAACTCAAATTACTCTATCAACTCAATGCAAAAAATCGGCTGAGAGACAGCTGGTATCTCAAAAAACTCAGTTGGGACACTCGTAAATCAAGGCCCCACTGTAGTTCAAATGATATGACTGAATTAGTTGTGCGGGTAGGTATGTTTCCATGCACATAAATTAGAAATTATCGTAATCTCCTAATTCATGAAGATACATTATTGCTTTTATGTTTAAGTAACAAAAACGTCAATGTATGTGGAATCTAGTAAGTACCAAACAAATGTTTTGGGGGAAAGGAAAAAGGGGAGAGGGAGGGGGTGAAGGAGAAGGGATTTAGCTACCTAATTCTTCAAATGTGTAAGAAAGAAAATAGCCACAGGTGCTCATAAAATACTACTTGCGAATGGAAGCATGCAAAATGCTGGATAGACATTTCACATAAGGAGAATGGGTGACTGGTTCATAGCAGGAGACTGAGGTCCTCCCACTGAAGATTGGAATGGCCTCGAACAAGCAAGCCTCTTAGCCCTAGAACTAAAAAGTGTGACCAACCACATTCTCCAACCAAAATGTCCACCATGTGTGAGTTTCTACCTGTACTCATTTAGCATCAAAGCCATCTTCTGTGGCAAACATTGCTATTTGTATCCTACAAACACACAAACAACAAAAAAAGCTGAGGCTCGAAAAGCTCCGTCACTTGTTCAGGGTCACACAGCTAGTAAGTGGTGGAAATGGAATTTGAGCTCAGATCTGTTGAACTCCAAAATCTGTGCTCCTAACCAAATGTCAAAACTTCACCATAAGCATCAACCCATTTTTCTAGATGCCCATTTGATTCTCGAGTGATATGTCTCAATATTATCTGCTATTTCTGTGTGTTTTAGGTGCTGTAGTAGGGGGAATAAAATAACATATTCTTAAGGGTTCTATACAGTGCTCACAATTGACACTATTTTTAAAGAATCATACTATGGAAGTTGGCAGTAGAAGTAAATTGTCTGACTAGGAGTTTTTTTTAATTTTGGTAGACATTGACCACCTGGAGGAATTATAACTCTTAACCATTGGAAAGTTCCTTCTTCCTTTCCCCTTTCTCCCACCTGACTTCTCAATATAAGGTCTATATGAAACACCTATCAGGGTATTCTGAGGGAATAAAAAGACTCAAAAGTGAAAATGCCAAGTAAGAGGTTTGTGTTTGACATGTCAGTGTGCAGCTGACCTTTCTGAGATTGATTCTTGCTGTAGTTCAAAGTACCCTAGATTTTTAGCTTTCGTCTTGGTTGCTAAGTGTGAGCCTTGATCACCCATACCATTAGAACCTCTCTCAGCCTCTGTTTCTTAGAAGGTTGGAATAGAAAAATCCTTGACTTTGCATCTATTTGTAAAATGTTTGATTTTACATCTCTTTGATATTTACCATATACTCATATAATATGAAGACATGTGCTATGTTTATAACTTAAGGAAAGGATTTAAATTGACATGTATATGATAATATACACACATGGATATCTCTAATACTATGTTGTGTAGAAATGATTCATTATGCTTAATCACCATGGCATTTTTTTCTGTGCCCCATCTTTGGATTGAACAGTTTATAAAAATTTTGGCTCATTTGGGTCCAGATTTACATTCTTTTGTGTTAAACCGAAGTTATTACTTAGAAGAAAGAGACCAGTGGGTTCCCCAAGGCATCCTCTTACTCTCTAAACGGTAGATGCTGTAGTGACAGCTACCAGAACTTTTAACTGCTGCTGACCTTTAGGAATCTAGATTTAAATGGACAAGGCTTGATGCGTGTTATATTGTGGAATTAGAACTGTGTTCTGATTTTTCTCACTTTGAAAATTATCATCCTGAATTTCAGAAAACACGTGTTATAATTGATGAAGTCCTTTGAAAATAGTAACATCAATATACCTTTATTGGATCGTCAATCCCTTTGATTGATGTTTTTAATCAGGCACAACACACGTGGCATATAGCTCTGTAGCTAATCATGTCTCCGTGTGATTTATGTCAGTATGCATCATTATGGAAATATAATGCTTCATGGGGTAAATATTAGGAAATTGGGTGTTCTGTGTGAGTAACCTTACCAAAAGATTATCTCTCTTAAATGCTTTAAAGAACTTCTAAATCAGTCTTTAATAGAAGTCTCTTTAAAATATGTACTTTACTATTTCTCCTTAGAGTATAGCAAACCTAATTTTATATTTTCTTGATGCTTTAGGGTTCTTTTTAAAACATTTCTTACTATGCCATGCCCTGAATAATGATGCTCACAGGGGCTAATAAAGGGTGTAGGACCATTCAGTCTTTTAAAAATCTCCTCCCACATTTCTGTCTTGGGCTGCCTCTCCTATCTGCCTGCCTCTTGCTTTCTAATTTATGTTTCCAATCTGGTGTGGGCTTGGAAGCCAGACTACCAAGCCCATTTAAATTGTAGCTAAAATTAACATAAACTAGCTAGGGGAGGGAGTCTGGGGAGCTCTCACAATGATTGAACTACATGAGGTTTAATGCATGGACTTGTGCCATCCGTGAGCTGGCTGCGTTGCTTTTTTGGCTTCGTGCTAGCTGGAAACTTGACTGTGATTTAGATAAATGAGTGCTGCAATGATTTAAAGCTCTGGAAAGTATTTTAAAGTAATTCCTGTATTCATACAGGGAAAGAAAATTTGTTGGATCTATTTCAAATCATTAAGAAAGGTGAAATTCCCCTAATTTTAAATACATTAATTTAAAGAAAAAAATACTAACTGTGCTGCAGATCATACTTTAACTTAATTGATTCACCTGATATTCCAGTGGTTTCTTTGAATTGGGAAAAACGTAACACAATATGGAAGACTTTTTTCTTCCATTAACTTCAGCTCACAATCTGAAGGACTCTTTTTTCCATATTTTTTCCAAGCAACCATTAGCCCAATATAAATTTTGCAATTCCATTGAGGCAAATTAAAATTTTAACTGAACCTTCTTATAAACCAACAATGTGAGGCTTGAAGGGAGTATGTATAATGATTTCATTAGGGAATTAATCCAACCTGTGATTTTAGGCAGGTGCATTTTGAAATGACCTTTTCTAAATGAACAGCGCCTGGCACACTTTAAGTAAAACCCTTCCTATAAAATTGCCACCTCAAATTTGTAAGTTGAAATTTGGATTTTCTTTCACCCTTTTTTCTCTATAAACTTGTGTCTTATCTTTGAGGTTTTGATAAGGGAATAACAGTCTGGATTTTCTCTGTATCTGAAGATGTCAGTTGTAGGCAATTTTCATAAATGAAGTATTCATATAAGTTTGAATGTGTGATTTCCTTTTTTGGAAAATTAAAATGCCTTTCCTCGGCTATGCAAATTAGGACATGACAGTAACTTTAAAATCAACATTTAAAGAGGTAAAAATTATACTTTGAATATGAATGACAGTAAGTCCCATTAGTGATATTGTTCAAAAAAGTTACAGAAGCCTTGTATGAAATAGGGTAGTAGTACTGCTTACACATAATATTCAAGATGCCTAGAATTTGTTCGAGCTCACTTTCTAACGGCTTTGTTTTCCCCCTCTATTTTTCGGTGAATATTTTTTTTCAGCCTCATTACTATGGTGGTCTCTAAGGCTCAGTGATCTCCCTTTTGTTGTTTCTTGTCTAATTTCATTTCCCCAGGAAGCCCATTTCCTCCTTTGATTTTGTTCTGAGCTCTGTTTGGTTGCCTCTCTGCTTCTTATTTCTTGTTGGTTCTTTAGTTATATAGATGCAGTTGACCACGGGACATTTTCATTCGGATGGCCCAACTCCACCTCCTTTATCCCACCACCACCCCAAAGCAGACTTTTCCCCAACCTCCCCATCTTGGTTGGGGTTTCACTCAAATTTGATACAGGAAAGGACTTAATATAGGTTATTAGGTGCTTACATCACTAGAAGAATGAAAAAGTGATGGGACGTTATGTGAATGCAATTAGGTGGGTGAGTAGTCAAAAGTCAGGAAGGTACATGGCAGAAACTCAGACACAGGCCTGATGACTCAAGTGTACAGTTACATTAATTCCCTAATAAAAATCCTTAGAATAAAAACATCAGCAAAAAGCCCTAGTGTAAGTGTGGGGAACAGGAACTTAGTCCCCGGCCAGCTGGCTTGGCTCAGTAGTTGAGCATCGACCTATAAACCAGGAGGTTCAATTCCCGGTCAGAGCACATGCCCAGATTTCGGGCTTAATCCCCAGTGTGGGGCGTCCAGGAGACAGCCGATTGATGATTCTCTCTCATCATTGAGATTTCTATCTCTCTCTCCCTCTCCCTTCCTCTCAGAAATCAATAAAAATTAAAAAGAATCTTGGTCCCTAAGAATAGAGAGTAAGGATGAAATGAGAAGAGGACTCAGTTACTGAAATTAGGGTTCCAGGATCAGAACACTCGAGCAGTGCAGGCTCAGCCTGATTTTTAATGCCACATTAGGTGTCTCATTCACCGCTCTATCCCCAGTGCCGAGCTGTGTGCCCAGACATAGGATGTGCTAAAAACAACAGCAACAACAAAGATTTGTTGTAAGCATGAATGAATAAAATTCACAGATAAATTGTCAAGATTTGCTCGTTGACTTGCAGCACAGCACAGTTGAGGTCTGCTTGTCCTCCCTGCCCTTCACGCTCAGGGCAATGAGCAGGGCAGGTCCCCTGAGACAGGGCACAGCTGGTGAGATCTGTCGCTGGCATTTCCGTAAAAGCAACTTCAGTCACAGGAGATGAAGATGCTCCATTTAACTCATATAACTCACGGTAAGTTAAGAGCCAGGCTTATTTTTAAATTTCCTCAGTTAATAGTTCCCTGTTTCAAAAGCCTACCCAAGTTTTTGAGAAATTTTACTTTCATTTAATTTGATAACATGTGGCATTCTGCTTTTAAAATAATAATTTCCACATTTAAGTATTTTAAAAGCTTCTTCAGCCTCTTCGACCTATTCAGTAGGCCTATTAACTATTTCCAAGGGTTCATGTCAATTATTTCACTAAACCTCAGACACAAACATAAAATCCCCTGAGATTCTTTTAATAATGTGGGAAGCCAGAGTTTAGAAAACTAAGTTGAACTCAGATGTCACTCAAAATTTGACCTTCATGATGTTTCCTAACTTTTCTTCCAAATCCTTTCCAAGAACCATTGTAAGTAGAATAGTGCACCAGACCCCTCTTCAGGGACAGAAATGCAAATGGACCCTCCCTGCATGGCCGAAATAGACATGAAACACATCCCAGACATCAATTCCTTCTATTAAAGTAGAGCTTCCCGTACTAACCCTCTCAAAAGACCTCTCAGAACTGGTACCTCAGAAGGGTTGCAGGCCTTTGTTCTAGTTCTGATCAACTAGTGAAACTTCCTGGCTCAGGTTATCAGAGCTGAGCTCGGCCTTCCCTCCCAGCCCCAGCCTAGTGCCATCCAGCTGCACCTGGCAGGTGACCTCTCCCTCCTCGAACCCCAGCGACCCTTCTTTCCTCTCCCCAGCAGTTGGCCCTTAGCTCATCAGCCTTCTCCAGACATCTGTGGACGGCACATTCTGCAGACACTGAGGCCTCCCACCATCCTCTGCATCCTGCACAGAGTGAAGACTTAGCAAGTGTCTGTTCATGACATTGTGGTCAATGATATAAGTAATGACAATAACTACTTCATTATGGCGGGGATGACTGTCTTTAGAAGCACTAGGCTAGGGGTTAATCAGTGAACAATCTTTCATGATCAGATGGGCAAGCCTCAGCCTGGGACATGAAGCCTTTCTTTCTTTCTTTCTTTGGTGTTGTTCAATTCTGTTTGTCTTTTTATTTCATAAATACATAAAATAAAAAGTAATTTTCCAATGTGTACCCAGGAGTCAAGTTAATGGAATGCACCTACTACCTAAAGCTAGTTCGGTGTTTTTTAACTATAAAGATATTTAGTATTTTTAAATTTATCTTTATTGTTGAGTATTACAGATGTCCCCCTTTTTTACTTGGTGATTGAATAAATGAATAAGTCAATTAGATTGGAATCAAGCCATCCTTTTTCAGATTCTACATAACTTTCAAAAGTTGCCTCACTGGTTTTTGCTTAAATTATTTAGAATAAGTCACCCAGATATAGTTTCCCACCTTCTCTTATCCAAAAATAAAAATCACACTCGGGTTTCTGTATTTTGTAATCCTGTGGTTTGAGTCCTTAGTAGTTGTGTTATACTTAGGTGTGGCTATACCGCACAGGTGACGCTTGCACTTGGGGATGGGGAATGCGAATGAGTCTGTTGCTGATGTAGTTCACCGAGACGTGAAGCCTAGCTCTCCAGAAACCTGAAATGGACGAATCAGGCTGAAGGTAGTAGGAGAGGACTGGCTGCGAAGCATCAGTCAAAAAGTCTACCTGGCCTCCTGGGATTGGAAGGAGTGATGTGTCTTAAGACATGCTAAGGGAAATAGGAGTTTTGTCTATCTTAGGGTCCAACCATTACAGATGAAGCAGTATCCCTTGAAAGCAATGTGGAACAGGAACCACTGTCAGAGAGAAACAGAGCTAGACACTAGTTAAAGGCAGTGAGAGAAATTTAATTCTTGACTGAGCTCCATTCCATGGACACAAAAAGGAAAGAGGCCTTTAAACACTGGTGTGTGCTACAGAGAAAGTGTTGATGGGCATTAGGGATGTAATTAGGCCGTCTGTGTCTTTAACTGGCTCCTATGGACAGTAGGCGTCTTCTCCCCCAGAGACTGGGAGACAGAGGCTCTGTCTCTTCCTTGGTGATTCATTTTCAAAGGAATGGCTTCCAGGTCCTTGAGAAAAACACTCCTGGGTTGTTGACCTGCATACACAACTCAAGGAGGCAGAGACAGAGAAAGGCGTTACTATTGTTCATTTTCTAAACTAAATGCTTTAAGAAAAGGGAGCTGGGACCTATGCTAGGTGTGGACTGGAACAAATAGGAAGTGCTTTTGGCAGCATCGAGCTTTCCATGCAGGGGTTTTCATTGGGTAGAATCATCATCTGAGGATGTAGTCTCAAGCTGCTAGGAAGTATGCTAGAGTTTCCTCAAGTCTCTTAGAGTGGGGTTGGACAAACTCACTTGTGTTGGCCTGAGTTTAAGGCCTAGTCAAGAGGAGGGCTCAGCCAGGCTGGCATGGCTTAGAGGTTGAGTGTCGACCCATGAACCAGGAGGTCACAGTTCCATTCCAGTCAAGGGCACATGCCTGGGTTTTGGGCTTAATCCCCAGTGGGGGCATACAGGAGGCAGCTGATCAATGGTTCTCTCTCATCATTGATGTTTCTATCTCTCTCTCCCTCTCCCTTCCTCTCTGAAATCAATTAAAATATATTTTAGAAAATAATAGTAATAAAGTTCTTTCCTTGGAGTCTTATGCAACAGGGGTTAGCAAACTATGACCCATGGACCAAATCCATCTTCCAGCCTATTTTGTAAATAAGGCTTTATTGGTATATAATCATGCTCATTCATCTCCACACTATCTATAGCTGCTATGGCAAAATTGAGTAGTTTCCATAGAGACTGTGGCTAACTAGCCCTTTACAGAAGAAGTTTGTCAACTCCTGCTCTACATATTCACAAACTATTTTTTTCCATTATAAATATATTTGCTGTCTATTTGAAACATGGGGCTAGAAGGCATATAGAATCTATATTGATACCTTTGGATTCAATTGTATCCCTTAAAAATTTTTTAATTTGAGGAGGTCAACTTTTGTTTTACACCCCAGTGAAGCTTCAAAGAAAAAGACCAAGTGTACCCTGGTCCTCTCTCTAAAAAGACGAGAGAGAGAGAGAGAGAGAGAGACCAACCAAGTGCCTACCTAGTAACCAGGTTTCCTCATAGGCCGGAGACTTTGTCTCACATAATTAAAGACCTGCATCACATACAATGGAGGGAGATGCAAATATTTGCAATGAATCCACAGTACTTTAATTATGAAGAAATGTATGGGTAAATGCCTATTTTGAAAATAAAAATAACTACATTAACACCTTTACTTCTTTCTTTGCAAAATATAACCTTTTCTCTTTTTCATCCCTATTCATAAAATCTATTCTGACTTGTCCTCTGTAAAGAAATCAAGTTTTATTATTCCAAGGAGGCCTTTAGTTTGTGATATTATTTCTATGACCTGAGATGAAGAAATGACAGCTTTTAAAAGCATTAAGCTCCCAGCCAAATAGTATATCTCTAGCTTCTCATCATTTCCCTTTCCCTGAGTTTTGACATCTTAAAACTAAGCTCATCATCTCATACCCATTAGGATAGCTATTATAAAAACAACAAATCAAAAATAAAGCAACCCAGAAAATAACAAATGTTGGCAAGGATGTGAGAAATCAAAGCCTGTGCACACTCTTGGTAGGAATGTAAAATGATGTAGCCACTATGGAAAACAGTATGACACTTCACCAAAAAATTAAAAATTACAATATTATACAGCAATTCCACTTGGTATATATCAAAAAGAACTGAAGTGGGATTTTGAAGAGATATTTGCATACCCATGTTTGTAGCAACATTATTCACAATAGCCAAGAGGTGGAAACAACCCAAGTGTTCATCAATACATAAAGAAAATGTGCTCTCTCCATACAATGGAATGTTACTCAGCCTTAAAAAGGAGGGAAATCCCACCACATGCTACAACATTGATAAACCTTAATGACCTTTTGATAAGTGAAATAAGCCAATCACAAAAAAGATAAATAAATGCTATAAGACCGCACTTATATGAGATAGCCAGAGTAATCACATTCATGGACAGAAAGTATAATGGTGTTTGCCATGGGCTGGGGGTGAGAGGGATGGGGAGTCATTTAATGAGTATAGAGTTTCAGTTTTACAACATGAAAAAGTTTGGATCAGTTGCACGACATGAGAACATACTTTACACTATTGAACTGTACACTTAGAAATGGTTAAGATGGTAAATTTTATGTTGTGTGTATTTCACCACAATTTAAAAAATGCTAAGCTTATGGCATCACTGAGCTGATAGTTTCAACACAACAGGTGACAGAGTCCAGCCGGTTTCTAATTAGGCTCTGTGTTCCTGGTTTCACAGCAATTACTTTATCTAGGAAACTGTCAGGTGACAGGATGTTTGAATACGGGAAAGACATTAAATCAAATTGATTCATCTATTTCCATTGCCCATTCCTGTAATATCGTGTAGGTATAACCTTGGGCAAGATGTTCTATTAGCCTGCTTATGAGGCCAGCACAGTTCCATTTATGGTTTTGCCAGGAATAAAGAAAATGAGTTGACGGCTCCATTGCCTTTGAACACTATTGAGACCCACTGATTCCCATCAGTACCATGGCCATCACACACTTCATCCCCTCACTCACTCAAGTCATGATGGCACCGAGAATTAAATTTGAATTCCAAACTGCTACCTTGGCCCCATCAACCCATAACTAGGAGCCAACTTCTGAAATTGAGAAACTGCTGGGCAATATCTTGGACTAAAGTTCCATTCACGGTGTCATAAGGAATCAGTCAAAAGCAAATGAAAGAAATTGAATTCTGTTTTGATTTGTGAATTAAGGATTGTACGTTTGTCAGCTCCCACTATGCATGCTCCAGTGACTTCAAAAGAAGTGTAAAAATACCCATCAGAAACAAAACGCAGAAGTTGCAATAACAAAGAATGAACGGAGCAGCTGAGAATTCACCAAAGGGAGCAGTGTGCTGCTTGTCACGTCTCGCTGCCTTGTCATAACTGGGAGGACTGATGGCATTCTGTAAGAACAACCAGTGCCTCCAGGAAACCTTTGAGTAGCGCTGTGCTTCTAGAACTTTTTTCTTTATTCAGATGTTATGCAATTCCTTCCTTCACAGTGGTTATGTTTCTCAATTTTTCCAGTTGCTGTTAGGGTAAGTGTTTGATGCACACAGCTGCTATTCAGATATTCTGGTTTGTTTTTCAGGAATAGTATTTAGGGACTGAAGGTTGATTTCCCCCCAATACAGATAAATAATTCATTTCTCCTTTTCGAGGATAATGGGCATTTGACTGTATTTTTTTTTTCATCAATAGCTGGCGAATGCCTGGGTGAAGTACAGCCAAACCAGTGCATCTCTAGGTGAAACATCTTCTCGCACAGGAGGAGATGATTGAAACACAAATGAACAAAAATTTCTTTGATGTGCAGAATAGCAAGGGATATTCCTAAATTACTTGGACTTTTTCTTAGATTTGGAAATTTTTGACATTTAATTACATGCAGTGATTATGGGTGGGGTTTTTTTTTTCTTCTTCTTCTTTTTTAATTTTCACCCAAGGATATTTTTTCTATTGCATATTTATTATTTATTTTTTTAGAAAGAGTGGAAGGGAGGAAAGGAAGGGAGGGGGAGAGAGAAAGATGTGAGAGAGGCACATCAATTGGTTGCCCCCCGCATGCTCCCCGATTGGGGCTGGGATGGAACCTGCAACTCAGATACGTGTCCTTGACTGGGAATTGAACCCGAGACCCTTCAGTGCATGGGTTGAGGCTCTCACCACTTAGCCATACTGGCTAGGGCTATGCATTTTTTCTTCATGAGCATTGCTGTTCTGCATTGGTGTAAGTCTTGATGTAGATCTATATTTCAAGGATAGGCACCAAAATACATAGGGAATCGTGCACATTTGTTTCCTATGTAGTTCTTCCCACCTGAAATGACTGATGAGAAGTAACTGAGCAGATCTTCACTTTCCTAAACATGACCATTACTTACCATAAACAGGCATACCTCAGAGATATTGCGGGTTCAGCTCCAGACCCCCATAATAGAGTGAGTGTCACAATAAAGTGAGTCATAATCTTTTTGCTGATGGAGGGTCTTGCCTTCAATTTGTAAAAAAAAAAAAAAAAAAAAACAAAAGACAAAGCAAAGCACAAAAAAAAGCAACATCTGTGAAGTGCAATAAAACGAGGTATGCCTGTACTGAGATTAAACATTTGTGCATTTTCTCTGGCCAGTTTAACTTTTTCCTAAAGTGGAGCATGGTCATAATAACAATTGCACTTTCTCATTCAAGGAAAATTGCTAGTATATAATTGTTACTCATAATAGAATGATTTAAGACATCATAGTTTATAAGCTATAAAATTATGCCCAGGAAATAGCAAAAATTATATATTTAGTTCTTCTAGGTATACACTATAGCCTATCTATATAAGATTGTTTATTTAAAGATAGGCTGGACAAATATGAGGCATAATCCTAGCCTCCAAAGGCATAGATGGGCGGTATAATGTGATATTTAAGCATTCACACACTGGAGTCACACGGCTTGGAGTCTATTCCAACTGTGCACCTTGGGCAAGCTACTTGACATCCTCTTTATCCACAAGATGGACAGAATAGTACCAACCTTGTAAAGTTGTTTTGAGACTTACATAAAGTACTATATGGAAAGTACATAGAGTAGCTCCTAACACATAGTGTTTGTGTTACCATGGCAACAGAAGGGTGATATCAAGTCTTCACTAGGAATGTCCCTTTCAGACAACATATTTGTCTTAGTGGACATAATTCTGCATAGTTGTGATTTTTTAATACTTTTCTTCAAAATACCAACTGATTTTAGTTCTGATTAATAAAAACCCTTGGCCTATGCTGCTGTCTTTCTCTGTCTTATACAGGGTCGGTCAGAGAAGCAAGATGTTAAAGCATAAATACCTTAGCACTGCCTTCTAAAGACTTCCTTGCAGTGGGTTGATCTGACCATGAGTAGAAAAACAAGCAGTGAAGCAGCAAGCTATTTCTATTAAATTGGCACCTCAAAAACATTTTGAACAAGGGCCCTATTATCTTTTGGGTAACAGGTGGTAGCTGGGGTATTAAGCTGTTCTGGGCAGGATTTCAGATTCCCATTCTTTGTTGCTATAGGCAGTACACTTCTATACTAAAGCGATCAATAATAATTAGGTGACTGGAATGAAATACAGTGCAGCATTATGCTTCCCACATCTGGAAGGAGAAACTCACTTAACTAGCCCTAAATCAATGACTTTTCTCTTTATTCCTGGGGGCGTGTTGGGCAGCAGAAAACAGGATGGAAATGTGAATTGTGGCTCGGTGCACAATCACAAAACAATTAGCTATTATGACACACTTCTTACAGGTAATAGAAGCAAGCCCCAGAGCATTAAACCTTTATTTCCCACGTAAACACGTTCATCACATTGCACTCTATGTCACTGTAGGGCCATCTGTTTCACATTTAACGGAAAGCCTGTCATATGAGGTGGTATATCGGTGAAAGGACAAAGTGAAGGCTATACTCAAGGCTTAATGTAGACTACTTTTCAGCTCTTGGTTTTATTAAATCATGTTATACTATGTTCCCATAAGAGGTGGGTGGGGGCAGTAAATGAAGGAGTTATTTCTTTTGTGGCCTAGATCTCAGTAGAGAAAAGTAATGCCTAAGTACTGTTAGAATTTGATTTGAAGTTTCCTGTGCAGATTGGGGTGGGAGATAAAGAAAATGGAATTTGCAACTTGTAGCATCAACTTTCCTCAGGGCACTCCTGAACGTGAGGAGCCTGATCCTTGCAAAACTACTTCCCATAAGTTGCTTCTTGCTTGTCACTTCAAGAATGGGCTCCAAGAACAGTCATCCTATTTTCAAAATTCAGAATCATTACTTCTGCAAAATTACTCACCTCTAAAACTTGCTGCCAACATTCACCACCGCTCCCCGGCTCTCCCCCCCGCCCCCCCGCCCCCAAATACTCCAGATCTCAGTCTAGAGATCTGGAGACCTGCAAGCGTTAGGAGCAGCCCTCTACACTCTGGTCTGACCTATTTGAACAAAAGACCAGGAAAAGATTTGTGGCTTCTACTGCCTTATAATCACCCTTTCTTACATTTACAGGAGTTAGTTTGCTGGCCAACTGCATAATTTCATTATATGGTGGCTGAGTTTTTTATTCCCCTTTGGAGACTATTGCAACAGTACAGAGAGAAGCAGGGTTAGTAAGAATGTCTTCTTAATGTTTTTATTTTGGAAAATAGGACACATTGAGAAAATGCATCTAGCTTCAACATACAGTTTAACAGGTGGTTATGAAGTAACACTAGGTAAGCACTGCCCAAATCAAAAAAGAAAATATGGACAGCACCCGGAAGCCACTTAATGTGCCTTTCTAATTGCAGTTCCCCTCTCACCCAAGGTAGCGCTAACCTGATTTTTAGTGTGACCATATCCTTTCTTTCCTTTGCAGTTTTAAATTTAGAGATATGTATCTCTAAACCACATATTTAGTTTTTCCAGTTCTTAAACTTTACATAGGTAGAGTCAGTGTGTGTACTTTTGTGTTGCTCTGTTCACTCAACATTACTTGTAAGGTTCATTCATTTACTTTTTATTTTGAAAATTTTCAAACATAAGTGAAGTTGAAATTACTGTATAATGATCATATTATATAGTTGTATCGTTATATGACCATCACCTAACAGTTACTTGATTTGACCATATTTGTTTTTTCTTCTGAAATGTTTTAAAATAAATTACTGAATTCTCTAATTATGCATCTTTTTTAAAAAATAAGAAAAATGTTCTCTATAACTACAAGACGATTACAACACGTAGCAAAACTGATAATAATTTCCTAATATTTTCTTATACCCAGTCCGTATTCATATTTTTCCAGCTGACCCCAAAACGCTTTTACAGTTTTAACCAAAATCCATTTATAAATCCACAGAGAATGTACTTTTAACAGCACAACTTACAGCTTAAAATGAATCTGTGATCCTCCCTTTTTCCCGTCACTTCGTCAGTGGCCAGAGCTCCTGTGGGACCTGGCTGTGGGCACATCTCCCACGGTATTGAGAACAAATCGCCCCCTTCTGTGCTAATGACCCCGTCCCACTCCCATGCTCTGTGACTCCAGAGGAATTATACTGTCTGAATTACTGTCAGAAGGAAGTGCCTAATAGCAATTACGTCCAACCCAAAATTGTTATTTGGGGCAGATAGTATGTGGTACTGAGCTGCTCAAGGTTAAACAAGACTAGTCTTTATTTATCTGGGGAATGTGTGGGGGCGGCCCATCAAGAGGTTCATTGAAATGCAGATCTCCTACCAGCTCAAGTTCCCATCAGAAGGAGAGTAGGTAGAGGGCTGGTCCCTTTGCTCCATCAGCATCTTCAGGTCAGCCATGCCTAGCTCAGTGATACTGCAGGACTTTGGGTTTTCTGTTGTGTTTGATACGGACCTTTACTGGAAAACTCTTGACAGAAGAGTTAGACGGATGGACCTCCCTGGTTCTCTTGCTTCCTACAACTTGGTATTTAGATCAGCGTCTTCCAGACATTCTCCTCAGAGTGACAGTCCATGGTACTCCATGAAAGGGTCACATTGTCAGATGAATTTGGGAGAAACACCGGGTCAAACTGAGTCAAGCAGGTTTCTTCACTGTAGGTATTTTTGTGCTAATGACCATTGTGATTCTCCATGGCCCATTGCGTTTCCCTAAACTATTGTCCTCAGAACACTTTCTCAGAGCATCTCGGGGGGTTATTATTCTACACAACAGACTTTAGAAAGTCCTGTTCTAGATGACTTAGATATAATCACAAACAACAGGAAATAAACAATCTCACCTCTACCTCAGGGGCCATGAAGAGTTTATTCACCCTAGTGAGGCGTCATTACACGGAACAATATCAGAGACAAGGAACTTGGCCCTTGTCTCCCTCCACTTACACATTCGCTGACGTTCATGCTGTAACAATGGGGCATCAGGATCTGGGACTATTATCATCTGATGAGGACAGGTAAGCCTTAGGTTCTTTTAGCTGGAATTTCCAACTGGTCTGGCATTTTAGAGGGGGGGAATTCTAAACTGGTCAGTGTCTCTGATTCTGAGGATCACTTGGCCTTAATGGACAAATATTTTTAATTCATTTTTAATTAATAATTCAATAAGCTTTGCTTAGGTACTCAAGTTCTTGAAAACTTTCTTGCCTAGTTATTCCATATTTGGCAACTGTTTAGATATTCATAGGATTCTTGAGCACCTTCTGAGTTAGTAAAGAGCACACTATTCGGTGCTCATACGAATTGCTTCTAGATTAATATGAGTTCTTGAACATGTTTACCCATTCTGCCTGAAACTAGACATGTAGAGTTGCATTCCTTTTTAATTTCTCTTCTTTTTCAATATAGCATTTAGATGGACAACTGTGTTGCTCTTCTCATCAGTTTCCTTATGAAATGAGAGATCAACTGGCATTTGCCATTTGATCTTTCATAATGGAAGACCTCCAGGTTTACCCACGTTTCCAAATCCTTGCTTTTTTTGTATAAATCTAATTTGAAACAGATCCTCTTCAACTTATATAAATGAAAGCATTTTCTCTGGAGATGGGGTAAATGTAGGCTGAGGCAACATATCCTCATTACTCATGAAGTCAGATGGGAGTGGAGCTCTAGACTCCACGCAGGGCCTAGACTCTCAAGGCTCACTCTGTTTGTCACTTGTAGATTTCTAGCCTAAATGCTTTTTCACTGGAGTTGTAAGATTTTAAAAGGGTAAAAGCCACAGGTTTTACTTACAGGTTGACTATTTTAATGACTGAAGGTATAAGACTCTACAGTATGCTACTGAAAATTTTATCATTTCTCAGTTGTTTTCCCTCTTCAACCTTCTCTTCCCTACAGAATATAATGTAAAGGTAGTTGAGCAAAGAAATCAACAGAGATTGGTTATCCTAGTGAAAAATATAAGTAGGTACTTGCTATGTATTTGGTTCTACTGAGTAGAACCAAATGACTTGTGCCAGCATCAATATTGCTTTTTCCATTTCCTCAGTTTTAAAATAATAAAGCAATACTTAATGTTAGGAAATATGAGTTCTTTCCTTCCATCAGTACTGCCCTGCCCAGAAATTGTGTGTCTAGTGATATGTTTTAAAAAATTCTTACTCCTGTTCACATGCATGCCTGAACAATTATATTTACAATAGCAATGTTTGTATACCCCAAATTGGAATCAACTTACATTTACTTCAGTTGCAGATGGTTAAATAAAGTATGGTGCTCATTGCCCATGTAATGGTGTGCGGTGCTCAAAAAGAATGAGGTGCTTCTGCAGGTGCTGATGAGAAGAGCTCTAAAACATACTGATAAATGAGAGAGGGAAAGACTAGAAAATGTGAGCGTAAGGAGTCCTTTCATTTTTTAAAACTATATATACAGTTTTAAATATATATGGGAGATGAGCATATGGGAAAGAGGGAGTGAAGGAGGATGGAAAGGAGAGAGCCAGTATCAAAGGAGGCCAATAGAGAGATTTGGTGAGCTGGGTCTATGGAAGGAGGCAGGTGTAAAAGGACTTTGTTTCCTCTATTTTATTTGAATTATTTAAAGTGAAAATATTTTCATAAATAAAAAATAAAAGCATAGTGTGTATGCAGAAAGTAAGAAGAGAATGCCTAGTTATTTTTAACAAATTCATCCAATCCAGGCATTGACTAAGGAGAATGAGCCCATTCAAGATCCCTATTTTAAATTCATTGACATCAAAGAAGCTTGGATTCCTTGGCTTGGCACAAGGAACCCATGTGGATGAGGAGACTAGGAAAATAATTAAGGCGAGATGATGGGGAACGGGCTTTCAGTAAATGTGCCATGGACTGCAGTGGTGGCTCAGAAGAACTTACAAAAGTGATTAGACTGGAACTACTGTCACTCCATTATTCGTTAGTCTCCGGGGTCTGGGGAATTTGCTGCCTAGGATCAATTCTTCACCAGCCTTTCCAATTCTAAAGTGCTTGCTCAAATATAAACACATTTTAAAAAAATAGATTGGAACATAAATCTGTGGACACTCCCCTAGTTATTTTTCTTTGCTTACAAACCAGTGCAAGGATGGGTGCTTTTAAAACATAGCTCTTATGATTATTCAGGTGTGGGCCAGCAGATCAGGAGACACCTGCCATTGACAAGATAGTTTGCTAGACTCACAGATCCCTAGAGGAAGGGTTACACCATGCCACGGGGGCCGTATGGGGAAGCAGCGCTAGCCTACAAAGGATCTGTCAGGAGACAGAGAGAGTGGTAGGAAAACATGGGCAAGAACATTTTATTGTAGCTTTTATGGGAAGGAATGGGCAGGGCAGGGTAAGCAGGTGCACTAACCTAATTTGAATCATTTTAGCGACCTCTGGGGCACAGGGACAGTCTCTAGTGATCTGTTAGTTGCCCCAGTGGTTTTTAGGGCAAGAGGGAACAGTGGCCTATAGAACTGATAAAGGAGGTGGTTGAGGGTGTGGGCTCTGGATTGGTTGGTTTTCATATGAAAGGTGCACTTCTTGGCCAGTCCTTCACTCTCTGTATGAATTGGCTAGCCCTGGGAGGTACAGCCTCTTCAAGATCAACAAGGCCCCAAGACCTCAAGACTTCAAACATCCAGAAAACAAAAAGGCATGGAATAACTGCTTGTCAAGGTTTTCTGCGTGGTTTTTATAGTAAGGTAGAGTTTGATGGCAAGCTTAAAAAGTTGTCCTTGGACTTGCCAAGCTTTGATATGGTTTTTGGGGATGCCACTGTGGGCTATTTTTGGTACAGTGACTGAGAAAACCCTCTCCCACTCATTTCAGGCAGGACAGGTGTGTGAAGCTTCCTTTGATGTGTTTGGATCTACTCAACTAATTTTTTTGTCAGTCTATAAAAGCAAATCAGTCATTTTTTCCTTTTTCCTAACCTTTAGGCTATCTCATGGTTGGCATAGAAACTTAGACTGGATGTCCCTAAATTAGTCTTTGCACATTTGCTGGCTTATGCGATTTTGTTTTAGTGTTTTAGTTCCCATAGGACCATCTCGAAAGCCTATGACAGTGTCCCGCATTTACTGCAGCCAGGAAACATAGTTCTGCTCTAAAGGCCAAGGAGCTGCATTGGCACTGTCTGAGCTGAGTCTTCATTTTGAGGGGTAATCAGAGTCCTGCTTTTTATATGGTATTTTGGTACCACCATGTTAGATGTTAAAAATTGTTTATAGAAATTTGCCAGTATGTGCTATATTTCCAATCCTTTTATTTTAATGTTGTCCTCTTGCTTACCATGGCCTAAAGTTTATTAATATAACTACAGGCCCAGTGCATTAATTCGTGCACCAGTGGGCTTCCTCGGCCTGGCCTGTGGGATTGGACCGAAACTGGCTCTCCGACATCCCCTAAGAGGTCCTGGATTGCGAGAGGGCACAGACCATGCCGAGGGGCCCCACCTGTGCACAATCAGGGTCAGGGAGGGACACGGGAGGTTGGCCAGCCAGGGAAGGACTGTGGGAGGGCTCCAAGGTGTGTCTAGCCCATCTTGCTCAGTCCCAATCGGCCAGACCCCAGCAGCAAGCTAACCTACCGGTTGGAGCGTCTGCCCTGGTGGTCAGTGCATGTCATAGCCACTGGTTGACTGGTTGACTGTCTGCCCTCTGGTGGTCAGTGCACATCATAGCGAATGGTTGAGCGGCCTTAGCATATCATTAGCATATTATGCTTTGATTGGTTGAACAGCCAACTGGTCAATCAGACATTTAGCATAGTAGGCTTTTATTATATAGGATTGTCTGCTTAGATTTACTAATTTTAACTGACGTTTTTGCCATTATTGGAATTTTTCCTTGTGGTCACTTTTTTTTCTGTTTCTTAACAGCTGTATTGAGGTAAAATTTACATGCCTTAAAATTAACTCACTATAAGTGTACAATTCAAGGATTTTCATAAACATTAAGAGTTGTGCAACCATCACCACAATCCAGTTTTTTAACCAAAAACGTTTACACCAGAATGTTTCCACATGTGGTCACTCAATTTATACTGCCTTGTGCTTTAATAATGGAATAACATTAGAGGGAGGGACCCTTATACTTTAAATAGATTTTCTTATTTTAAAATAAGTCCTTACTGACTTTATTTTTCATTTATATGAAAATATTACTCACCCATATGCTTTTTGCCAACAAGACAGTTTCTCAGTTTTCTTTTTTTAAAGAGATGGATAGGTTTATTCTTTTAACTTCCTTTGCCCACCTCTCAAAGACCAAGCACTCCTCGGTGGATTGGCTCACCATCATGCTCGAGTCCCATTTATCTGATGTGTTCCTGCCGTCCTTCCAGTGGGAATAGTACATGTTACCTCTTCCGTCTTCCCCAATGCATTGCTCCTCTTCTTCTGGCTTCCTTAACTTTTCATAACTTATCTTTTTTGTTTTATTACCTTTTTTGTTTTTTAATTACAGTCAACATATTAGTTTCAGGTGTACAGCATAGGGATTAGACATTTATATAACTTACAAGGTGATCACCGCAGTAAGTCTAGTACCCACCTGACACCATCCATAGTTATTACAATATTATTGACTATAGTCTCTAGGCTGTACTTCACATCAGTAAGCTGTGGCTGTTTTTATAACTGGCAGTTTGCACATCTTAATCCCTCCCCCCTTTCACCCTGCCTCAAATCCCTCCATCTGGCAACCATAAAAATGTTCTCTGTATCTATGAGTTTATTTCTGTTTTGTTTGTTTAATTTGCTTTCTTAGATTCCACACATAAGTGAAATCATGTGGTATTTGTCTTTCTCTGTCTGACTTATTTCACATAGCGCATTACTCTCTAGGTCAGCCGTGGGCAAACTACGGCCCGTTTGAAATGAATAAAACTAAAAAAAAAAAAAGACTGTACCCTTTTATGTAATGATGTTTACTTTGAATTTATATTAGTTCACACAAACACTCCATCCATGCTTTTGTTCTGACCCTCCGGTCCAGTTAAGAACCCATTGTGGTCCTCGAGTCAAAAAGTTTGCCCACCCCCGCTCTAGGTCAATCCATGTTGTCACAAATGATAAGATTTCATGGTTTTATGCTGAGTGATATTCCAGTGTATGTACCCTATCTTTTTTATCCATTTATCTTTTGATGGCCACTCAGGTTGCTTCCATATTTTGGTTTTCTTTTTTCTTTTTGTCTTTATTCTACCCCAAACCAAATTTATTGGTGAGGGAGGATTGGACCTAGCCTTGGTGAGCTGGTCATTATATTTCCCCACATTAAATCCTCTTCTCCCTGTGTTTTATGGCTCCATAGTACACCAGCTCAAATGATCTGAATTGACCTTCTGCACCAAACAACCCACTTTATTTCACTCCCTGGAGCGATAGTGAGTTTGTCTTTGGTCCCATTTAAACTTCGCTCTGACTTTGGAAGGGCTACTAGAAACAAGAGTAAAAGAGAGGCATCACACATACCTTGTTAAAAGAGATAGTGAGTAAAGAGTGCCTTAGAAGGGAGAAGCTCCTAAAACTAAAGTGTAATTATGTCATTTTACCATGATGTTGAGCCCCAAACAAGCTAATCACAAAATTGTCTTCCAGTTTTAGAGCCTTATACATTAGGTAATATTTAGAGCCTGATATACATTATAGCCATCTTCATAACAATGTAGTATCATGGGGGTAGGGGGCTGGAGGGAAGAGCATTAACTTGTTTAGAGCCACACACTTACTGCTGTGTAGCTCTGATAAAGTTAATTTTTCTGGGCCTCAGGTACTTTACTGTAAAATGGGGATGATTATATTTCACAGGATTGTGGTAAGTATTGTGGAATGCGTTAAATTACATGACATTCCACCCTTCTCAAAATGATCTGGGCAAAGGGTTCTGAACTAGGAAATGCACAAAGCCAAAGAATAAATAAGCCATCTCTTCCAAGAATGTCAATCAAACTTAGAAATGTGTGGTGGTGGGCAGGGAATATTTTCGTATTTACATAAGAGCAGATACATTATGTGAGGTCTATCTTAGTTCTTAAGGGAAGACTCAATACGTTAAAGAAATGGCATGCTTAGGACAGGCAGCTTCAGTCATACCCCTGGCACCCCTGACATCACTCCTTGGCCATCAGGAGTCTTTCCATGGGAAAGGTGAGAAGCACTGGTACATGAGAGAGTCTAGCAAAGTCAGTATTACACAGCACAGTCTCATTTAACTCCCATCCTCATCTTATGAAGGATCCAACTACATTTCCCTAGCACATGCTTGATGTCTCCTCTTAGGCATGGCTAACACTGAGCTCTCCATCATCCCTCCAAACCTGATTCTCATCCTGGGTCCCCTACCTTAGTAATGGACAGACACCACCATCCATTCAGCTATGCAAGTCAGGAACCGATGGAGTTGTCCTTGACCCCTGTCTCTTTCCTTCACATCCCACGTCTAATCCTTCACTTTAAGTCATGGCATCAATGCCACCTTCAGGTGCCCTGAATGCATCCTTTGGCTCCATCTCCGTCACCAGCATCTTAGTTTAAACTGCCATCATCTCCCGACAAACTGACCTAATCACCTACCACTTAGCCTACTTCCGACCCATTTTTCTCACTAAAGTGGATATGATCTTTCAGATACTCAGCTAGTGTCATTTATTCCCACTGTCCTTAGAATAACATGGTCCATGAGGCCCTGCATGTCCAGCCCCTCTGCCCATCTCCACCTGGGCTGGTGGCTGCAGTTACATCAACTTGCTCTCCTTTTGTCCTCGGCACCGTGATTTCTCCATCAAGAACCATTGCCCAGCCTGCTAGGTCTGGAGTGTTTCCCCGAAGCCCATGCCTGATGGTCATTTGCTGAGACCATGTATCTTCCTCTTCCAAACTCAGCTCAGAGGTCTTTCCTCAGAAAAACCGATTCTAATGCTCCAGCTTAATTATCACACGTTCTGGTAGAACCATGTCCCTTTCTTTTAAGGGGCCATCTCTCAGCTTGTAATCGCACATTAAGTAATGTCGTTTGGTGACTGTAAATTCTATGAGGGTAGGGACTGTCTCTTTGGTCCCCATCACCTCCGGACTAGCAGAGTAGCTTTCCCCACCGGCAGCAGGTCCCTGTTGCTGAGAGTGTGCGGTGAGACAGCTGAGGTCCTGACGGCCCAGTGTGTGGCCCAAGGCCGTCTGTGTTCTACGGATACTTGCAGCCTCAGAACTCCATGCACAGGGCCTGCCCCTCTTGCTGCAGGTACTCTGTTCCGCACTGTGGATCCAGTCCATCCACTTTATTCTGTGGTTTTGAAAAGGCCCGGGAAATCCCATTCTGTTCAAGAGAAATCTGTTCAATGTATATGGTTCAGTAGAGGGTGGCAAAGCGCATCTTTGTGTCACCCACAAGACCTGGTAACAAACTTCTTGCTTAACATCCCACCCTCACCCCCCTACCCCCACCCCCACCCGTCTCCCCTTGCTCTCTTTTCCCACTGTGCCGCAGCCAGTCTTTTTAAAGCAGGCAGGACTTTCTAACCTAGCTGGAGTGGAGGCCCTTATCTTTCCCTTCTCTGGTTGTTCCTCTTCTGCATAAAGAACATCTTTCTGCTCTCCTGCCACCGTGTAGCATGCCATTGGGTATGGGTCAAAACTCCTCCATCGCCCCCAAATCAACACTGCTCCAGGGTCCTTACACCCCATCGCTGATGCTTGTCCTCCCGTACAACCCTCCTGCCCTCACCTCTGTGGGTATATATATCTATATGTATCTGTTTTATTATTATGTTCTCAGTAAGCTATATATAAGTGTAGCCTAACCTGACATTTCTTTTTCTGTCTGGTACACCTTAATTCATTGTAAGTTAACAGAAAGAGTTGGAACATAACTTTTTAAAAATAGTAAGTCCCAAAATATATCATCAGTGATTTTCAGTCTTGATATGGCTGAGAATAGCCCAGAGAGCTTTCTGTTACAATACAGATGTCCAGGTCCCACCTGAGCCTTTTACATCAGAGTAGCTGGGGCTGAGCGCACCCAGACCCACAGAGTGCCCTAAGGTCACAGCCGTGGTATCCGAGATAGAATCGCAGTCCCTGTTCCCTTGCTGGCTTCCTAGTTTTATTGGTGTTATTTGCACTAAATTATACTGTGTGTGTGTGTGTGTGTGTGTGTGTGTGTGTGTGTGTGTGTAAGAGGGAAGGAGAGAGACAGAGAGACTAGTCTGTATCTGAATTTGTCTACATAAAATAGTTTCCTTGTTTTATAACTGGCTTTTCCCCCTGAATAACTGTGCATTGAAATGATGTGGATATTCTCAAGCTGACAAAAGCAACCAAAATCACCTGCCTTCCCTGCACTGGGTATTCACCCAGAACCGCAGTGTCAGCTGCTGGAATGGCTTTCTTATGGGCTGCTCCCTGCCCCGCCCACCTTGGGCCCCAGGCCTGCCTTTAGTGCTGCCCCTCACTGCTCCACTTCTGTGCCCTCTTTCCACTTGAATTGCCCTCTGTCATGCCCATTGATTCGAGAGGAAATCTCCCTTTCCCCCCCTCAGTTCCCACCTGCTGGAGCTTTTGAGTTCCAGTGGGGGGCGGGGTGCATTTTGGTGATTGAACAGTTCATTCCTCACTCAGGGGCTCCAACTTGGAGGGTAGAGAGGACAGCAGTAGTCCTCTGTCTCTCTATCCGAAGAGCTCACTAGGAGATCATTTCATACCATTTTGTAATAGCCAGGGAGCAAAAACTCCTCAGTGAGGCCAGATCTACATGAACTAGAGCTTTAAGAAAGAAATCCCAGCTATGAAAAAATACCATACTCAAAACGTGCTGCGAGGCAGAGGTTAAACTGAGATCAGAGGTGGTGTTTCTGATTTGAATCCTGGTTCCTCTTCTTAGTGACCTTGTGACTGACAGGTGGTTGAGCTTCTCTCTGCTACAGCTTCCTCAACTGTAAATCAGGATTCAGTAAAATGAAATAATGCCTACCTCGTAGGTAATTTGAAGATCATTTTAAAAATTAAGTGAAATGTCTGATTAAAATGCTGATCATAGTATCATTATAATGTTAGGTGATATCATTAACTTTTTACTAGTAAAGTAGAATTTACACAAACTTTCCCATACATTACATTTCAATATGTTGAAATATGATTCCTTTGAAAACGGTTTTTGTTGCCTATTCACAACCACTTCTCTGTTTGTGTTTTGCTTGCAGCGCTGGAAAGGAAAATATCCATGAGGCAAAGCAGAGAGGAGCTGATAAAACGAGGAGTCTTGAAGGAAATTTATGACAAAGGTAAGGGGAACTGGTCCACCCTCCACAGGCTGGGAAGGCGTGCATGGAGTCTGGGTGCGTGTTTCTCAGAGTTGGATACAGTTTTCTGCATCACTTTATCAGGGTTTGAACCTGTAAAACTCCAGACAGTTTTGGAGAGAAAAGAGAATGTGATAAAGCTGTCAGCATTATATGAGGCGGGGACACAAGCTCCCTTGTTCTCAGCATTGGAATCAAACCACAGGATGCTAAGAGAAACGACATGGCTCCAGGAATGATGCGGGTACTGCTTGTGAGCCTGCTGGTGTTCGAATACACACAGCTGGCGTGGATGTAATTGCTTAAGTTCTTTCAGACACTGGGGTTCCCAAGACAAGTGTCAGAAATCCCCAGCATCTAGAATTTCCCTAACAGATTTTTCTGGACAGTCCACTTTCCCACAATAGGCGAAATCGAAGCGAGTAAAATTATAAAGTATAACTGTGCATATGTGATCTTTCAAAAGCCAATAGTTACAGCGATTCCGGTGTTCTGTGAATGTGTCTACAGGTGTTTGCCAATGAATACTGCGTGTCTTTGGCTTATTGGATTACTGCCTTTGAATCAGATGCATGGAGTGGTTCACACAGTATAGTAACTATTCTTCACTCCTTTTTTCTAAGAGTTTTGCTATTTTGAGTTGTACTCTCTCT
>NW_006295180.1:2819045-2831648 GCF_000327345.1 Myotis davidii | reverse complement strand
CTAATTTTGTCACTTTTCCCCAATGTCTTGCTTTCTGTACAAAACCCCAAAGCCTTTCTCAAACCGACCTTAAGTCTTCATGCTTCATTCCAAACTCCTTTCTTCATATTCACTCCCTAGGAGAGATGGTAGGGGATCCTATGTAATAAAACTCTAATATGCAAATTGACCAAACAGCCTGAAATACTGGTGGAACAACTGGTTGCTATGACATGCACTGACCACCAGGGGGAAGATGCTCAATGCAGGAGCTGCGCCCCCTGGTGGCCCATGCACTCCCACAGGGGGAGCGCTGCTCGGCCACAAGCCAGGCTCATGGCTGGCCAGCGCAGCGGCAGTGGTGGGAGCCTCTCCCACCTCCACTGCCGGCAGGCAGTAAGGAGCAAGGGGTCCCAGAATGCAAGAGCCCCAGACTGCGAGAGGGATGTCTGCCTGCTGGCTTAGGCCCGATCCCCTAAGCCGGCAGGCAGACATCCCCCAAGCGGTCCCAGACTGCGAGAGGGTGCAGGCCAGGCTCAGTGGATAAAGCATCGGCCTGCAGACTGAAGGGTCCCAGGTTCAGCCTGGTCAAGGGCACATGCTTGGGTTGCTGGCTTGATCCCCAGTAGGGGGCTTGCAAGAGGCAGCCAATCAATGATTCCCTGTCATCATTGATGTTTCTATCTCTCTCTCTTTCTCCCTTCCTCTCTGAAATAAATAAAAATATATTAAAAAGAAAATTTTAAAAAATATATGATTCTTGGGTGGGGCTGTGACACAATTCAGTCCATAACAACATGTAAAGTTAGAATCGTAGCTATCATTCCATAAATTCTCAAGAAATTGTTACCATACCATTATCAGTATTAGTCTCATCATTATTATCATTATTGACATTTTTTAAAACTCTTTACATGCCTTACCCTAGGTCAGCAGGCCCAGGAGTTAGGAGGGAACATCATTGTCCCCTTTTATATGAGGTGCAGAGATCTCTCACAGTGGTCTTACCAATGAGCATTTCTGATTTCTTAGGATACAGTCCTAGAAGTGGGATGATTGGGTCAAATGGGAGTTCCGTTTTTAATTCTTGAGGAAACTCCACAGTGGCTGCACCAATCTGCATTGCTGTCAACATTATATTAGGGTTTCCTTTTCTCTACACCTCACCAACACTTGCCGTTGGTTGATTTGTTGATGATAGCCATTCTGACAGGTGTGAGGTGATATCGCACCCCTATGTTCATAGCAGCACAATTTATAATTGCTAAGACTTGGAAACAGCCTAAGTGCCCATCAGCAGATGAGTGGATTAGAAAACTGTGGCACATCTACACAATGGAATATGACACTGCTTTAAAAAAGAAAGAACTCTTACCATTTGCAACAGCATGGATGGACCCGGAGAGTATTATGCTGAGCAAAATAAGCCAGTCAGAGAGAGATAAGTATCACATAATCTCACTCAGATGTGGAATCTAATGAACCAAATAAATTTATGGTCAAAAATAGACCCAGAGCCCCAGAAGCATGAACAGACTGATGAACTTCAGAGGGAAGGCAGGGGAGGATGGGTTGGAAGATATCAACCAAAGAACTTACATGAATACAGTATAACCCGTGGACACAGACAGCGGGGTGGTGAGGGTCTGGGATAGGAGTGGGCTGGAAGAGGTTAATAGGGGGGAAAGGAGGACCTATGTAATACTTTCTATAATAAAGATTAAAAGAAAGAGAAAAAAATGGTCTTGCCAATGTCAGTGGCTGAGGAGAGTCCAGCCCCCTGAGGCCTGGTTTAATGTCTTTCTACGCCTCCAACCTGCCTCCCCTCAGCCTCCAAATGGGTTGCTTTCCTGTGATTCATTCTTTTCTTTCGATGACATCATTCACCTCACTGTATCTGGGATTCTTATGGGTAAAACAAATTAAATTATTGCCCACCCTGAGTGAACAGCAAGTGGCAAAGAGACCTTAATCGTATATTAAATTGTTCACTTCAAAGATAAATTTCCTAGATTTGGAGAAGCCATTCCATATGCCTGGCTGGCAGTTCCTCATTATGCACCACCTCTTGTGTTAGCCAATGTGACTCTAGTCGCCTGGCAGCAGAATGGTGTCCACCAGAGATGTGTGGTCCCTGACAGCTGCCCACTGATTTTTCACTCCGGGGTCAGCCGGGCCGCCGAGCGCAGCTGCACGGCCCCCCGCCTCACGCTGCCGTCACGTTGTTTTGTGCTAACGTGGTAGAAAGCAGTTTAACTTTGGTAGATGAGCTTTTCTCTTCCAGCTTCCTGCGCATTATTGATTTTGCTTAGCAATAACCCATTTGTTCATAGAAAGGATCAAAATACACTGTAGTGATTTGAAATTTGTCACTTTGGGGGCAGCAGGGTGAACTCGGAATTAATGAGGTTTTATTTCTCTGCTAGAGCTCCTCAGATTCTTGATATTTTTCTCAGCAGGTTAAAATCCCAAACCGGGCCATAAATTCAAATCAGGCAAAATGGGAGCTCGGGTTGAAGAGGCAGTGTTATCCCAAGTGTCTATAGCAGCTAGTCCAGGAATTCCTCACTTAATACAATATGTCAGAAGTGGGGAGCATACG
The DNA here is from genome assembly GCF_000327345.1 of Myotis davidii. Lineage (NCBI taxonomy): Eukaryota > Metazoa > Chordata > Mammalia > Chiroptera > Vespertilionidae > Myotis > Myotis davidii. Next base: position 2,829,067 of record NW_006295180.1, on the reverse strand, counting down.
CTACTCAGTGGCTTGTAATTTTTAATTGGTTTACACAAAAAATCCCATAAGTTTAGAGTCCAAAGGAGCTTTAGGTTAAAGTTTGGAAACCAGAGAAAATCATTTTATCCTTGGATGTACTGAGACCATGTGAGAATGTGGCTATCTTTGAAAACTATATAATAAAAAGTTTTTAATTATGTTCGTCGTGATGTGTATAGGAGCATAAAATTATAAATTGTTTTTCTCCCATTTTCTAAATTTTCCAGAATACTTATATAGCAGTGGGGTGAGGTTCAAACATTAAATATAAAAATGCTAAATCAATGGTGGAACATAATCTATAATTTGATGGACAGGTTATTTTTAACTGTTTATCCCCCAATCTCATGGCCTCTTTGTTTGTGAACTAAAGCTCAAGGATTCCCCTACGCCCCTGGGACATTCATTGGTTCATTCAGCAAATTGGTGTCGAGCTAAAGTGATAACCAAAACAGTGAAATCCTCACCTTCGAGGAGTTCACATGCTACTACAGGGAATAATTAAACAAGCATGTGATATATTGTCAAGGAGTGATAAACACTGTGTAAGAAAATAAAGCAGCCAGCTAAAGAGACAAACTCAGAGGGAGACTGATAATTTTAGGTAAATGAAATCATGGAGGACCTCTGGAGGAGGTGATATTTGTACAGAGACCTAAATGAAAGATCAGTAGCTGAAACAGCAGCATTGGTCCTACTTCAGAACAAATTGTAACCTAATTCATGAGCTCTTAAGTTTTTTAAATTAACTCAGTGTTTCTTTAAAATTAAAACCTCTGTATTGCATTTGCCCCTCTCAGTTCTCGTAAATCAGAGCACATCATCCCTGCTCAGAGCATGCAGTGGCTCCACATTTAAGAAAAATTCCAAGTCCCCAGGACAGTACGAAGCCCTCCATGCCTGGCCCTCCAACCCCTAAGTTGCTTCAACTCCCTGGCCATACCTCCTGGTAACTTTCTCTCTGTGGCATCTCTCCATCCATGCTATCCAGCCCTAGAGGTTGGCATTGGCCACGCCTTCTTCCCAGAATCCTCTTCCCCAGATCTCCATCCACATGGTTCACTTCTTTTTCAGTCTGTTCAGATGTCACCTTCTCAATGAAGCTTACCCTAGGACAGTGATGGCAAACCTATGACACGCATGTCAGAGGTGACACGCGAACTCATTTTTTTGGTTGATTTTTCTTTGTTAAATGGCATTTAAATATATAAAATAAATATCAAAAATATCTTTGTTTTACTATGGTTGCAAATATCAAAAAATTTCTATATGTGACACGGCCCCAGAGTTAAGTTAGGGTTTTTCAAAATGCTGACACGCCAAGCTCAAAAGGTTCACCATCACTGCCCTAGGACCACCAGATTTTAAGTTGCCACCTCCTTCCCTAAGTCCTCAGTTCTCTGTCTCTGCTCTACTGTTTTCTTTTTCTCTTATCACCTTCAAACATGCTCTAAAAATTGTTTATCGTGCTCATCTCTTTCTCATCTGTCTCATCTTATTGAAATGAAGTTCTTCCACGCCAGGCAGGATCTTCGTCTGGTTTGTTCACTGAGATAGTCCAAGTGCCTAAGATGGTGCCTGGGACATAGCTGATGCTCAGTAAATGTTCACTGACAGAACAACACGTGCAGCAGACCCGAGGCTCTCTGCAGGCTCGCGTGCCGTGGTTTATTCGCCGATGTGGCAACATCGGGAACACGAGGAACTTGCATCCCCCTGACTTATTCACTTTTATGGTCCATGAAACTTTATTGTCCGTTATTTTAATAGACACTATTATATCATTTATTCATTTATGTATATAGATGCGAAATACTCTACTTCAAATAGTGGCTTTTCAGTGGTACAGAGAAAAATCTCCTGAGAACAGGCAGCTGTTTGGCCATGAGTAAAATAGTTATGGCATTTCTTGGACTTAGCAAGGATCTCAGGAGGTCTCGTGGCCTAGCTCCTGTGGTTTTTCCAACGTGGAGATGAAGCAGCCGCAGCCCAGCGAGGTTTGGACCCACCTGAGGGTGCAGAACCAGTGTGTGTGGACTCTGAACACCCCGCTAAGACCACATGTCCTCCATTTGGAACTTAGAGGAACCCAGAAAATCTTTGTAATATGTGGCCTATTAGTAGCCAGAGGCTCTTAATAAACATCGCTATTAGGTTATTGTAAATCATTTCTATGAATAAACATAATGGTGTGATTAAAAAATATTAGGGATAACAAAGGCAATGGTACTGTAGTTTGACCACTAGGTTTCCTATGAAACCTCAGTTCTATTGCAGTGTCACTCACTTCCTATAGGATGGGTATGTTTAATGCACATGAATTTATATGCCCCTGGTCAGGGGGAGGAGGGAGACAGGAGACCATCTCTCTACCGTGACTGAGACGACACCGCCATGCACATCACCCACGTCCACCCCCTGGATGGGAGCGAGACTCAGGTGCGTGTGGCAGCCGCGGTGATACAGGTAAGGCCACGCAGCTCACCTGTGGTCTCTGCTGCAGTCACACCTAGACCTGTGGGGAGAGGACCGGGGGCACGAAAAACAGAACTGACGTGTGCCAATGAGCAATGTCAGTTTCCACTGGGTGTTGGGAATTAGAGACAACATTTCACAGCAAATCATGAAGTGCAGTGAGATATGCTTTTTTCCCCTTAATCGAATTAGAGCAACTTTTTAGAAAGTGTTCATTTTAATTATAAACACAAGCAGGGGCTCCCTGGAATGGACAACTCTTTTATGAAGAGGCTGCATTTTCTGTTCTTGGCAGTCAAGAAAAAAGAGCCTGGTATTTACATGAATAGGTCAACAATTTTTAAATATAAAAATAATTCTCTGTATCAAAAGAGACAATGTAGTCAGCTTGAGCCTCCTGAAATCCTGCTCTATATCTGGTTGCCCAGATGTGCCGACTTTTAAAAGCCCTAGAAGTTTTTGGCAAATGCTTTTCACAACCTCTACCAGGCAGTTATTTTGTCACATGGTTAGCTGTTGTTGATGTCTCACCTAGAAATGGCATGTTCTGAAAGCTGTGATTTCGAGTAACGGTGAGAAAATGAAGAGGGTTTGCTTTCAGCATCAGTGACATGTAATCATTGCGTAGCCCCTGATGCAACACATTGTCCCTAGTGGGGTAACTGCAAAGCGGTTTAAGCAATAAAGAGAACTTGTGACCAAACTTCTCGTAAGCAACCCTGTTCTTTCAGAAAATCACTATCCCAAGCCAAAAAAAAAAGTAATGAAATTATTATTAGAGCAATGAGCAAGCATTCCCCAGTAAATTGATTCACCTCTTGCATTTTTGTTGAATAACTCTTATCTTGCAGGCGCCAGTCTGGGCGCCAGGAATACCAGAAGGGACAGCCGGGCCCTCCTGGCTAAGAGAACACACAGCCCTGAGAACAGGCTCGGGCACACAGCAGTTCCGTGGGGAAGGTACAGGCGGCATCACCCACCCATGCCAGGAGACTGTGGGAAGGCATACTGCGGGGAGCAGTGTCTTAGAGGAGGCCTGAAACATAAGGGTTATCACAGAGAAGATGGGACAGGGAGCAGGGTGTTACATGTGGCAGGACCAGCACATGTGGAGGCACCGGGCTGGGATAAGTGAGTGCCCAGCGGTCTGGAAGGTGAGGGTGAGTGGGGGGAGATGGTGCAGGCAGGGAAATTATTGGGTGTTTATTCTTTTTCCTTAGAGCAGCCGGGAGCTTTGGGGGGGTTCTACATGATCATATTTGCAGCCTCATCGCTCTACCTATGGGGAGAGGGTCTTGGAGGGAGACCAAGACATGAGTCAGATGAGTTAGCGGGCTGTTGTGGGATTCAGCTGACGTGATGGTAGATGGCCGGAAGGAGGGTAGCAGGACTGTGGGGGGTGGGAAGGACACACAGGAGAATAGACAATGGAGTCAAGAGGGCCCTGTGACTGCTTAGATGGGGAGTGCCGGAGCGGGTTCAGGCATGGCTGATACGCGGGACTCTGGCAGGGGCACACAGGGACATTCTGAGCTGGGAACCCAGAGAAGTGAGCTTAGGACACAAAACATCGTGGTGGTTTGGCCACATGGGGTTTATGTCCAAATGTCTAGGCAGACCACTGAATACACAGATCTGACTCAAGAGGCAGATCTGGGTTGGAGATACAGGAATGGAATTGTCCCGTCTAAATGCTCATGAAGCCATCTTCTTTAATGACATTTCTTGAAGATGTAGAATGAGAAAATGATAGAAAACCCCATGGACACCCAGCACTGAATGATCTGGGAATGGAAAAATGGTCTGGGAGTAAGGAAAATCCTCAAAGACTAAAAAGTGCTCCCAGGCACCCCAAGCCCAGGCTTCTGGTCTCTCTTCCTCATTTTTTATCGGCACAAAGTACAGGGCAGCTTTTTGTCTTTCTGGACCTGCTTTCTGACGGACTCTACCTGCAGGATCCTAGACTGCTCCCGCCGGCCAGGCCGTGCTTCCCCTGAATCCCCTCTCACTATTCCCAGCCCAGGGCGCTCGATGGAAGGCATCTGCTACCAACCAGGCGGCCTTCCGAGTGTCTGGATAGACCCATGGACTGCAGACCCTTCGACTCCAGTCGGCCCCTGCTTGTTCTCTCTTAGGGCTGTTGGAACATCAAAGGACACATTCCGATCTGGGCTTTTTGCCTGTTGCCCAGAGTAAGTGCTCAGTAAACGTTAGCAATGATCTCCCAGATACATGGCCTCTTCTGCTCTTCAGGGATGCCTGCCTTCCCCAGCCCAGCCCCCATTCCCGACTCCCCTTCACCTGAGCCCAGGCTCTCCCCATTCTGCCCCGGTGAGCTGAGAATCCATTATGAGACTTCATGACATCTCCAAACGCCATGCCCACATTTGTAGTCCTGTGTTGCTGCTCGCATGTCACCCGTCCCCAACCCAGGCTTCCCATCATTGTGGTTCCCCTAAAGGAAATATTATCCACTACACTGACCACTCGTGGTGATGTGGACCCGTTTAGTGGCAGCATTTTAACCTCTCAGTTCCAGAAGTGGGTTCACCTTTGTATGTTCATTAGGCCCGTTGTGTGATTCCCACGTCTGCCTGCAGCGGTGCTGTCCAGGGGCATTCTCGGCAATCGTGGGCACGCTGTCACCTGTGCTGGCCAGGACAGCAGCCACCAGCCACGCGGGTGCTTGAGCACTTCAGAGGTGGCCAGTCTGATTGAGGAACTGCACTTTAAATGCTGTTGAATTTTAACTGACTTAGCCGCGGGTGCCTAGTGGGCACGCTCTTGGAGAGATGAGCTGGAGAATCAGAGCTGCTTGTGTTTGCAAATGGCCAGCCCCTATCGCTCCCCTCCCCCAACTCCAGACATTAGAGATTGTTAACATCTTGCATTTCAGCCCTGGCCAAGCTGCCCTGTTACCTATGGCATCTGCTACCTACCAGGCGGTCCTCCTAGTGTCTGGATATACCCATGGACTGCACACCAATGTGTGGTTCTGTGAGAGTCACACTATCATATACCTAACAGCAACGGAGAGAGACGGGGACATTCTGTTCATTTTATATTCAGTCCCTGTCCCAGTGGCATTTTTTTATATCAAAATGTCCAGGAATAGCCCTGACCGGTTTGGCTCAGTGGATAGAGCGTCAGCCTGCAGACTGAAGGGTCCCCGGTTCGATTCTGGTCAGGGGCATGTACCTTGGTTGCGGGCACATCCCCACTGGGGGGTGTGCAGGAGGCAGCTGATCGATGCTTCTCTCTCATCGATGTTTCTAACTTTCTATCCCTCTCCCTTCCTCTCTGTAAAAAATCAATAAAATATATTTTTTAAAAAAAATGTCCAGGAATAGCAAGAGGGTAAACCCTCTTTCAGCTACAAACCTTGGAGCCAGAGCTGTTATTTGGAAATAATGGTCATAGCCATCAAATTTACATCACAGTTGATGTAAGAACCTATGAGCTTGGTGTGAATTTGATAAGGAAGCTTCACTGTACCCAAGAGAGATGAAAGAAACACCCTGGGGAGACAGACACCACAATTTGACACGGTGAGATATTTGTGGCTGGAGATGCAGTGAGAATCCCCGTGAGCAGTGGTTGGTTGACCAGGGTCCAGTAGAAGGCAGTAAATGCTGACAAGCCAGCAGGAAATAGCTACAGGGAAATACAACTGAAACAAGCTAGGCACAGGCAATGTCTTGGCCACTTTTGTGATAGGAAGTCATTGCTGTTCACATATTTAATTTGGCAAAAGCCTCTGAACAAGGGAGAGAAGACTATTAACATCCAAATAAGATATTAAATCCAGAACAATAGCAACAATTTAAAAAGCAAGTGATTCTTCAAGCACAGAAACCTGTACCATCCTATTACATGTATGAAATCATCCACAGCATCACAAAATCAATTCAATTCTGAGATTTAAATAGTTTACACAGATTTCAAGGTAGGAGGTCCAAAATGATTCTGAGTCATGAAGATGCCTGTATCAGACAGTAAGAAACCTCATAGCTCTTGCAAAACTGCTCCTGCATCTAAGCTGGTGAGAAAATTCCAAAGACTTCTGCCTGCAAATAGAGATAAACGATAAACTGGAAGAATCACTAACTTGTGGATTCTGAAAGTATAGTTTCCCCGATCTTACAGAATCCTGCAGTGTCTGCCTTAAATCCCAGTGGTGCACAGATGTTTCTCTCTCTCTCTCTCTCTCTCACTCTCTCTCTCTCTCTCTCTCACACACACACACACACACACACACACACACACAGAGAGAGAGAGAGAATGACTTTTCCTCACTGGGAAAGAAAATGCACCGGAAGAGTGAAAAAAAAGTCATATTTGTTTTTGCAACTAAAACTTTAAATTTGTCTTTTTAAATGCTTGAGAGTCAAATACATTGATTAGCAAATAAGCAATATCTAATAGAAAAGTATTGCTTTCTATGTATGTTTAAAATACTGCAAAATAATATCTGTAGCATCATTTAGTTTAATCACATCAACTCCCTGAACTCAGGAGAAATGAAGAAAGTTTCCTCAGTGAAAGTCAACAGATACCAGGGAGCCCTTTCCAACTTCTAGGTTGAAAGCTCTTTACTCATTTAATAAAACCCTTAAATAACTCATTTCTTAGCTAACTCTTGCTTGGCACATCATTTCACTGGCTATGAGAACTGCTAGTGGCTTTAATTGCAAACATTTGAAATGTTACTGGGATTAGCAGAAGCTTTTAGTCACATGCCACTTAGCGATGTTTAGTCAACAATGGACCACGTTATATACATCTCTCCCACGCTGCCTTTCCTCCTCCTGTCGAGCAGCGCAGCGTACATGTCCATATTGCTCCTTCTCCAGAGCAGTGAGGAATCAATTCAGTGACAGCTGCCCGCTACCTGGAGCTCTGGGCAAAGGTGTTGAGTAAACAGCAGTCATAGCCGGCCCAGCGGGCACTGAGTGCTCCATTACCGAGACCACGGCCATGGCTTTGCTGTTGGTCTCAGTACAGCCATGAGTCGCATAACTGACGTTTCTGTCCACGAGGGACCACACACACAGCAGTGGTTTCTTAAGATTTTAATGGAGCTGGAAATTTCCTATTGCCTAGTGACGTCAGAGCTTAACGCCTCACTCACATGTCTGGTGATGCGGGTAAGCACACCACTGCTGCCAGCCGTGTAGGGTGCAGCACATGCAGTTATGTGCAGTCCATACTACTTGGTAATGATAATAAACGAGTATATTACTGCTTTGTGTATTTACTATACTATGCCTTTTATTAGTATTTTAGTGTGTACTCTTTCTACTTATAAAAAGAAAGTTTGCTGTAAAACAGTATGCTGTGTTATGTGGGCAGCAGCAGCCTCATACCTCTCGAGTGTACCATGTTTCTTGATTGCATCATTATCGCTTGTGCTTGATTTAATCTTGTGTTGTTTTACAAGTCTACAGCTACAGTAATGTCGTAGGCCTTCCCATTCACTCACCACTCACTCACAGACTCATCCAGAGCAACTTCCAGTCCTGCAAGCTCCATCTATAAGTGCCCCATGCAGGTGTACTATCTTTTTATCATAGCCAGTGGTTCTCAACCTTCCTAATGCTGCGACCCTTTAATATAGTTCCTCATGTTGTGGTGACCCCCCAACATAAAATTATTTTTGATGCTACTTCATAACTGTAATTTTGTTACAGTTATGAATCGTAATGTAAATAACTGATATGCAGGATATATTTTCATTGTTCACGACCCACAGGTTGAGAACCGCTATTACAGCGTATTTTTACTGCACCTTTTCTATGTTTAGATACCCAAATACTTACCATTGTGTTGTAATTGCCTATAATATTCAGTACAGTAACATGCTATACAGATGTCTAGCCTAGGAGCAATAGGCTATACAAGTGGTCGGCAAACTGCGGCTCGCAAGCCACATGTGGCTCTTTGGCCCCTTGAGTGTGGCTCTTCCACAAAATACCATGTGCGGGCAGGCATGTACAGTACGACTGAAACTTCGTGGCCCATGCACAGAAGTCGGTATTTTGTGGAAGAGCCATACTCAAGGGGCCAAAGAGCTGCATGTGGCTCGTGAGCTGCAGTTTGCCAACCACTGGGCTATACCACGTAGCCTCGGTGGGTAGTGAGCTGTACCATCTAGGTCTATATTGGGCACCCTGTGATGTTTGAACATCATTGAAATTGCCCAAGAACGCATTTCTCAGAACATGTTGCTGTTGTTAAGGAGGGAATGACTGTATAGTTTTGCTAAAATGACACTTTTGTGAGTTACATTGTTGCAAAAGACCAGAGAAAAACCAAGCGATGCTTTTAGAGACAAGAAGTGACACAGTTTATTTATGCCAATGGACTCAGGGAATAACTTTCCAAATCTGAGTAAAGTAACATGCAGGGACTTCTCTTTTATATCTTTCTGGGGTCTTTGTCCCACAAATATGGATTATGCTTCCAGTCCTTTTTGCGGGGTTTTCAAGAAGACCCCCAGGTGTTGGGGGTCTCCAGGCCATATCTGATGGTTTGGCCTGGCACCAGCATTAATAACTCCACTCCAGGGCAGTGCACTCTTCACAATTTTATGGCCTCTGTAGCAGGTTCTACAAGACCAGTTTCTGGGAAAGAGGTAGTGACTTAATTATAGGTTATCAAGAATGTACACTGGGCTTGCTGGCATGGATTCAGATTGCTAGCCCCCCAAATATCAAGGTTACATGGGAATTAGCCCTTTTTAGCCTTCTCAGAAAAGCAACAGTAATGCTCAAAGGGTGGATTTTTTCCCCAAAAAGAAACGCGTCTGTTTCATGGCTCACTGAGATCAGGACCAGCACCACCAGAGGGATCGTCCTCTGAAAGGACTCGCGGCCCTGGGCTCCTTGTGAACATGTGCTTTCAGTCAGAGAGCATACCTGGGAAACTAACATGAAAACATGGAATAGTTTGGACAGCACTCGCGTCTCAAAGGGAAAAACAACTAGCAAATGCTCGCATTAGGCTCTTCATACACAACTTCACAAAGATAAGTATTTGCTTTGACATAGGTGTGCTTTAATTGCAATTAACCCTTGAGCAACACGGGTTTGAACTGCACAAGTTTACTCATACATGAATTTTGTTGTTCAATAAATATTGTACATGTATTTTCTCATGATTTTCTTAACATTTTCTCTAGCTTACTTTATTGAAAGAATACAGTATATAACACATATAACATATAAAATATATGTCAATTGTTTGTTATTGATAGGCTTCCAGTCAACAGTAGGCTATTAGTAGTTAAGTTTGGGGGGAGTCAAAAGTTATACATGGATTTTCAACTGCACGGGGTCAGTGCCCCTAACCCCTGCATTATTCAAGATGGACTGTAGAGCCATTGGTGATCATTAGTATATTAAAATGTGTCTGAATTTTTACATGTGCATGTGTACATTCTGCACATGAGCCTCTCCCACCTCCTCAGCAGCACTAAGGAAGTCCAACTGCAGCTTAGGCCCGCTCCCTGCTGGCATTGTTGGAAT
>NW_006295180.1:2775713-2819008 GCF_000327345.1 Myotis davidii | reverse complement strand
CTGGGCTGCCAGGGTGATGTCTGATTGCCAGCTTAGGCCCAATCTCCTGGGGAGCAGGCCTAAGCCAGCAGGTGGACATCCCCCGAGGGGTCCCAGCCTGGAAGGGGGCACAAGCTATGCTGCGGGACACCCCCCGCCCCCCGCGAGTGCACAATTTTTTGTGCACCAGGCCTCTAGTCTTATATAATAAAAAGGTAATACGCAAACTGACCCTAATGGCTGAACAACCAGAACAACCACTGGACCAGTCACTATGAGGCGCACTGACTACCTCTTGGTCCCTTCCTCTGGCTGGCAGGCTCCAATCACCTGATGGTGAACAGGGAACTGGGAGTGGGTGGTGCCAGGGGGCAGGTCCGGCTGCAGGCAGCTGGGGAAAATGGCCCTGATTGCAGGCCAGGCCTAGGGACCATACCCATGCACAAATTTTGTGCACTGGGACTCTAGTAATTTCATGTCATTTATTCTTCTTCTCTGCAAGTACTAACACTAACAGAATTTGAGTTTTAACTGTGACAACGGTGTCTTAATTATAAAGAATTGCTATGTTGTTCTTTTACCATCCTTAAGTAACAAAAAGTTAAAAATAAGTCATTTTAAATAAGCTCACACACACTCCTGCCACATAATAGCTCAGCACCAGCCAGCTATACTTTGATCTACACAAGTTACTTAAACCATCGAGTGTTCAGTTTCCTTTATACAATGAGGATAATTTAGGTACCAACCTCATTGTGTTGTTATAAATATATGTATGTGTGAGTATATAGATTTAGACAGATATATATATATGTATAGAGAGAGAGAGAGAGAGCAAAAAAGCCTGGCACATGATAAATTCCCAAAATATCGTTTTAGGTATTGCTATTGTTACTACTATACATAAAATGTCCAGCATAGTGCTTGACACTGAAGACACTTTAAGTTCTCCAAAAATGTTTCCTCCCATCCCTTCCACCTCTCTGCTCCTCCTTGCCCCTGTCTTTCTACCTTGTGTAGAAGCCTTTCATGCAGCGCACAAGTCACTAGGTCTAGACTAAAACTTTACTTACCAGTTTTTTTAATAAAATATAAAACTTCAGCCCTGCCCTGACCAGTTTGGCTCAGTGGATAGAGAATCGGCCTGCAGACTGAAAGGTCCAGGTTTGATTCCAGTCAAGGACATGTACCTTGGTTGCGGGCACATCCACAGTGGGAGGTGTGCAAGAGGCAGCTGATAGATGCTTCTCTCTCATCGATATTTCTCTCTATCCCTCTCCCTTCCTCTCTGTAAAAAAAACAAATCAATAAAATATATTAAATATCCTATATAATAAAAGGTTAATATGCAAATAGACTGAACAGCAGAACAACCAATACAACTGAACCACGAAACAACCGGTCACTATGACATACACTGACCACCAGAGGGGCGTGTGCGGAACATGGCAGGTGTTGGCCATGGCGGGATGAGGGATGGTGGAGCAGGGGCGCCAGACCAAGGTGGAGCGCTGGTCACTGTCATTGGGGCGATCCTCTGGTGGTTACTGAAAATTCTTTGCTCCCGCATGCCACCACCAGAGCTGCTCACACCCACAGCCAGCGCCAGAGCTGCCAGCGCCAGCCCTGCTCACACCTGCAGCCAGCGCCAGAGCTGCCACTCACACCCATTGCCAGTGGCGGCCCCACTTGCATCTGCTGCAGGTGCTCAGCGCCAGTCCTGATCACTGGGCACCCCTGAGGGCTTCTCCACCTCCCTGTGCTCCTGGGGGGTGATCAGAGTACCAGCCGCCACTCACACCCCGTTATCATCTGCATGATAGTGGGAAGACATAGAATAAGCCCCTTCCTCCCAATTACTTGCAAATAACCCTGATAACTGATAAGCTAAAATAGCAAATCATTTTTCACCTAGGTTTTCTTTTTATGGTATGACATACTCTGTCTGGGCATAGTATATCAAAAACTAGGAAGTACATTGATGGATTTTAGGTTTATTGTTAGCTAAATGAAGTTTTATACACACACACACACACACACTAGGGGCCCAGTGCACGAATTGTACCCACTGCTGGTGCCAGCCCCAATTGCTCCGTGACATCATAGGGTGTGATTGGGGCCTGCGCCATCAGCGCGCAGGAGTGGTGGCGGTGGGAATGGGGCTTCCAGCAGACAGGGGACCGGGAGGGTACAGGCAGGGGCGCGGAGGATGGGCTGAGACCCGCCCCTGTGCCTACTGCAGCCTCGCAGCCCACAGTTCTTTTGGAAGGAAGTTGGGCCTCAACTAACACAGTCCCTTCGTTTTCAAGGGACAGAAACTAATGCCCCAGGAGTTAAGTGACGTGTTGCAAGCTAGTGAGGACAGAAACAAGAAGGCAGCTCTCCAGAGCTCAAGGTCTGGCTTTGTGCACTGCGCCTCCTGCGCCTGTTCCCACCCAGCTCTCCTGAGAATGAGTCAGGGTGCTCACCAGCACCTCTGTTTGCTGGGCTGCAGGCCTCCATGGTCTATAACTGCACCCTTTCCATGTCTATCAGTGCCCCCTTCCATTTCTCTTTGCCTGAGGTGGGAGGGCATTCTCTTCCCTTGAGTCTCCTCTTCACTTGAATGGCCCAATATTAGCACTCTTCTTCCTTCTGAGTTTCTGAACCATTTTAGAGGTAAGACAAGTGGGAGATCAAAGTGTAGGGAGACGGCACCTTTATTACTGATAAAGGCTGGTCTGGAGGAGGACATGGATGGGCCTGACAACTCTCTGCTCAACCCCCCACCCCCCAGCCTAGATCTCAGGGTCAGCCCAAGAGGGCAAGGCTGCCTCCTGAGTCACCACCAGCCCAGGTGGCAGGGAGGAGTGCCGAGCACACCCCAGTGCTCACATTGGGGCTCTCTCCACCCAGTGGGGAAACAGGGGCCAGCAGTGAGTTACCTGGAGGGGGTAGGGAGCTACGCAAAAATAAGGAGGGCTTAGGAAAACGCCTCCTCAAGAAACCAAAAGAGTGAGGAGTTTTCCCCTAACAAAAGCTATTCTTTTTTTATTTCACTTAACAAAGCAGCATGCAGATTTCATGTTATTTTTTATAAACAAGGATTTTTACAGAAAAAATTAATAATCATTAAACCCTACTTATATTTTGCCAGATTTACTTCAGAACTTTGCCAACCTGCATGCATACTTCATTTTGATGTTTTTATAATCACTGTGTACATATTGTTCTCCACTCCTGCTTTTGTACTTGACATTATTTCAAACACATTCTTATGTATCTGCATCACCCACATGGGCATTTTATTGCATTTGTTTCATTCCGAGCAAGGCTATCCATTTGGCAAGTGGCACGGGAACTTGGTTTTTATTTATTTGTACAAATACTCTTCATACTTGGAATAATTATTCTTTTATTAGCTGTGGTGAGCTCATGTTTCCCTATTATTCTGGGCTCCTTTTTATTTGGTTTATAACATTCTATTTTGCAAATTAAAAACCAAAAAGTTTTATGAGTAAGTCAAAACTATCCATTTTGCTTTTCTTTTACACAACCTGAAAAATAAATATGTATATGTGAACACACATTTATTTATATTGCTTATTCTAACTTTTAAATCTTTTTAGTTTTTTATCTTTGAGAAATTTATTGCAGTAATGGCTCAATATGCAGACATAAAGCAGTTCTTTTTTAAGTTAAATTCTTTATTGTTTAAAGTATTACATAAGTCTCCTTTTTCCCCCATTTACCTCTCCCCAGCCGCTCCCACCCCGTAGCACATGCCCTCATAAAGCAATTTTTTTTACAGAGAGGAAGGGAGAGAGAGATAGAGAGTTAGAAACATCGATGAGAGAGAAACATCAATCAGCTGCCTCCTGCACAACTCCTACTGGGGATGTGCCCACAACCCAGGTACATGTCCTTGACCGGAATCGAACCTGGGACCTTTCAGTCCACAGACCGACGCTCTATCCACTGAGCCAAACCAGTTTCGGCATAAAGCAATTTTTTATAGTCACATTTAACTATTATTTGTTAAGTAAGGAGTTATTGTCCAACTAGAAATACATTTTTAAACATAAGTTTTTTTATATAAACCATAAAGCATATCCTAAAATATCAGATTCAGTGGTGAACTTAAGTTTATACTATAGTACTTTTGTTTTTCAAAATTAAAATTAATACTTTTTATCTTAACCTGCAAAGTATCAGAAACCCTGAGCCCACTCAGAAAAGTCCATCTTTCATATCATTTTTTAAAAGTAGAAACTGTCTTTACATAGGCATCCACAAGAACCTGAAAGAATTCTAGTTGCTCATTGGTTTTTATGGTGGCATTCACCTATTTTATTAAAAAAAAGAACTTTAGTTACCTTAAGGTTTGAGAAAATTTAATTGATCAGAAAGTGATGTCAATCACCCTAAAACTAGAGAGTATTCCTAAAGCAAAATAAATAGCAATAGCAAAACAGTAATTTTTTAAAACCACTTGGAATGTAGTCACAATTTCCAAGCAAATAAGGAAACAAAAATTCAAATTATTCTTTTAGGCCAATCTCCTAGAATACAACTTTTGATAAATTGTACTTTTAGAATATTTTAAAAATTCAATGCAAGACAAGTTCTACCTCTCATATGGGATCTTCAGGTAGCCTGAGCACATGTCTTCTATCTTCTTTCACCCTTCTTTTTTTCAGCCACTTCTCAGGACTTCTCAATCTGGCTACATTTCCCCGGCTCACCCCAGCTGGCTCACACTAACTCTCTCTGTGCCTGCTTTTCTGCATTTCTTCACCACATCTTGTCCCACTCTCTTCCCCAAGCCATGTCTGTTTTCTCCTGAGCATTTGGCACAATGCCTGCCTGGCATATGAGAGGAGAGGCAGGGCAGGGTGTGGTGAAGCCCAGAGCTTTGGAGGAAGCAGGCTGGTCTGTAGTTTCTATAAACCATAACGTGTATCCTAACTTGCTCATAGAGAACGTCTGCCTTTCTCACAAGGTCGTTGTGAGGGTTGGCAGTTTCTGGGATGTGATGCATGTTGTTAATTACAAGCTCGCAACAGGAGTTTATCAATTGAGTCAATTCGCTCTCACCTTTCCCTTCGTTGTCCTCGATTTGGTATTACCAACATCTTCATTCGTTACACCACACAAGCAGAGGAAAGTCGGCCTGGCACAGCATTATGGCCAGTTCTGTATCTTACATCCACGTCACCAAGCTCCTCTCTCCCCTCTGTGATCTGATTTCCTTGTTGGATATGTCAGCATCTGACACATTTTACACCTCCACTCTACCCTACTGCTCTCTCCAGTCCCAATGGTCTTCAAGTTCATCAAACTTGGAACCACCAAGCCTTAGGAATTCCCCGCTGGTTCCTTGCCTAGAAGATGAGTATACAAGGTCCATTACATTAATGTTTCTACTTTGTGTATGTTCAAAAATTCCATAAGAATTTTAAATAACAGTTACTTAACAAATAATAACATCATTCTATGCCCATGTTATATGACCCCAAATAAAATGTTTTTCACTTCTGTCACTACCAATCTTGGTCATAAATGATATTGATAATGAATTTTTGTACATATTGAATGGGTTTAATTTTTTCTACTAGATATGTATACATATGTAGCGTATATATAGATACATACCTGCATTCATACATACATAGATAAAACATGATTATTAAAATTAATGTTGAATGACCGAAAGCTAAGAAATAAGTGCGATCTGTACATTGCTATTGTGTAAATAAAAAGAAAAATAAACCTTTAGAAAGACAATTTCAGAAGATCCAGGTATGTGTCACTAGACATTAAATTATTGATACACATAAATTACATTTATTGGAATCTCTTTTAAAGGGGGGAATTCTAATGGCAGGAGAGGTTTTATATAAGAAGATGGTCAATAGAACTTCCTTTTTTCATAATAGCATAAAACATTTGAAATCCCTTTGTGACGAACCATAGGGAGATAGCTGGATAAGCATCAGTATATTCATTGTACCTAATAATAGACAAACATGTAAATTGACTATCCCTCCACTACACTCACCAGCCAATCAGGAGAGTATGCAAATTAACCCAACAAAGATGGCGGTTAATTTGCATACATAGACATGAAGTGGTGGAGTGAAGACTGAAGGCTCTTCCCGGAGCGAAGGCCTGGGTCCCGGGTGCCGGAGGAAAACCAGTGCTGGCAGCCAGGGGAAGGGAAGACCTATTGCATGAATCTCTTCGTGCAATGGGCCTCTAGTCTAATATAATCATTAAGACGGAAATTCTGCAAATTGTAATTCTATAGTAGTAAAAAAAGACAAAATTTGATTCATAGTAAGAATGTAACAATGAAAAATATGTACTGAAAAAGAAATTGTATCTGTTAGGGTGGCGATATGATCAGTGTCTTATTTCTTCTTTTTTCTCCTATTTTCATTTTTTTCAATGGAAATGAATATGTAGACATTATGGCAGTGGAATTCCCAAGGTTGTTTCTTCTCTAAAGTGGTATGGGCCTTGTGACTTAGTGAAGGTACTTTTAATTCATAGGGAGCTAAATTTTTTGAGGGGTAAATAGACACAAGAGGAATGAGTGATATTGCAGAGTCTAAAGTAATCCAACCGCAGTTGTATCTTTCTTCCCAGTGTTGCTTCTATAGCATTTCTAACTGTTGAAATGTTCACCAGAAAAAAAAAAGTGCACCAATCACCCCACTGCATCTTTGCCCCAACGAAGCAGAACTTGGCAACAGAGCTGAAACCCCTTATCCACTGATTGTCTTATCCAGGACTTTTATTACACTTGGAACATCAAAAATCAAAGTGGTTTCCAAGGGATGTATTAAACTGAATGGTAGCTGTGTCATTATTTCACCAACTGGGAACTTGAAGCAGAGCTACTTCCCACGGCATCGGTTTGAACATGTGAAATTAAAGCATGTTAAGAGGAATGGGACCATACATGATGGTATGCTGTGCAGGGACCCTCATACTACAGCCCTTCCCACCCCAGACCCTCGTTTTTTTTTCAGCAGTGTCCTCTCCGTGGCGTTAGCCTTGGGTCTGCGCTGCTCGTATTAGTGAGGAGGAGTAATCATCTTGCTAATCAGTTATAATAATGACTGACTGCTACCATTTGGGGCAATTAAAAGGCTAAATGAGAAAAGGAAGAAAACAGACGCACAACACTCTTTTGGAGTACTATGCTTTATGTTGTCTGTTTCAGATGATTTTTTTGCTCTCCGTTATGTTTTCTCTATGCTTATGGGACATTCAGGTTAAAAATCCTATGTCCTTGAGCCATACGTTATCTAAAGCCTGCTCATGTGTAGGTCACTCTGTTGGACATACGTGTCATAGATAATTGGGGGAGGGGCTGGCAGAGGGTCCTTTGTCACCATATATCATTGTGGATCAAGTTACAGCCTTGGGAAGGCAGAGCAAAAGGATTGTGTTTCCACATTTAACCTTGGAGTCATTTCGCTGTTTCATTACTAGGAGTGAGTCATCTTGCTTGCAGTTGTAAGCCGGATAATTGCTTTGCTAGTTTCTGTGTTCTGACCAAGCATCACGTAAGAGTCTTCCATCTGGGCATTTGCTCATTTTACTAGAACAGCCTTCAGTCCCCTTTAAAATTTTATTTTATTTCAGTGTCTAGTTATGGTGGACTCCCCCGGGCTAGGATGAAATCACACTGGGGGTGGGGGGGGTGATTTGACAAATGGCCACTGTGCAGAGCCTTTGATCCTCCCCATGGTGTTAACTGGCTGCCCCTTGCTTTGCTGAGCTGCAAGCCAGATCAGAGCCTGCCCACCCACAGGACCAGCAAGCACGGGTGAGCTCTGGAGAACTCAGGCACTTCCCGCATTCTGGCTGCTGTGGCCTTTCAGAGGGAATTTGGGCAGACGCAGTGAGAAGACAGGATGTTTTTTTCCTAGGCGGGAGTACCATGCTCCTGGCACTTGTTGCGTGACATGGAGCCCTTTATTCCCTGAAGTAGGAATTCCTAACCCTGGTTTTCCAGGCTCTGAGGTCTGCTCAGTATTTCCAAGTTTCCAAGATTATGAAGAAAAATCAATTTTTATTCACTTTCATTAAAAAAAAATAAAGAGAGACAAAATATGGTGGATTGTGGTTAGAAAGATGGAGAGAGAAGAAGCAACTGACTAAAGATCATTGGAAACTGTTGTGCTGGTGGTTAGATGGCACATCTCTAAAAATAAAGTAAATGTCTCAAAAGCAAAAGAACAAGTGCAGATGTTGATACAGATGGAGACTCAGTTAGACCCTGGATGTCACCCTTCGCGGAGGCAGGCGTTGTCTAACGGCACTTCCTCTCCCTGGCAGATGGGGAGCTCTCCATATCCAATGAGGAGGACTCCCTGGAAAACGGACAGTCCCTGAGCGCCAGCCAGCTGTCCCTGCCCGCCCTGTCCGAAATGGAGCCGGTCCCGATGCCCAGAGACCCCTGCTCATACGAGGTGCTCCAACCTTCAGACATCATGGATGGGACAGGTAATGGCCCTGGGAGAGTTCACCACAGGCCCAGCAGGGGGCATTAAGGCTCTCTGGCCTGACTGGACTTGGGGTTTCATTGTCCACCACCCCACGCGTTAGAATTCTAGAAATAGGGATGCAACTGACCAACCAGTACATGCTGAGTATAAAAATTGGGACGATATTCAGTTATTATTCTAGATTTTAAAAATATTTTTATACCTTTAATATCTTTAAAGTGACATACCCTGTTTTTGTACTATTGATTATGTAAAATGTCATTGTTTTGTTTTCTAACACTCATTTCTGTTAAGATCAAGCTAAAGAACCCTGCACTTCTCTCTGGTTCCTATCTAACTCACCTGTCTGCTTGCCCTGGCATTTCCTTTCATCCTAGCCCCAGTTACCAATTAATGGTTGTATCAATTTAGCAAGTTGTACCAATTTACGGTATACAGTCAGTGTGTTCATTGGCCGTTACATTGTTTACCATTTGCTTGTTAACTTGTATCCTATCAACAGATGATTTTGACGCCATCTAACTACTGCTCCCTCTCTGGTCCAAAGCCCTCTGAGCGGCCAATACTCATTCCCTCCTGGGACCCTCCCCAAGCCAGTGAGGATGGTTGTCAGGAGTCGCGCCTGGGGAAGGGACCTCTTGGAAGATCTGGCGTGGGTAGAGAGGCACGACCTTTCCCCACACCAGGTGCACAGTCTCCTCAGCAGAGCGCAGGTGGGAGGGTGGCAGAGATGGTGTCTCTCAGAGTCAGGTCCCGGGCTTCACTGTGGGCCCAGGTGTGTCCCACGCTGATAACAGTGTCCCTTGGGACAAGGAGCATTGAGCATCAGGGGGTTATTGCCAGAGCTTGGGTGCTGCAGGGAACACTGCTACCCAGGTCAGAGAGGAAGAAGGCGCGGAGAGGAGTCCCTTCTGGGCATTCTTACTGTAGCAGCGATGGGAGGAAGGATACAGGCAGCTGAGTTGCATCCCCCGTCCCGCAAGCTGGGGCGATTTTCCCAGCTGAAGCAGTGAATTGTGTTTTTATTCACCCTTCCCTGTAACATTGATCAGATGGCTTTGATGGGCATGGTGAGGTCTGACATCCAGTGGAGCCACAGTTTCAGACTGTCATCTGCCAGGAGGCCTGTGCCTCTGCCCAAAACAGCTCCTCACTGGAGCCAGTCGGGGCAAAGGAAGAGTCAGGCCAGTGCAGAGCAAAGAGAAATGGGGCGAGCCCTAGCTGGTTTGGCTCAGTAGATAGAGCATTGGCCTGCAGACCAAAGTTCAAGGGCACGTCTCTTGGCTGCAGGCTCCTCCCCAGCTGCAGGCCCTGGTGCAGCTCGTTCAGGAGGCAACCAATCGATGTGTTTTTCTGTCTTTCCCTCTCTCTTCCACTCTCCCTAAAAATCAATGTAAAAATATCCTCAGGCAAGGATTAACCAAAAAAGGGGGGGGCCCAGGTGGAGAGAGAAAGAAATGGGGCAAATCAAAACAAGAAAACCATAATTCAGGCCAGTAAGAGGAGAGAGGGAGGCGGGAGACAAAAAGGTGTTGAGGAGCATCCTTTACCTGGCTGAGGTTTATAGGAGCCGCAGGGGCAGGGAGGTGCCTGTAAAAGGCAGGGCCCACTAGAGGCTGCACCAGCTCAGGGGGCTCCAGAGCAGCCACCGCCCATGTGTAGGCCGCCCCCCTAGTTCAAACTCTAGGCCAGTGGTCGGCAAGCTCATTAGTCAACAGAGCCAAATATCAACAGTACGATTAAAATTTCTTTTGAGAGCCAAATTGTTTAAACCTAAACTATATAGGTAGGTGCATTGTTATTAACTTAATTAGGGTACTCCTAAGGCTTAGGAAGAGCCACACTCAAGGGCCCAAAGAGCCTCATGTGGCTTGCGAGCCGCAGTTTGCCGACCACGGCTCTAGGCTGTCTTCATTACCTGGTGTCCCAGACCTGGGAGCAAGGACGAGACCCAGCGGGCAAAAACAAGAACCCCCTCTCTCTCCCTGCCTAGCACAGGGCAGCGGGCCCCAAGGGGGGTGCTGGTGTTTGGTGCTGGTTCGGATCAGAGGAGGCACTTCATCCCCGATGCATTACCCTGCCGTCTGTGGGTCGTCACATTCTAGAGCATCCACAGAGTCAGCATTATAACCGCCGAGATGGACGTGACAGCGTTTTGAGAAAATGCCTTCTTCCTTTTTCTCCCTCTTGATCCTTCCCCCTCTCCCTTTCCTGCCTCTGCCTCTGCCTCCCCAACTGTGCCCGGAGAGGGGTTTCCAGCATCCTCTCTAGCTCCTCACACTCTCAGGACCGCCTGGAGGAGCCGGAGTGCTGCCTGTGGCTGCCTCGCCCCTGTCCTGTGTGCTCGCCAGCCCCACGCACTGCATCTGTGTAATGTCTCCTGTGTGTCCTGTGGTTGTCCCCTCAGTGTCTGAAGAGAGTCCCTCTGCCAGTGAGTCTGGAGTCCTCCTGTCCCAAGATCCTTCAGCCAAACCAGTCCTGCTACTGCCCCCCAAAAAACCTGCTGCTTTCTCTGGAGACCATGAGGAGACCCCAGTGAAGCAGCTGTCCCTCCTCAAGCAGCCCCCCGCCCTGCCTCCCAAACCCACAGCCAGGATTGCCAACCACTTGACAGGTGAGTGAAGACGTCTCTGGGGGCGCCGCCCCCCACCCCCTTCCCTTCAAGGGAAACCTCTGCTCTTCCTTTTCACCTGAAGCCCGTGCACCGCCTCGGGGAGGCCGCTCCGTGGGACTGTGGGACGTGTGGGTGTTTCCATGTGTGTCTTGGTACACGCAGTCATGCCTGGGTTTGTGTCTTTGTGTCAAGAAATATTCGATATACACCTACCAGTCATGTGCCAAGAGCCTTCAGTCATGTGTATCTGTCAACGTGCACATCGGCATCCATGTGAGTAATTCAAGGCCACCTGCCCATCTAGGTGGGCCAGGTTCCATGTCAGAGTCCTTGCAAAGATAAAGAGTAGCACCTTGT
Source organism: Myotis davidii (assembly GCF_000327345.1). Classification (NCBI taxonomy): domain Eukaryota; kingdom Metazoa; phylum Chordata; class Mammalia; order Chiroptera; family Vespertilionidae; genus Myotis; species Myotis davidii. The sequence goes on along the minus strand of NW_006295180.1, from coordinate 2,807,557 downwards.
TCCCTTCATAATGAGTTTGCCAAAGCTTTAAAATTTTGTCTTTAAATTATTGATGTAAAGGCCAGTATATTTCTTTTATTAAAATTTATATCTGTGCTGTTCTCTTAAAAATAGAAAAAAACAAATAAGCACCGGCTAAGTAAGTGGTTTGACCTATGAACCAGGAGGTCAGGGTTCGGTTCCAGGTTGCCCGGAATCCATGCCCAGTAGGGGGCTTGCAGGAAGGAGGCAGCTGATCAATGATTCTCTCTCATCATTGATGTTTCTATCTCTTTCTGTTTTCCTCTGAAATCAATAAAAAAAAAACCTTTTTTTTACTTTTTAAAAAGCAAAGACAATATCTGTAAAGTATTGTGAGAAATACTTTTAAAAGAAGAGTAAGCTTAGGAATGTTGTTCTAAAATGATTCTTGCATTTTCATTTTTTCATTTTTAAATTGTTGCTTAACTGATGTGCTCACGATATTAAATCAGCTGTCCAGTAAATTGCCCTTCCTTGCACATTAGCACGTGAATCGGATACCCCTGGGATTCGAGCCTGTGGTATATCAGAGACTAAAGATTTCAGAGGGTTGTCCTCCAGCCTTGATCATAATCCCACCCGATGCTGATCAACTGCCTTTTTACAGCGTCTTTGGTATTCTTATCGTTTCTATTTATCTCCGTACATTTTTGTAAGATGGAATGGGGATAGAGGTTGGGAAGAATAGACACTTATTTTATAATAGAAAATTGAAGTTCAAGAAAATGAGTGCCGTTTTCCAGGGTGGGCAAGAATTCTGCTGTAGAGCCACGATTAGATCCTGTGTTTCCCGATGCCTAGTTCAGTGAATGTTGTTCCAGGATCGTGGGATTCTCTCATGTGGTGCTGGGTTTTATTAGAGTCCAACCTAAACATGGAGCTGTGTCAAACTCCTCCATCAACGTATGCATCCATCCCTGCAGATGTTTGTGGTTTAAAAGGGCAAATTTCCATGTATACCATTCAATTCATTAATAACACTTTCGTTCAGTGCCCCAAAGTTTAAATGCATAGAAAACCAGAAGGATAAAATGCTCACAGAAGAGAGCCTCCTTCCAAGAGAGCACCCGGTCCATCTATCTATCATATCCATCTATCTATTATCTATCTATCATCTATCTATCATATCTATCTATCACATCTATCTATCATCGATCTATCTATCTATCGTATCTACCTATCATATCTATGATCTACCTATCATCTATCATCTATCTATGATCTATCTATCATATATATCTATATCCTATCTATGATCTATCATCTATCTATCTATCTATGATCTATCATATCTATCTATGATCTATCTATCATATACCTGTCTATCTAAAATATTGCTGTACAGTCTTCTATCACTGCTCTGTGCACTCAGTGATATACCGTGGACTGATTCCCATGTTAGTGAAGATGCACATGATTTTCTTGGCTGCTTGGTCTAAGTCAGGATTTACTTGATTGCCCTCTTATGGGCTTTCCATCTTCTCCTTGTGAAAAGCACAATAGCAAACATCCTCAACATCATATGTTTTTCTTTACAAGCATGTTCGAGTCTTCCCTACTTTATTTCTAAAATTAGAATTGCTTGGTTATATATACAGTGGATTCTTGAACAATGCATGGGTGTGGGGTGCTGGCCCCCCATGCAGTTGAGAATCCACATTTAACTTTTGACTCCCTAAAAACTTAAGCTGCCCCTCAGCCTCTGGGGGTATTGGTCCCAGGACCCCTGCGGATACAAAATTCCGAGGATGCTGAAGTCCCCAACGTAGAACAATGCATGCAGTCAGCCCTCCGTGTCCACAGGCTCCCAACTGTGAATCAAAAATTACTTATTGAAAATATCTGCATATAATGGAGCCACACAGTTCAAACCTCTGTTGTCCAAGGGTCAAATATATATTTTAAAAAATAGGGTGGCAAAATCACTACTGTCAAGAGTGGTCCTTGTAGTTCAGTGCATGCCATCTGATGAAAGGTTACTGGACAAGGCTGAGGCTTGAGCTGACCTTTGGAGCATGAAGGGCACCTACAGAGAATGAGGGAAGAGTATTCCAGGAAGGAAGACCCTGGATAAAGACTCAGAGGGACCAACATCCGGGTCAGTGACCAGGTGGCTGAGCCAAGGCGGGCCCATCTCAGGATGTACTGAGAGAGGGGTCACCAGGGAAGGCATTCGAGGATTTAGATTGTATGCCTGTGTCGGTGGAAAGCCGGTAGAGGTTTTTGAGCAGGGCAGTGCTATGACTAAAACTAGCCTTTACAGAAGTTTCCTGGGTCACTGTGTAGACTGAACAGAAAGAAGACAAGGTGGAGGACCTGACAGAGAAGCCACCGAGGCCAGACCTATGCCTCGTTCTCCAAAATCACTGGTTGAGTTAAGTCAAACAGCTTGAGCCTATTTAAGAGGCTCCTCCAGTTGTTGAAATGTGAGTTAACAAGCATCTGGCTGATAGCAGTGGGAAGAGAGAGACCAGAACATTAGATAAGACATTTTAAAGAAGAATTGACAGAATTTCTTAGCCAGCAGCACCCTTTAATTTATCTAATTACTGAGGGCACACTCCATCCATGCATAGCTTCGGCTCTGAGCCCTGAACTTGCATAGCCTGGCATCCTCCGGACTCTTGATATTTGAGGGATGACAATATGTAAACTAGCTTCCCTCGTTCTTTCCCAAGGAGAGTAGACTTTATCTATTACCTGTGAATCTCACCTCCATATCAAATGGATAAAAAAGTCATCCTTACCATAGTGTACTTGGTAGCCTCTTAAATATGACGAAGACAAAACAGGTACAGAAGCCTGAGGGCTATGATCCCGGTGCTGGGCTTTTGGGTTTAAGCTCAATTAGACTTGCTTGAATGTTGTAAGTGAGTAATCAGTCATAATGAATCCCCATCACCATGAGGCAGCTACACCAACCCTGTGTTCTGTTACTAATTACCCGAGAGACATCTGGGCCATGTCAGAAGGAATTAATAAACTAAGAATTCTGGAACTCTAAATTGAGACTTAGGAGTTTCAGCGTGTTCTCAGTGTCATGTTCCGTTGACAATTTGAAAGGAAACACAAGACAATTTGGAAGACACCAAGCCTTAGTGTTAGTGGTGATTTGTCTGGTACAAGGCTGGCCTGAACTGGGCTACACCCAGGTACACGATCGGGGGGAACGATGCAGAAATATCTCTGCTTTGGTATTTGCTTCCACTTTATCAGGAAATTAACTTGGAGACTGTTTATCATACAAATGGTCTCTGTCCTTGAGCCAGGTACAGAGAAGCCCTCCTGCTCTCCCAAACTATTTCTTTGTTCTCCTACTGCCATCCTTTTCCATCTCATCTTGTCCAGCACCAGCATGCTCAGTAGCATGTAGTAAAGGTCAGGAATGGCCGGGCACTGCAGTCCCTTCCATTCTGGAAGTGCAGTGCCCACCAGAGCTGGTTGCATAATGAATATGATCTGAAATGAATGATTCTCAAAATGTGTCCTTCTTGGAATGATGGCTGACCCTAGAGGAAAGGGTGATTGAGACAAAACAAACAAACAAACAAAAAAAACACTGTTTTCTTCCTTTCTAAGTCTTCCTCAGTCACCTCTCCAGACATCCTATTTCCAGAAGTCAAATGTTAGACAATGCATAAATAATCCATGCCTTCTGCGTAAGAGACTTGCAATTGTGTGCCCCACGAGTGGCATTTGAATAAAGGATAAAGCTACATGGTAGCTGGCCTTTAGTCTGACGTTCACACTTGGGTAGTAACAATGGCAGCTGCCAAATTTTGAAAACTTTACGACATACCATTCAGTCCTGTGAGGTAGGTACGATTATCATTATTCTCTACTTTTCCCAGTGGAGAAAAATGAAATTTAGAGAATTGAAATGACTTGGTCATGATTACATAGGTAGTTGCTGGCAGAGATGGACTGGATCTATATTGTTGGACTCCAGAGCCCTTAACTTATAACCATTAGTTTATACCATGTCCACCAAGATACCTATTCTTAAAATAAAATAAAAATCATTTGAATTCTTTATGGTTAATTGATGGGGGTTTTTTTGTTTCTTTGTTTTTGTTTTATATTTTTTAATCTATTTAAGACCAAAAAAATGATCCAGTCTTTTAAAAGTATGTTCTGAAGGCACTTATTTATAGAGGACCTGACCACAGTTGGGTCAGGTTTCAAAGAACATGCTAGAAGGAGACAGTCTATAAGATTCAAGAATGGGGCAGATAACATTGGAGCTTTTGACCACAATTCAGAAAAAAAAAAAAAAAGGAAACTGTTGCTGATCCTTAAAAACAAGTCCTCCAGTGAATGTGAACCTACTGAGGGCTTGTTTGCACTATTTTTAGAACCTCAACTACCAGGAAACCTACTGCATTATCAGAACTAGGTTGATTGCTAGTGTCAACATTACAAACTATTTGCAACTGCAAATTTACCTGACAAATGGCATCCGTGCCCGGTGGTATTTTTCAGCCTCAATAGGTGTCTAATGAGAACCCTCTATCCAGTGCTAGTGAAGCCAAAGCCAGCATTCCTATTTACAGCTGTCTCTAGTTCTGTGGACATTGTCTACAATGGACTGTTCTACAGTTACATTCCGATATGTAATTTCACTTGGTTTCTCTGTTGTTCTCTGATTCTGTCTGGCCTTTGCTTTCCAATCCCCATCCACCGTCCTTGTTCTCCTCTTCCTGCCTCCTCTCCAATCCTACAAATCACCTGACTACTTTTGCCTCCCTCCTTGCTTTCCTACCAGTATTCTACTCTGACAGTGGGAGAAAACTGATGGTTAGACCACTGTGACCTTGGACCTCATCTGTGCCTTCAAATGTTAATGACTCCTAACCCAGAAGCCTCAAGAAGTGGTTACAGGTTCACACTCTCTCGATAACTGATGCCTTGAAGGAATGGGAAACTTACCTGAGTTCACTCTTTATATCCATTTGTCCATACTTTCCCAGTCTTCATCTGTCTTCAAAAGGCAGAAACTCTTTTTTCAGTGCAGGTACACACTATTGATTAAAACATTTTTAAAAGGGTGGTCTCTGCTCTGACCTCTATGATCAGGGTGAAAATTGTAACAAATACCTTTGTGTTTTTTGTAGCACTGTTAGGTCGGAGATTTAATTCACTTGGCACTTTTTTTAAACCAGTTTTAAGTACAGTCCAATAATGTTAAGGATAATCACCTTATTGTGCAGCAGATTTCCAAAATTTTCTCATCATGCAGAATTAAAAATTTATACCTATCAAACACTCCTCTTTTTCTTTCTTCTCCCTTTAATTCCTGGTAACCAACATTCTAATTCTTGTTTCTATGAATTTGAATACTCCAGGTGCCTCAGATATGTGGAGTCATACAGCATTTGTTGTTTTGTGACTGGCTTACCTATCTCATTCAGCGTAGTGTCCTTGAGGTTCACCCAGGTCTCAGGTGCTGGCACTCTCCTCCTCTGCGAGGCTGAATGGAAGCCACATTCCAAGTGCCCAAGGTGTGCAAGGCGCTCTGCCAGCCCTGATGTCATTCACAGAAAGTGTTCCCCCATCAACTGTAGGAGTTGTAGGCAGCTGTAAACTGTAGGAAACAGTTCATATGGAGATGTATAAACATGGCTGTAAAGAAATTCAAATGGTAAGAGAGCAAATCATTTTGAAAGAATAAAAAAAAAAGAGTGCCATAAAAAAGGATGTACTTGGGACAGGCCTTAAGATGAGTACAAATGTGATGGTAGAGGAGGATGCTGTGCAATGAGAAGCAGGGTCCACAGGGGCACGTGAGTGTGAGGCATGGTACGTTTAAGAAATAGCACTCTCCTCACTCAGTCTCCCTGGGGGGCAACAGCATTTGTCATTGCTGCAGAATCAAACTAATATCATGTGTTTTTATATAGGTGATTTATAAATTCCAACAAAATACTTCTCTGTCAGATGTCTGTTCTCATGATTACAGGGACAGCTACAGTTTTAACTCTTTGAAGGCAGTTTCCTGACAATGAATATGTGTAATTTTACTTTTTAAAAAAATCTCAACAACATAGATGGACCTTGTGAATATTATACTAAGTGAAATAGGTCAGTCAGAAAAAGCTAAGAAACATGATTTCACTCGTATGTGGGGTATAAAACTGAAGCTTGTGAACACAGGCAGCAGTGTGGTGGTTGCCAGAGGGAAGGGGGTGGGGAGAAAAGGGGGCCCTAATATATGGTGACAGGAGAAGAATTGACTTTGAGTGGTGGGCACATGGTGCAATATACAGATCTTATAACATAGAAACTCACTCCTGAAACCTATACGATCATGTTGACCAATGTTACCCCAATAAATTTAATATTAATAAATAAATAAACCTATAGTAAAATCTTCTTAAAAAATAAAATAAAATAAAAACTAATTTAACTGCTTGCTCTGCAAAGGTAACATGCCCCAGTGACTGCCAGCGAGTGACCCCGTCCACACTGCCCAGCCCACTACCTTAGGGAGCATGTTCGTCTCAGCTGGCATCCTCCAGGTGGTCTTCGGAGGGCTCAGTTCACAAACAGAAATGTTTCTTTGTGGAAAGTGGGTCTGAAACAAAGCGGGCTGCTGGCGCTGGAGCTGCATGTGCCCTAAGAGCCTGTCTGGAAGGTGTCAGGACAGATTCCTCACAAACGTCCGACACTTGCTGCAGTCCCCGTGTGCTGACCAGGCTTGGGAGAGCAAGCCAGGTTGGCGGGGACACAATTTCTTTGTTACTCTTGTTTCCCACCACACCATCCCTCTCACCACAAAGGGTCAGTCAATGCAGGTTGCCTTCACAGGCATTTGACCAAGGACTGCCACAGAATCCCTAGGCTGACCTGGAGAAATTGATGGAGTTCCTGTGAGTGTCTTTCTTTTCTTTTTTAATATATTTTTATTGATTTTTGAGAGGAAGAGAGAGGGAGAGAGAAATAGAAACATCGATGATGAGACAGAATCCTTGATTGCTGCCTCCCACCTGCACGTTCCTTACTGGGGATCGAGCCTGCAACTCAGGCATGTGCCCTGACTAGGAATGGAACCATGACCTCTTGGTCCATAGGTTGATGCTCAACCACTGAGCCATACCAGCCAGGCACTGAGTGCCTCTCTTGCAGCCAGGGGAGTCTGAGTGATACTGGACTCTTCTTTAAGTTCTTAGCACACGTCTTATGCCCTTTATGTCTTTGGGGAGAATGTCGGTAGCTATGAAAGGAGGCCAGAAGTCCTGACCTGCTGGAATCAGCAAATAACTGGGAAATTCTTACATCTTTTTTTCATTAAGACACTAAGTGCTACTATCATTAACAAGTACATGTGATACATCAGCAGTTACAGATGGCTTCTGCAGCAGGTGTTAATAAGTGAGAAGAGAGGCTGGGGGTGTGATCACTTAGCCCAGACTCATTCTACAGTCCTCTGGCCGGAGAACCGAAGGCAGAAGTAATCTGCAGGTTTCATTTTTCCTTGTCCAGAGCAGTGTCATGTTTGGAAATACAGCCCCCTTGGGTTTTGTGGCTCTTTGACACTCACAGTTTGGGTTTATTTTCCTTGTTCTCTGGAACGGGTTGTTTTTGCTCCTTCCACTCCATCAACAGAGACAGTTTTATGAATACACTGCATCTTGATCAGTCTGGCTGCAGAGGACTCGTCCATTTCTAAGTTGGCAAGCAGGGAGCTCTGTGCGCCCCCAGCAGGGCCAGCCACTGTTGTCATTGTAAATGCAAGAGGTAGAGTGAGGCCTCAGACAATCCGTGTCACCCCGCAACTCAGTGAGGGGCTATCAAGGTAAAGGAGGTGTTTTTATCCCTGGATTTTTAGAGGTAAAAAGCCTAAGTCCCAAAAAAGGTGAGCCATCTTTCCCAGCTAGTGAATCCAGGTTTTCTCACCTCCAGATCTGCATTCTTTGCCATTAGCTCTCGGTACCAATGCAGAGCCGGGCATGGACACACACTGAGACCTGCACGGCCCCGCCTTTTGCCCTTCCTGCAGCTCTCTGTCAAACATGACAGACTCCAATGACGGTCCTTGGCAAGCCTCTTTGCTCCGCTGCTGGATTCACTTTCACCTGGTTTTTCCCTGCTTACCTTCAGGGGTGGGCAAAAGTGGGCTTACGGTTGTGAGTACATGAAATACAGAGTTTTTTCCTTGAATTATTATTTATTCATGATTGTATGATTTTCCATACGAACAAGTGTACACCTACTTTTGCCCTCCCTGTATAACAGAAACACTATACTCTCTGTTGCTTCCTTGGCTTCCATCTTCACACCCCAGCCTGAGAAGCATGAGGCCAGGTGAACTCTCACAGGTGTGGCAAGAACCTTGCTAGTCACACTGCGAATGCCTGTAGTGCTTTGTAATTAACTAAGCATGTCCACATTGTCTTGTCTCACCCTCACAACTACGCTAAGAATTTGGTATCTTGGAAAGAAAAGGTGGTGGCATGCAGCACAGCACCAGTCCATTCATCTCCCTCTGAGGTTCTGACTACAGGAATGTCAGTGCCTTGCTGAACAGAAGTGAGTATAGGGATATGTTTATTTATCGTCCAACAAATGCATACATTTCACATTAGGCAATGCCAAAACCAGCAAGGAGGAGGAGGACAATGCATTGAATGAATCCACAGTTGGGAAAAGCTAAACTTCTGATTAAGTATTTGTTGCTTGAGACAAAATTTCATTGTCCCTCTTAAATGTATGCTCATGTGTAATGAAACAACCAAAAGGAAGATGTAGGCAGGAGAGAGGAAGAGAGGGTCCTCTGAGCCCTAGCTGGTCTTTCCTGGGACAATAAACAACCATCTCCACTAACTTGGTCCCACTGGTCATTTCCTCCTTGCCTGTTTTGATAGAATTCCTGCATACACTTGGCTGTTTCTCAGTGATGAAGCCAAGTAAGCTTTGCTATGGACGTATGATAAGTAACGCTGTGGAGGAGGGTGCGCAGGAAGTTAGACCTTCACAAGATGGACAGAACCCAATGTCATCACTGTGCCTTCCTGGGCAGACAGCTCCATGCCGCCTCCTGGCTCTGCTTTCTCCTGCCCAAGCATCTGAGCATCTGCCTACCATAGACAGACAGCTGGACCCACAGATGAGGGAATCATGGGTTAAGGGTCTCTGACGTAGAGCTTTAACACTTCCAGACACATTGCATTTGCTAGGTTTGTGCTAAAACTTCGAAGAGCCCCAGGAATGCTTCCTTTAACAGGAACAGGACAAAGGTGATGAGTTTCTGCTCTCAGCCACTTTGGAATTAGCACCACTGTGTCCTGTGCATGGGGGGGTGGTCACAGGATGAGCCTTCGGGGGAGAGCTTGGGGAAGCTTGTGGTTATAATTGATTCACATTTTGGTGTTAGGGGAGCCATCTCATCAGGCCCCTTGGAACCATAGGGATTTTCTATGTCTCGGCTGTAGAATCAGCAGTTTAGTGTCGATGCATCCACAGCTGCATGAACCCAGAACTGTGATCCATTTTATGTTCATTTCTGCCTCCTAGCCTATATTCTGCTAAGATGTGAATTCATCCCTCACAAGAGAACCATGGTTTCAGCTCATTCTGTAAACATGTTTTCAGCCTCTTGCTGTGTGAGCCGGGCACCTGTTCAAGATGCTAAGGATATAATGACAAATTGTTCACGGTCTTTGTTCTCCAGAGGAGCCAGCTATGTAAACAGGAGGCTCAGTTCGGAGTCTTCAGAGCGTAGTGACGTTGTCTATAAAAGTGAGATAATAACAGTGTCCACGTCACAGGCTTGTTGTGAGGATAAAATTGGTTAGAAATGAAAAGCATAGAACAACATGAGGCACATAATACGCCTGGTGTAAGTGCTGGCTCTGATACTGACAATGTCATCAGCACTGACATCCACGTGCCCACGGTGGGTCCCGTGGGTGCAGGATGAAAGGAGTGATGTAACGATCACGGAAATTTTTCAGGAGAGGACATTTTTGAGCTGGATCTTGAAGGTAGAGTAGGAATTGACCAAGAAGACAGAAGAGAGAAAGTTCCAATTTGAGGGAAAATGACAAAGGCCCAGGGGTATGGAAATGCCAGTTGATTTAGGGAGCTCAGAGGTTCAGGAGTGAGGGCACTGCCTGTGGGTTCAGGAGTGAGGGCACTGCCTGTGGGTTCAGGAGTGAGGGCAGTGCCTGTGGGTTCAGGAGTGAGGGTGATGCCTGTAGGTCAGGGTAAGAACAAGGCCTGATCAAAGGGAAGAGGGCCAATGGGGGCTCACCTTGGTTTCTCTGTGAAATAGAAGAGGTGGCCACTGAGCATGGGGAGCCAGAGAGGATGGCAACAGTCCTGTGAGAATGTGAGAAACAAAGGCCACCTGGTAGGAGTGAGCTGGGGATGGAGACTCAATTTGGGGATGAGCAAATAAGTGAAATCCAGGGGAGAAAAGCAGTACATGTGGTAAGAAAGGCTGATCAGAAGTAAGATGGGAGAGGCTATTTCCAACTGGAGGAACCAAGCGAACTTCAGGGAGGTGACGCGTGAACATGAGGAGATGAACTGATCAGCAAGGAGACGGTGGGAGCCTTGAGTGCTCTGTCAAAGCTGAGCTGTAGTCCTAGGTCACTGGCAGGTTTTAAACTGAGGAGCGACACGGTCAGGTCAGATTTGTGCTCTAGGAATGTCATTTTGGCAGGACTGTGGCAGTTATACTGCCACCCTCAACGCACACAGATAGTTGGAGAAAAACCTAGGGCCTCAAAGACCAAGAGTTGAGCCCGGCACTGCTCCCACCATGAGCACCAGGTGTGAAGTGGACTGTACTTGCCCACCTCCTGGCCGTGCAGCCTGCGACGAGAACAACTCAGCCATGCCTTCTCCCCTCTCCTCCTCCCCGTGCTAGATGATGTCCAGGAATGTAGGGTCCAGCAGAAGACTGCAAGGTCATCCTAGAGATGCTATGAGGGCTGGTCTAACCCTAAGTGTCCCCCAATTCAGAGCATCTCTGGGAAGTTTCAGTGCCACTGTCATGGAACCAGGGGGGTGGGTGGGGCCAGTTCCATTGGGCCCCCGAGTGCCTGTTGGAGCTTCCCTACCTTTTGAACATCCCACCATGGATGCCATGTGAGTGGGTGGGCCAGGCCAGCCCCGTGCTCACAGCTCACCCCCATACAGGGCACCAGAGCTCTCTGTGACAGCAGATCCTCCCAGGTGTGGAGATCGTCCCCAGGTTACAGGTGAGGGGATGGAGGGTGCATCGTTAAAGTCACCGGTGGAGGGCTATTCTCTTAGTGTACTTGAACCTAGGGCTGACTTCCAGTCTCTTGCCTGTTAGAAAGTACCAGCTGAAAGGATATGTTCACATCATGATGGCCAAGTTGTAGGTATCATGGGGTATGCTAGAGCAGGTCTCGAAGGTCCATGGGTTCCCCTGAGCAGAGGGTGCACAGCGGCTGTTGACCCTCAGCCTGACAGCTGTGTGACAGGCACCACTAATGCCTGCGTCCCTGAGGGCCCTTGCAGCCAGCACACGTTAAGCAGGAAAGGAGATGATGGGTGTTTGCTGAGAGCTCTCCTCCTGCTGTGTCTTTAGTGGGTGCATTTTATCCCTGAAAGCCACAGCCCAAGGTCGGCATGTGCAATGTCCTGGGTTTCTTACCCCCAAACTCACACCTGTCTCTCACCTTCTGCCACAGATCCTGGAGCCCCTGTGAAATTGCCTTGTCTGCCAGTGAAACTGTCACCTCCGCTACCTCCAAAGAAAGTCATGATCTGTATGCCTGTAGGAGGGCCAGACCTCTCGCTGGCATCCTACGCAGCCCAGAAGAGCGGCCAGCAGGGTGGGGCCCAGCACCACCACACGGTCCTGCCGTCCCAGATCCAGCACCAGCTGCAGTATGGCAGCCTTGGCCAGCACCACCCCTCCGCCAGCGGCTCCCTCCCCATGCACCCCTCCAGCTGCAGGATGATAGACGAGCTGAATAAGACGCTGGCTATGACCATGCAGAGGCTGGAAAGGTAATAGGGGCCAGGGGGATGGAGGATGGAGGATGTACTTGGCTGGGGAAGAAGGAGAAGAAAGGCTGGGTATTTGATCATGATACAGGGTTGTGAAGGCTACTGGGGGAAAAGTTTGGAAGTAAAATCAGACCAAAATCTGAATGTCAAGGAAAGTATGGGGAAAAAAATACACAAAAGAATCATGTTGGCCAATTGCCAAACTATGTAACAATCACATTTATCAAAAAGAAAAAGTGACATATATGTTAGCACATATTATATTTCTACTAGTCGCCCGATGCATGAAATTCGTGCAAGTGGTGTGGCCCTCACAGCCCAGGCTTCTTCCGGAAGGTCATCCAGAAGGACATCCAGAAGGTCATTTGGCTGTCAGGTCTAATTAGCATATTATGCTTTTATTATAGATAGGCCTTAACATTTCTTGAAGGTATACACACATAGCCCAAGCAGTGTGGCTCAGTGGTTGAGTGTTGACCTCTGAGCCAGGAGGTCACAGTTCAATTCCTGGTCAGGGCACATGCCCAGAGTGTGGGCTCAATCCCCAGTAGAGAGCTTGCAGGAGGCAACCAATCAATGATTTTCTCTCATCATTGATGTTTCTGGCTCTCTCTCCCTCTCTCTTCCTCTCTGAAATCAATTTTTTAAAAAAATGTAAAGAAAGTATACACACATAATCATTAATAGTACTTACCCCTAGGTCAGGGAGTAAGGGAGAAAATTGTTTTCCTATTTCATATCTTCCTGTACTGCTTAATTTTTTATTTTATAGATATTACTTTTATGATATAAAAAAATGCCTATTTGAAAATAAGAAAATACAAGAGCTGGCAGAATGGCGGTGGGAAACCAGAGGGATGGGAAAAGTGGAGAGTGCCCTGTTCTTGCCGGTGGAGGAGGCAGAGCACGGCAGTCTGCTTAGATGCATGTGAGCCTCTAATGTTCAGCAACTGGTGCAGCCCCTCGTTCACTAGAATCTGCTTCCAATGGCATTGCTGGGGGGCCTGCCAAGAGAAACCCAAGGGCGGGCCTTCAGCAAAGACCCTGATCCCCACCACCTGGGGAGAGCTCTCTTGCTGGTTCTGAATGGCTCTGATGTGCGTGTGCACGTGTGTGCATGTGTATGTGTGCACGTGAGCGCGAGCGGTACATGAGTGTGTGTGTGTGTGTGTGTGTGTGTGTGTGTGTAGTCAAACACCACCCTTCTTGTGCCCAGAGGTGCCTAAAATTTCCCACTATGATTCCAAGGCGTGTTGCTTGACCTAGTTCCCTGGCCTGACAAGAAGGAAGTGGCGATCTGGTGGGAAGGGTATGTCTGAGCTGGGACCCTTAATGCCTGTCCTAGGTTAGTGGCCTCTGTTAACTGGGCCCTACGGGAAGAAGATGGCACTGTGAGGTTCCAGCTGATCACCAGGTAGAGAGCCAGGGACAAGAAGTATGCTTTAGGAGCTTTCTGGTGCAGTTTCCCAACTGCCTCTCGGCCAAGCATTCTGTATTTGGGAAATTGTTGGCTCAAGGGAAGTCACTGCCGCTAGTATGCTAACTTTATTGCGCCACATTAATAGCTACCTTCACAGAAGAACAAAAAAAAATGTATTTGACTCCTTGTCATCATTTTCAACTACTGTTATTATAATGAGGACAATGCAAATTTAACATGTGGATGACACTTTTTAGTTGATTACACACCTTTGTTATCATCTGAATCCTCACACTACCTTGCAAGACTAAGTGGAGAAACTAAGGAAGGCTGAGTTCCCCAAGGGCAGCTGCTCAAAGAGTGATCCGCAAACTGCTTGTTGCCCATCTGCAGCCTTTACACACGTTTATGACCATTTGATAGGCTAATGTTATCTCTGTTGAATCTTATAATAAAAAAGAATTTAACTTTTTATATTTATTATATTTTACAAAAACATCTATTTGTGATGGATTGAAAATTAAAATATGTAAATAAGCCAACCAACCAACAAAAGTGGCCTTGCCCCATAGACATACTGGCAAGCACTGCCCTCAGCAGTCCTTCAAGGCCATGCCTTCCAGCCCGGGTCTTCCTGCTACACATCCAGAACTCTTTCTACTCTAGTGCAACTGCTTTCCCAAAGGCAGCTCATGGTCAGCGTCATTTCCTGTCCCCATGTCTACTATGCTCCAGTAAGTTTTTATATCTCTTGGGAGCTTTAATCAACTGAAAAAGATACTCAAGACAGTATACTAGGAGGATATTGAGAAATACATTTCCACTTAAAGCATGACATTTTCAAAGGTTCTGTTGAAAGCACTGCCCAACAAGTTACACAGTGTTCCTTGGTTCAGTAATTTCTGTGTATTCATAGGATATTTCAGTTTACTGTAGATCAGTGGGTAGGTTTGTTGACCTAAACCGAGGCAGGTTCTTTATCAAAATGAATCCTTGAGAACAATCAGGGTGGTGGGAGGGGAGGTGTTGTGATATTATGGGAGATGGGGGTGGACAGGAAGACAGCATGACTTGGCAGCTGAGCCTAGGCAATCCCCAGGCTCTTCTTACCTCCTCTGTCTCCTCCCCCCTCATCCGAGGTCAAGGCCTAGGGTTATTCTGATAGACCAGCCTGACATAGGGCATGAATGCATATATCACTTTAGCAAGGTGGCCCTTCAGAAAAAGGAAGCCTTTATTCCCAAATAAATACAGATTGGGAGATTTTTCTGAGCATCCACATTGTCTTCCAGGAGTCCTGAAAGGACCTGGGAGCAGATCAAGGTCACAGGCCACCTGTCAGTTGAGTGCAGGAACTGCCACTATCTCCAGTGATGTTGCCATTTTTTTATTTTCTAAGAATTCTCCTTGTCAACGTGACTTCATTCTTGTTCTTACAAAGTTTAATACAGAAGGGAACAATTATTTTCTCTCTTCTCCTAGCAATTCCCAGTAACCCCAAAAAAATACCACGAGAAGAAAGTAACATTACCGATCACTTTGGCACTCTGCCTCCAAAGGCCCTGAGTACCAGAATGTCACCTGTAGGGCGTTAGCCCAGACTTCCATTACGACTCTAATGAAACACTATAGTTAACAGGAAAACTTAATGAAGAATTAAACAGCTTTAATGTCTGACTTCAGAAACCATACATTTGAATCAATAGTCATATTTTAATTAAAATGGACCTTGCGGACCAGGCAGGCAGCCCACCATTGCAGTGTTCCTGATCATTTGTCTTCTCGTCTCTTAGAGAAAGGGAACCTCCTTAGGTCCCAAGATAACCCATTCCATTATCAACAAGGTCTGATTATTACAAAGTTCTTTATTACATTCAGCTAAAAGGTTTACTTATTATAACCCCCAGTCTTACTTCTAATCTTCTTTTACTGTGAAAGGCTTTCAAATTCTTGAAGATAACCACCATTTACTTTATCTATCTTCCCTCTTGTATACTAATAATCCCAAGTTCATGTAATCATGTGTTGAGATGGTTTCTAGACCCTTTACTATCTTATATTCTCCCAAATTTTTAAAAATCTGTTCTAATTTGTATGAGTTTCTCAATCATTACCCTAATCTGAACCCAGCTTGACAACATGAAAAAATGACATTTTAGATAGGGACAACATTGACATCATATTTGATGGGACAGTGCTGAAGGAGAGAACTAGAGACTGGCTGAAGCAAAGTTAGAGAGTTCCATATTTATCCAATGTTACAGGGCTGCCCTAGGCAGTGTGGCCACGATGGAGACAGCCCCCGCCCCCCCACCATGGCTGAGTGCATGGGTTCCAGAATCTAACCGCCAGGGTTTCCGTCTCAGAGATGTCACTTCCTTTTGCCTTCGATTCCTCGTGTTTAAAACAGGAATATTAATAACAACCTCATTAGAGTTGTTTGTGAAGAACAAGTGACTTAATTCAAATCACTCATCTTATTGAGTAGCATAACAGTAAGTGTCCAAAAAATAGTGTCCCATAAAAATGTATACACATTTTAACAGCTGATAGGTCGATTTTGAAAATGAAATGTATTTAAATAAATATTGTCTTTATAGTTATTTAAAGTGTGTATACATTTTTTGGAGCACCCTATAATTTGGAGCAAAATTTTATAGCACACAAAAGTTGCCTGCAGCCCAGCTGCATGGCTCAGTGGTTGAGCATTGATCTATAACCAGGAGGTAGTGGTTCAATTTCAGTCAGGGAACATGCCCAGGTTGCAGGCTTGATGCCCAGTAGGGAGTGAGCAAGAGGCAGCCGACCAGTAATCCTCTCTCATCATTGATGTTTCTATTTCTCTCTCCCCCTCCCTTCCTCCCTGAAATCAATAAAAATATATTTTTTAAGTTGCCTTTAGTGCCCCTAAAAGGCATATTGCAAATCTATCTTATTGTAGATTTTGTTTGTATCAGCTTCCTCAAATTAGATTGTTTTCATTTGTTTTCTCTCTATTGATAATTCATATCTTTTTTGAAGATGACATTTCATCATCTCAAATATTATGCAATATTTACTTTTAATATCTGCAGTAAGCTCTGTGATTTAGTTGGCATCAAATCTAGGAATTTAGGCTTCAAATCCTAATCAGCCACTATTTTCATTCTCATCTTAATTCAGTTGATCAGTTCTACTAGCTGGGAATTACATTACTACCTTCAAGAATATACAGAATATAATAATTTCAAAATTGGACAGAAAAAAATGAAATCAGTAGTCCCCAAAATTCCTTCAATCTCTACAATTCTTTTATTCCATAAATATTTTAGGCCTTTCAAAGAGTGCAAATCATTCATTATCCTATTATAAATACATTTCATGGTGACAATGATTTTCTTCATGTGACCTCAAGAGTCACAGGAAATTCTAACGATGAATTCTTGGTCCTGAATTTGATGGGTTTCTTGTAGCCCTAACAGTCTGACATTTGCTGCATTGGCTTATGTTAATGATGTTTCCACCTGCAAATAAGAGTGTCCCAGGATGATAAGCAGAGGTGCATTGGTGCCCTAGCAAGAACTAAACTCTGAAGGGCTGAGTGTTACTTGCTTGTGAAGCAGCATATTTGAAGAAGTTCAGCATTTTGTTTATCATCATGCAAATGGCATACATTTTTAAGTGAACTATGTTTTCAGGGAAAGATTCCTTTTTCTTATGTTGATGACCATCTCTTTAAAATCTGCAGTTCTGGTTAGACATTTGTCCCTAACCCTCTAAGGTCAGAGTTTTATCAGCCTCTTCCTTGAGATCAATTCTTCGAGTTTAAAGCATATATTTATTATCTGTAAGTGGCTTCCTGTAGTTACTGTTTTGCCATTTAACTGCTATTCCAAGAGGCATGATGAGATTTCAGTACAAAGTTCTTTCACTCTGAGCAAGAGAGATCGTCCCCTGCAAGGTTGGCGAGCAGACTGCCTGGGGGAAGGTGAAAATAAGACTATATAAACCATTAACATCCTTTGAAGAATTAAGAGGATTACTAGTAAAAAGGAAGTGTGTTTTCAAAAGAGAGAGAGAGAATCCACACTTGAATTCCTGTGTACATCAGTTGAAATCTGCCTTGCCCAATGAATAGTGATTCTTTGATCTTACAAACCATTGTCCAGAAAGATTTTACAGACCAGAAATATAAAAGTGCTAAAGGAAGTGTTTGAATAAACTAACAAATAATATCCATAATGACTGGTTTCATGCCAGTGTTTAAGCCCATCCCTGCTAAAACAGCAACTACCCGAATTGGTGTTATTTAAGCACAACAGCACCAGCATTATCCTCTGATCTCGCAGTGGCCTGTGAGGTGGGCAAATAGGTTTCTCCATTTCACTGATGAGGAACTGGAGACCCAGATGCACACTTAGTGAATGGCCCAGCTGGGACTCAAACATCAGCCTCCTCACTCCATGCCCTGCCCTCCTGGCACCACCATCCAACCAAGCGCGATCTAGGACGATGGCTGATGTCTAGGGATAAAGTCTTGTGAAAGAGCCATCACTGTGTGGCTCCTACATCAGAGACGGGGAATGCAGGGAAGGGTGGGCTAGAGGGCAGGCTCTGCATGTCTTATTGTGTTCTTCATCACATCCCAAGTCCGGGCCATATTTCAGAAATGTGGGTCATTCCTCCCTGCAAGGACAGAGTAAGGGTGTGAATGAATTAATTTGAATTCATTACCACTGCTAGAAAAAGAAGAAGCTCAAAACACAGCCTCTACTCCAGGACGCTCAGGACCCCAGTCTTGATATAGAAGGGCATAGTTTCTTGCTGACAGAAATCCAACAAAACACAAAGGCTCTAATATTGAGTTTTAATCTCAGAAGGCTAATCCTAGGCCGCGATGAAACACAGTGTGTGCCTGCTGTCCTAAAATAAAGCTGATTAACGCTGTTCTTGGGTTGCAGTGTTATTTCTGTCATTTTTCAGCCTCAGCCTCGGGCACTGCAATTTGTAGCACAGTTTCTCACACATTTTTGGTCTCTCAGAAGAAAACGGCTGACTGTTCTCTCTCCCCTCTGCAAACTCCCTTCATAGCTCGTGCAGACTAAATTATAAAAACTGGTCCTCTTGAACTTTAATTTCATTTTCCTTGTCATATTTGTATATAATACATTTTCTCTGTCCTTTGAAGAGATTAATGTCTTTTTTTTTCATTTTCACAATGTTGCATTTGAAATTAGACACCTGAAAGCAACGTTCCTTTATTACACGATTTTCTTTAGAAGTGATGGCGAAATGGTTTCCAGGTATTTTCAGCGAAGATTAAGGATTTAAAATGCACAGTGTTTTTTAATTTCAAAACCTGCCCCTGATTTTCTACAAAAGTATCAAAGGAGTTTGATCATCTGTAATCCCCACCCACTTGGAGTCACCTGCTCTACTCTGCACCTGCCTGTTGCCACGTGATGGAGATAACGCCAGGGCTATAAAGCTCCCTGAAAAGGGGCCAAGTATTGTCATGACCTTAAAATGTTGTAGATGCCTTGGCCTTCATTTCTGTATGAATTATTAAAAACAAGCTGCCTGTCCTTCACTCCTAATAAACAGGAAAGGTAGAGATGCTTAGGGAACTGGGGGAAGGTAAAGGGGATCTGAGAGAGGCCCTTGTTCTTTCCATCTGTGTGTCTCCTACTCAGTTCAGAAGAGTTAAAGAAGAGAGTTGAATTTTCCAAACAGAGGACTGTTCATTACATGTTATTCATGATGGAGCAGTACAGAGGGGAGGGAAGAAAGCATCTCACTTCCCTGGCATGTCATGGGACATAATGAAGAGAGTGTGAAATGCATGCTTTTGATCAATTGAAGACAGCCATTTACTCTCCCGCTTTCTGAAGTCTTCTATTTTTAGTACATATCCTGTAAGTAGCAGCCCTCCTGTTTTAGGTAAACAACTGTTTATCCTTTCCTGTTCTTCCATCATTTTCATGAAGGAAGATATTCAGGCTGTGGCATCCTCTAGATCAGGGGTGGGCAAACTTTTTGACTCGAGGGCCACAATGGGTTCTTAAACTGGACCGGAGGGCCGGAACAAAAGCATGGATGGAGTGTTTGTGTGAACTAATATAAATTCAAAGTAAACATCATTACATAAAAGGGTACGGTCTTTTTTTTCAATAATTTTATTCATTTCAAATGGCTGCTCTAGGGAGACAGGGAGGACAAAACAAAGTCCACCTCCTTGAGAGGTTACCTTTCAGTGGAAGAAATAGATGATAAGCCAGTGACTGTTACATTTTGTACAGTGGGGACAGGGAACTGAAGAGAGAGAGAGAGCAGGGGGCTGGGGGGCGTTAATGGTGATGTCTTTCTATCCTAAAGAAACACATCATTAATGCGGCCACAATAAACCCACTGTACTCCTCCTCACTGACAACACTCCATTATCCAGGGCTGGGCTAGCCAGCTCTGTAATTATTCTCTTCTCTCTCTCATCCTGTTCTCTCTGCACCCCTACTTGCCCCCAGCCACATGCTGCTCCCACTAAACCTGCTGTATGGCTCCAGCCCAGAATTCAGACCCACCTCTGTTCCACAGTAGCCTTAACCCGGGTCTCCTCACAGCAGAATTCATAGTGAAAGAGTAGTCGAGTTCTGTGAGCATCTGTGCTTTCCCTTATACAGATGATTATTATATTTCATGTTGTTTTGAATTTGTGGTGCATAAAATCAAGATAATAACAATACTGTTCCTACCTGCATGTTTTTGTGAAGAGTGAGATAATGAACATGTACAAAGCACTCTGACAGGCCCTGTGGGGAACAGCGTGTTAGCTACTGTGGTGGTTTGCAGGATGCCCTGCTCCTTCCTCCTGAGCTGTGCAGCCCGCTATGTGGAGTAGAACGGAAATATCCCACAGCGGTGCAGCTGTCCAGCATCTTGTGAGTGTCATGAATGCCCTCAGGTTTTTGCATGCTCATTCCTGTTACATTTGTCAGAAAAATTATATCATTTGGAGCTACCAAAAGGGGAACAGAAGCTCATTTTTCTCCCTCTGGAATAATTTGGGGGTCTTTGATGTTTATTTAAATTCATTATAGAATGTCACATAAGAAGAACCCTTATGGTTCTCTTTTACCTTACAAAGCAGCCTTACTCTGGACAGTCCCCACTGAAGGGGCACGGTGGCCTTTGAGTGTAGAATTGGAAAATGGAATAACCTTAGGCTCTCTCTGTTACATCTGTGCTCTCACAGCTGGTCCTGGGACGGAAGGCGTTCTTCCTTACATAGACCTCTTTGGATTATCTTCTTGGAAAAAACTCTAGATCACTATTTCCAAAACCTTAATTCTTCTTTCACAAGGATACTTTCCCTGCAACAGCAAGACCCTCAGGTCAGGTGATGAGGCCCCCCACTCCATGCCAAAGAGGATAGAATTTATCATTTATATTGAGACCCTTCAAAGATCTTCATTGGGAAAATGGAATGATCAGACCTGTTTGACAACAGTTGAGAGTGTGCTGGGTGCCGGGGCAGGGGGGGTGAGGGGTGGCGCAGAGAGGAAGGTTCTGGAAGAACAGCAAGGTCTGAGCCACTACAGCACTGCTGCTTTCGCACGGCTGGTGTGGTGACATCAGTGGGAGGCCAGGTGCTGTAGTCCTGCTGCCCCTGTTCGGTAAGGCCTGCATCCCTCCAGCTGCGACCGTGGTCATGGGCCTCGTTTTTCCTCTCTGAGATGGGGGGAATCCAGCACCCCATTTCCTAGGGTTGTTGTGAGACCTAAATGGATCAATACAGGGTGTAGTGTCAGCACTTAAAAACATTAACTTTTTCATCACTGGGTACAGCAATCCAGTACACATTGAGGAAGGCTCCACATAGGTCAGGATGAGGGGTGTTACATCTACCTCTGGTTTTAGTACCTTGTCAGCCACCAGGAAGAGGAACAGAACATGACCCGCATGCTATGAGAGCCACTTGAATCCCAGGTAAAGGGAAAGTTGATGTGAAGGGTCTCCTGATTACATGAATCAGCTTTTTCTCAGGGCTTGACAGGTGCTCTGGAAGAATCGGTAACTGAAGCCACCAGAGCATTATTCTGTAAATCACCAATCTGGGCAACCTGCTGAGGAAAGCTGTTGCACTCAGGAGTCAGGCTGGTGATCTTACATTCGGGGACTAGATCAGGGCTGCAAGTAACTGACTCGGTGGAATGCTCATAGCATCAAATTGTTGGTACAGCCCCAGTGACAGTCTGAGACACAGCAAGCCCGGAACTTAGGAGACAGGATCTGGACACATGTCATCATCCCGCTAATCCTGTGAACTCCTCACAATCAGCACCAAAGCTGCTTTAGAAGTGATTTTTGTGCTACAACTCTGAGAATACAGTGCATGGCACAGCCATTGTGGATACCCTAGTCTGTAGTCCCCCAATGGGCAGTTCCCCTCCCACAAAAGACTTTGGCCGTGTCTGGTGATATTTTTGGTTGTCACATTAGAGGAGAGGCCACTATCATCCAGTGGGTAGATACCAGCGGTGCTGGAAACATGCTACAGTGTACAGGACAGCCCCCACCACAAAGACCCGAAATGTCAATCATGCTGCAGGTGGGAGGGTCTCCAGGCCATCACTTCACCCAAGTATGATGTATGCATCAATGGTGGTACACAAAGCAAGCTTAGCACAGCCTTTTATAAAAGTTTTAATAGTCATTTAATTTAGCCATAAGTTATAAACACATAATTAGCATATGAAGCCTATGATTACAAAGATGTTATTGCTTAAGATGAGGCTAAATTAGTATTTAAGTTTTTTTAAGTGTTGATTTAAAAATACAACGTAAATAATAGTGTAAATGGGCTTCAGATATGGCACAGACCAAAAACACACTAAGGAGTGTGGCTATGATCAAGGGTTAGGAATCCCGGTTTAGACCAGGAGTCAGAGAACTTTTTCCATAAGAACCAAACAGTAAATATTTGATGATCTATGGCACATACTCAACTCTGCCATGACAATGGGTCAGCAAGTGACTCCTCTCACCATCCTGACCGTTATAATCCAGTGTCTAAGATGAATCCTTTAAACTCTGTGCCCCAGATACGACCTGACCATGGTGGGGTAGGACATTATTACTTACCCTGGCTAGCAAGATTTAAAATATTTAAAAAGTAATGATGCCCATTTTTACATGTGTTGTTCATTCTCTTCACCTTACATGTGTTCAATTAGTGGGGTTTGTGTTGAATCAATGTACACAATCTTACAAGTAGCATAACTCAGTTTTTGGATACATTGCATTGAAGCAGAGTGGATTTAGATTCTCTTCTTTCTTTATTCCCAATGTCCTCATGCACCTATTTGTTACCCCCTCGGAGCCTCTATTTCCTGATTAATAAAATGAGATAATGACACCTCTCCTGCAGAGTTATTAGAAAGATGAAATGAGATGCTGGATGTGAACGCTTCTAGAGCAGTAGGCAACACATTCAATAAATGTTCACTCTGTTCACTCCCTCCTTTCCTTCTCTACCTCAGTTCTCCAACCTATTGGATCAGGATGTCTTTTCCATTATTAAAGAGATTGATAAAAGTGGCACCCAAGTCAGGGACACCCGCAGCCCTGTAATACACCACCAGACCCCTCCCCCGAAAATTAAAAACAGATCTCTTAATACCCTGTAAAAATGATTTGTCAACCACTTACAACTGCACCTGAGTATCGATGATCACAGCCCATATTTCCTCCATTCAGCAAAAACAATGAGCAATTACTGAGTGTCCAGTTTGTGTCAGACATGGTGCTAGGCATCTGCTACAAACATGAACTAGACATGGTCCCGGTCCACCAAGCAACCTACAGCGTGGTTGGGGAAGGAAAGATAGCAAGCAAACAGATGTTCCCAATTTTCACTATTGCAGAATCTCCCAGGTACATAGGCAACAGGTTGCCTGAGCCAGTTATTAAAAGGTAAATAGAAATTAGGGTGAAGGTGGGATGGGAGCACACTCCAGGCCAAGAGCGTGCAATGCATTGTTGTGCGTGACCAAGGAGTAAATTGTATGGGGACAGAGGCTGGGTTCATAATATGGGTCAAATTTTGTGAGGCATTGCATGACTGCTTCTGGGTTTTTACTTTCCTTCAGCAGTGAGACCTTTCACTTAGAAAGAACACAACACCTTCTAAGTGATAACTCCAGTGTATAAAACCGGCATTGCTAAGACTGACGTTCAGCTGTGTGTTCTCCTTCCTGCCCACAACCAGGTTGGAGGCCAAGTGCTTTAAGGGGATACATTGAGTTCCTTGCCTTGAATAGTATAGCTCATGACGTGTTCACTGGATTTTCTGTTTGTCGCCCTTGAAGCAGTGGTTGGAGATAGGGCAGGCAGAGTTGTAACGGCGAGACTAGATCTGAGTTTTAGAAAGTCGCTCTGACAGAGGTGTGGAAACTAGACTGAAACTGGGAGTGTTTTTGAAACCACTTGGAAAGCCATTTCTATAAATAACAAGTGAGGGTCTACATAAGGGCATGGCCAGTGGATAATTTAACCAATAGTAAGTGGCAAAATTTGGAGTCAGATTTATATCCTAACTCCTGAATCTGAGGTCGCTAATCACCTCCCAACCTCCTCCTCGGCCAACCCATCGCTCACATCTGTCTTTTCTTGCTCTCCTGTGCTTCTCCAGAGTTACCAGCTAGACGAGCTCATCTGGGTGTTTGTCCTCCTTCCCCTCAGAGTTGGCAGTCACTGGGTATTTATGAATAGAATATTTAAAAACCCTTGTGGTGGATTCACCTAGCTTCCTAGAAAACACCTTTTCACCCTTATGGGAAAGTAGACATTCTTTTTTGTTTATTCCTTCTTTTTTTTCTAGAGATGAAGGGAGAGGGAGAGAAAGATAAAAAAACATCAAAGATGAGAGAGAATCATTGATCGGCTGCCTCCGCACACCCTCCACTACGGATCAGCCTGCAACCTGGGCACGTGCCCTCACAAGGAATCGAACCTTGACCTCCTGGTTCATAAGTCAACACTCAGCCACAGAGCCATGCTGGCCAGAAAGTAGACATTCTATCATGTGCTAGCTAGAGTCACACCTCAGAAAGATGACCTTATTGGCCAGGTGAAGTCCCAGCTAGGTCTATAGCACCCCCACAGGCAGTCCCTGATCGCTATGGCTGGTCCCCATTTCACAAAGCTAGTAGGTCACATGATACCTAGTACCTGCCTAAGCACCTGGGGGATCAGCCTTCCAATCCCATTCTACTCAGACTCACACTCCCTCGTGTCTTTGAGGGAAGACAAACCATAGTGCCCTGTTGACCACAGCTTTGTTTTTTGGTCTTCCTTTGCATAATATTTCTCCTTTCTCGGTCCTCTTGAGGCACTTTGGAACCCATTTGCCTTAAGGAATTCATACATTCTGGTTTCCAACTCTTTTTCCCACCAAACATAAATATCTATGGGCTGCTTTTGATCCCTCAGATCTAATATTCTCAGCTCTGTGCCTTTGTTGGAGCCATTGTTAATTAATTTATAACTTAGGGAGAGGAGAAGACAGGTGGGGCAAAACATGAGCCATGGAATTACATTTCTGCCTCCTCTGTCCCTGCTTCCTCTAATACCCAATGTAGAATCCCAAGCAGAATTGGGATGCAGTGCATGTGGTTGCCTGAACGAGGGGCGCCTTGTGAGGTGGGGCACTAGTGCTGCCAGTCAATCACCTTTCAGTCAACTGTTATATTTGTCACCCAGACACCATCTACCATGTTCTCCACCTTCCTGTGCTCATGACCATTTGTATTGAACTAGATGGAAAATGGACCACTTTACCTGCTCATCTTATATAATAAAAGGTTAATATGCAAATTGACCAAATGGTGGAACAACCAGTCCCTATGATGTGCACTGACCACCAGGGAGCAGGCGCTCAATGAGGAAGATGCCCCCTGGTGGTCAGTGCACTCCCACAGGGGGAGCGAAGCTCAGCCAGAAGCCAGGCTCATGGCTGGCAAGTGCAGCGGCCGTGACAGGAGCCACTCCCACCTTCACGGCAGCACTAAGGATGTCTGACTGCTGGCTTAGGATGTCCAAGAAGGCGCAGGCTGGGCTGGGGGACCTCCTCCCCTCCCTCCCCACCCAGTGCACAAACTTTGTGCACCGGGCCTCTAGTGTCTAATAAGATGCTGCATTTTTGTAAATATTTGATTTGATCTTAGTAGTTGAAGGGCTTTTTTTAGTTGATTGATTTCATTGCCTTGAATGTCAAAGCTCATAATGTGTTAACTAGATTTTCCATTTGTGTCACTGAAGAGTTATGTGAAAAATATAAAGAGCAAAACAGCGCTTTGGAAACAATGGAAGGAAGGAAGTTAATTGAATTTAAATTAGACATAGCAATAATTTAAAGCATAATTGAAAGTTTCAAAGGGGCCTATCATGCATTCATATGTCATGAGTTAGATTTTTCTTTTGTATAAAAATATTTTAATGTGAATTCATTGATATATAGTATAACCTCACACTCCATTATTTTATGAATATCAAACACTTTTGGATGGTAAATGTGTTGAATTTTCTACGTTTTAGAAATTCCTTAAAGATATAAATCCCATTTCCAATTAATCTGAAGAAGAATTATAAAATTCAGCTGTGTGTTTCTGGCCCATTATTCTTGCTGGGCTTCATTCAGAGTCTGTCATGAAAAGGATTCTAAATTGCTTTAGGAGCCTAAGATAGAGTCTATTAACCCCTTCCCCAATAATTTTTTTGTTAAAAATGTTTCTTTTTCAGACTAATTTTTTTATTTTGGTTCTATATAGTATTTTTGATGCTGGTTATGAAAACAGTTTGTAATTATTTTTTCTTCCCATTTTTGTGGTTAAGAATAGTATTTCCTCAGAAAGTTTCTAGATGAAATTATTTAGAATGGTACGTATGTAGCTGGTTTTTGAAGGTAAAGTTTTTAGACGAGTATACTCGTCGACGACTGAAAAAAGAACATTTTGTGAAAACGTGTATACACGTTTCTGCCGGGGAAGGGGTTAAAAAAATAACTACTTTTTTTTATGTTACGCATTTCTTAATTTTCCTACAATGGACTTATATGGGTTCTATTTATGAAGCAAATAATTTTTCATTAAAAATACATTTTATTTGAGTTGGCTCAATTTAAAAGGGAAAATCAAGAATGTCATCACCATTGCTACGTGGAAAACTGACCTGCAAAAAAACAAAAACAAAAAAAACAGACTGTGGTACTTGTGGCTGCTGATGGGAGAGAACTCTTTCTAAGTCATCCTTGACCACATCCACTCTGATGTTCATGAATGAGTTGCCAGCCCTGTGGTCCCACCTCTTCTCTGTCCCTGAATCTCTCCATGCATGAAGTTTCAAACATTCTGTCCCACACTCAGCCTCTACCAGTCACACTGTGGAGCTCTGAAAGCTAGAGCCTCATGCATTCTCTCTTCTCTGGACCTCTAGTTTCTCCACCAAATTAATCCTTTTACTCCTCCTATGAGACATGTCAGTGGCAAAGAAACTTTCCTTTGCCACTTGGAGGTATGGCTCTTAACCAGAAACACTTGTGGAATGAAATTTATTTTTCAATTTTGTGTTTTTATTTTTTTAATTGTAGATACACAGGACAAAAAAATTACATTTTAACCATTTTGAAGTGTATAGCTCAGTGGCATTAGGGGCATTCTCGTTGCTGTGCAAGTGTCACCACCATTCATCCATAGGGAATAAGGATTCCTACTCCTACCCCATGCTGCTGCCACCATCAGAGAAGTCTGCTGCCCTCAAATGTTTAACTACAAGATGAGAAATGAGACTTCAGCTGCCCTGGAGACCCTTTGTCTCTTAGGAACTGACCACTGAGTTTTAAGAAGGTTCTGATGCGTGTATAGACATTAGCCAGAGTGACTGTCTTCTTTCCTCCTTCTCTTTGAACAGCTCTGAGCAGCGGGTCCCCTGCCCCACTTCTTACCACAGCTCCAGTTTGCACTCTGGTGACGGTATCACAAAAGCAGGACCTCTGGGCCTTCCAGAAATAAGACAAGTGCCAACTGTTGTGATTGAATGTGATGACAATAAAGAAAATGTGCCTCATGAATCAGACTACGAAGACTCTTCCTGTCTCTACACCAGGGAAGAGGAGGAGGAGGAGGAAGACGAGGATGACGACAGCTCATTGTACACCAGTGCGTGCATCCAGCTTTTCACTGGGGATGGTGGGGGGGGGGGGGGCTTTATAGAAAGAGCGCTGACGAGCTGCCCAACACTGTGGTTCTAACTTGAGGTCTGGTGTCAGCCGGCCCTGGGTCACAGGGCAGCTCGATTAACCTCTTAGGGCCTCAGTGTTTTCATTAGTAAAATGAAAGCGTCAGTGTCCTCCGAACATCCCCATAGCTCTGAAAGTTACATCCTGCTGCACCTGCTACTTGTTAGATGGCTCTTCCTTGCTTTGACTGCTTCCCTTGGGATGGAGCCCCCTCCCTCAAAAAAGGGGTAGGAGCCCTAAAATTCAATTTGAATCTGCATAATACGCAGATGGACTCACCATTGTGTATGTAGCAAATTCGCTTTATGCAAACCTCAACAAAATTGAGAAGGCCTGAATTGAAATTTCTTACTAAGGGCCTCAAATGTGCTAAGAGAGAAGAGATGAAGAAAGCAAAGTTCCAAATCTGTCATTCTGGCCATGAGTAATCAATACATTTTAGTTAAGTGATTAGAAACTGATATTTGATTAACTTTTTAATAAATGAACTTATAGCAACTTTTCACTGAATATATACCATGCCTGGCCACGTGCTAAGATTTTTATTCTGTTATCTACATCTTACAACACGCGGTAGCGTGGACACTATTGCCCCGTTTTACAGAGAGGGGAAGAAAAGGGAGAGGCCAGTGACCTGCCCAGAGCCTCACATCTACTCAGGGGCAGTGATAGCGTTTGATACCACTGTCTCATTCCAAAGTCCATGTTGTAAAAACAGTGAGGAGGGGAGAGGACTAGCCTACAAGATAAAATCCAGAGTAATCCCCCACACTTGCTGCTGCCCAGTCTCCTCCTGCTGCTGGTAGGAGTCCTGGTGGCAATGACATGATCAAGGTGATGTCCAGGAGAGGAGCCCGAAGGGCGGCCAAAGGCCCAAATGACCCAGGGAGGAAGGAGCAGCTGCTCAGCCCCGGGCACTGTTTCCTGCCCAGAGAAGTGAATGCTTTACAGCAGCGTTTCTCAGCCTCGGCCCAGGTGACGTTTTGGACCAGATTAGACTGTTGTCCTGTGCACTGCGGGATGTTTAATAGCATCCCTGGCCTCTGCCCGCTGTATGCCAGAAGCGCCTCCCCCAAAACCCAGTTTGGCAATCAAAAGTGTCTCTAGACTTTGCCAAGTGTCCCCTGGGGAACAAAATCACCCTGGTTGAGAACCATAGATTTATTCCAGATGGAAGGCAGCCCTGCCCTGGCTGGCTGCTCAGAACTCCTTACATTGAAAGAAAAACTATCCCAGAATATTGCCTATTTTAATGAACTCACTTCCACTCCCACCCCAAACAGACCCCACTGTCTGCCCAGCTTTGTTTTCCTTCATGACCCCGGCTCCACAGTCACTGATCTCCTTTGTCTCTGTGACAACTTGGTTTATCTGTCACCTCTGAGCTTTCCCACATGCAGACATCCACCAACCTGCTGCCTGGGTGCATCTCACTTGTCCTGCGGGTGCCAGCCCCTCCTGCTCTGTGAAGCTCCCCGTGGTTACTAAAGGCCCCTGTCTTTCCTCCCCCTCCCCCCTTTGCTTCTATTACTCTCTAGTCTGCCCCTCCTTTATGGTGTTGCCTGAATACTGGCAGTCCCTGGAGAGCCAAGATCCAATCACAGGCTCCTGTGCCGCTCACATACTCAGCACTGCAAGGCGTACCCAGCATGTTGCTTGCAGGAACTCTATGGAAGGGTCCTTTGGGGCCTTACCCACTCTTGGGTGTGAAGCCACTGTCTTCCTGCCTTTTACCTTGACCCACAGTTGTTCCTGTGGGAGCCCGGGCAGGTGTGTGTCAGCGTTATTGACTCGTTTCCCCTCCTGCAGGCTCCCTGGCCATGAAGGTGTGCCGGAAGGACTCCTTAGCCATCAAACTCAGCAACAGGCCCTCCAAGCGAGAGCTAGAAGAAAAGAACATCCTTCCCAGGCAGACGGACGAAGAGAGGCTGGAGCTGAGGCAGCAGATCGGCACCAAGCTCACCAGGTAGGACAGCAGGACCACCAGCTCTGCAGATTTAGGTAGAAGACGTCAGTCTCCATCCCCAAACCAGTCCCGGGCGTCTCTTGGAGAGCTTACAGCAGAGAGTCCATGGAAAACATTCCATTTCTTCTCAGTCCCTTCCCCTTCACTCATTCAAATCTGGGAAATTTCACTTGAGGTTCAGGGAGAACCTGAGAGGCAAAGTTCCCAGACAAGAACCTCCTGTAAAAAAATCGCCACCGTCGAGTGGAATTGAGGGCCTGTGTACCATTGGTGTTTGGTTAAGCACAGAGCAATCTAATAAATGCACTTTCTCCTATACTGTGCAACCAGAAGATATCAGTGGCTGTTACGGATGCCTCGTCACTAAGCTGTGAGTTTTGAGTTATTGCCCTTTGTGTACATTACAGACATGAACATAGAGTGGGTTATATTAACATACTAAACACCTGGATGTATTTGTAATCTAGAGCATGTTTATATGGTATTAGCTTATGTAGTGGAGCACTGATTATTTGCCAGGTATTCTTCTAAACATTTAACATGCATTAAATTACTTAATCTTTGAGGTTCCTTATGGAATGGACATTTTGTGCCCACTTTACAGATAAGAACACCAGGTATAGAGAACTTTAGTTTCCTGCATGATGTCACATAGACTGGCTGCAGAATGCTTCCTCTCGCGACCATATTGCACTGCCTCTGTAATAATAGTCATCACGAGCCCCACCTTATCCCAGGCACTGTGCTAAGTGTTTGGGTGCAACATGTAGATATCTCTTAGGTTTCATCCTCCTCTCCCTCTTCCTAGCTGTGCAGCCTTGAGTAACTACTTATTCTCTCTGCTTGTGTTTCTGTATTTGTAAAATGTGCAGTTGTAAGAATTAAGCAATATAAGCAAAGCATTTAAAATAGTCCCTGGCCCATAGTAAACATTCAGTTATCTGTTATGTCATTTTCTTCTCCCCACAACCCCATTGGTAGCTTTCATTATCACCTTCACCAGGACAACTGAGGCAGCTGGTACCCGAAGAGGTTACGGGGGCACAGATGCCATGCACTGGGGCTGCTGGGGTTCTTCCCTCCCCCTGATTTATTTTCTTACTTAAGGACAGTTTCCCATCATTAACTTGGTTTCCTCCTGGAGGATGTTGTTTCAATCTTACAGAGCTGTATAACATAGTTAACACTGATGGATGATTTGTCCTTGAATTCTGCAGTCTTTAGAATCATGGGATGAAAATATCTACCCACCTACTCCCTGCCGCCTTCCCCATTGGTCAGTGAACATGGT
Source organism: Myotis davidii (assembly GCF_000327345.1). NCBI lineage: Eukaryota > Metazoa > Chordata > Mammalia > Chiroptera > Vespertilionidae > Myotis > Myotis davidii. Next base: position 2,776,602 of record NW_006295180.1, on the reverse strand, counting down.
GCACATCCACCAGCTGGCCATCCAATCTCTCTTCATTCCTCAGTCATAGTTACTCCCAGCCCTCTGGAGGGCCGGTGCCATTGTTGCAGAGCCTTATTATTAAACATTCTTCCTTCTGTTGACCTGAACTCTCTATCCATGCATCTCCCACCCATGGATCTTCTTCTCTTTTCTGAAGCTACTCAAAGCTTCATACCTCTTGACAGGCATGTATTAGGGAACTGGAGACAATGGTCTGGCATCCCAAGTCTCCTCGCCTCGGCTGCAGATGGCCAGGTTTCTCTCTGAAGGTGGGTGGGGTGGGTGGATACAGTGCTTGGCTGATTCCTGACCAGCCTTTCAGTTTTATACCGAATATAAATAGGGCTGTTTGGGGGCGGGGGATGAGGAGTGCAGAAAAAAGAGAAGGAGCATGTCCTTGATCTCAGCCCTACTTCTCATAGTTCAGTTCCACCACTTGAGTGTGGACATCCTTCATGTGCTCTCGGGTTTCCCTTCCCCAGCTTTGCTGCAGTGCCTTTTATTCCCCCCAAAGTGATATTTACTCCACATGACTCCGTTTTATTTATTTGAAATCCCATTTACCACCACCCCTAAAAATTTCATCATTTAAAAATTAGACCTGGAGCCCTAGTCTGTTTGGCTCAGTTGATAGAGCATCTGCCTGCAAACTGAAAGGCCCCGGGTTCAATTTCGGTCAAGGGCACATGCCTCGGTTGCGGGCTCCTCCCCAGCCCAAACCCTGGTTGGGGCGCGTGCAGGAGGCAACCAATTGATGTGTTTCGCTCATCAATATTTCTCTCTGTCTTTCCCTCTCTTTTCCACTCTCTCTAAAAATCAATGGAACAATATCCTCAGGTGAGGATTAAAAACGAACAAAAAAGACATG
>NW_006295180.1:2772100-2773978 GCF_000327345.1 Myotis davidii | reverse complement strand
GGATGAGAAGATGGACAAATAATGGCCTGATCATCCCATGAAACCTAACATGGTATTCCTCCTTATTTACTAGAAGTAATGAATAATATGCTAGGAAGAAAGCATATTCTGAATATGTATTTTATGTTCCTAAGGAGTTCACACTGTAGTCATTACAGGCAGTTAAAAAATGATTTGTAAAGAGGATTTTGTGCTGCTTTAAATTATAATACAATGATCAAGGGAGAACATTGAAATCCATTTTTATGCTCCTAGCACAGGTAATAAAATACAGTATTGCTGACTTCTCACTGTAGCTGGCATACCGTTTGTAGTTTGGAAAAATCGGTGCTAAGTCTGACACCCCAGAGCTTCATTCCAAAGTGGCAAATGCTCTCTCTCCTGAAAATCTTAGGACCTATGCTAAGTGTGCTCTAGCCTCTCCCAGGCTAGGTCATTTCTTCTGCTACAAAAGCACTTTCTAAAAATAGGAATAACAATCAAAGACACAATAATTCAATCCAACTTTGACTGACTGGTGCACCGTGGGCATGGGTTACAGAATCACTTGAAGAAAGAAGGGAAAAGAATAGACCTGGGTGATGTTTGGAGTAGACCTGGCCCTTCATCCTCCTCATCCTTATCCTGATCACTTTGGCTCACATCACCTCACAGAGCGTCTCAGGGGGAAATGTAAGGAGGGCACTTGGATCTGCTCATCCTCACACCCGCAGAGCCTGGGTGGGAAGGGCTCAGAGTGTGTGCTTTTCCTGTGGATTCTGAGACCTCCCATTAACGAAACTGAAATTGGAGACTCGTCTCCAAGCTGAGACCAAGGATGGAACAAGTGAAGTCAGGGCGACATATGACTTGAATGTAGTTATTGAGTCCTGCAGCGTTTGCATAACAAACACGCCAGCTGTTCAGGTAGCTTGGCTGCTCTCAGATCATTTGACATCTCCCAGTACCTCGCTGCACAAAATAGACATTTCTCTCTAAAAGCCCTTTAGAAATGCTGACATCTTCTGAAAAGGTGCTGACTTGAGTGAAGACCACAGCACTGCCTGTCTAATAGAAAGTTAAGGACAGCCACACATTGATTATTTGTTGGGTGTGTTTTCTAAGTGAAAGATGAGAAAGCTGTCCCGGTAAGGTTTGAGTGAAGCCATGGAGAGGAGGTGGAATAAAGCTTCAAAACCACATGAGTTGAAGGCATTGAGGCTGAGCCACGCCCACCACAGGGACCCACAGCCACGGGACATGCCTCAGAGCCTTGCAGAGACATACGTAGCCTCTTGCCTCTCACCCCAGCTTCCAGCTGTTAGGAAATGCAGTAAAGACTGAGCTCTTGACATCCTGTTACTAAGATGGATTCTGAGCCTGACAGTGTGCACACAGGAGGCGTCACAGTGTGCAAGCCCAGCACTGGATGTCAGGGAGCAAAGCCACATCTTGTTAGGCACTTCCAGAGCTCTGCGTTTGTGACTTGCAGCTGCCTGGTGCAACTTTCAGTGATTTAGTAAGTGTGGAGGACAAAAGAGCCGCTTTTTACACAGCAGAAACCGAATCGATCTCAGTGTTTAAAACTTAAAGGGGTGTGTGTGTGTGTGTGTGTGTGTGTGTGTGTGTGTATGTGTGTTTAAGTGCCATCATAAGTGGGTATAGTTCATGACATGCCATTTATCATTAAGTAAGTTTTATTTTTTGTGTTTCTCTTTTTATAATACACATTTCTATAAGATGACATGCCTGCATTTAGCCAGAACAAAATAATTCAGTCAATTTTTAATATTCCTTAAAAGGGGGAAAATAGGGAACATCTATAATACTGTCAACAATAAAAAAAATAAAATGCATGACATAAAAATAAACTGACTAACACCTCTAAGAATGCTTCAC
>NW_006295180.1:2756463-2771641 GCF_000327345.1 Myotis davidii | reverse complement strand
GAGGCGTCACAGTGTGCAAGCCCAGCCCTGGATGGCAGGGAGCAAAGCCACATCTTGTTAGGCACTTCCAGAGCTCTGCGTTTGTGACTTGCAGCTGCCTGGTGCAACTTTCAGTGATTTAGTAAGTGTGGAGGACAAAAGAGCCGCTTTTTACACAGCAGAAACCGAATCGATCTCAGTGTTTAAAACTTGCAAAGGTGTGTGTGTGTGTGTGTGTGTGTGTGTGTGTGTGTATGTGTGTTTAAGTGCCATCATAAGTGGGTAGGGAGTCTTATTTTGTTTTCTATTTCATAGCTTTTGTAAATGGCTGATTATCCCAGCAGCATTTCAAAATTGACGTGCAGTGGGGTGGAGAGGGTACTACTATACTCAACTACAAACTAAGTAAGTAGGCAAATTCTCCAGGCTTCTCTCTGGCCACATTTTAAGAGGTTCCACTTGATCTGGAATAGTTAAAGAGAGCCCTTTAGTTTTCCTGTGATTTTTTTCCTGGTCGTTGGAGTAATCTGCAGTGATCTTCTTGTTTGTTGTTCACCTTAGCACCTGGCAGAAAGAAAGGCCCTGTTTCTTGGATTACTTGGCTAAGATAAAGAAAAGTCAGCCTGTCTGTGTTTAAAGATGATCACTGACATAACATTTTCTAAGACGTTAGAGCCCTTTGCTGTTGACAGTATGTTCTCCCACCCGTGCCTCATCTGATGAATTTCACCACAGCCCTGCAAGGTGGCTGCAATTGGGAATCCCATTTTGTAGGTGAGGAAACTGAACTAATGATCTTAGAGATGAGTGGTATAGATGTAAAAAAGAAAATATAATTTTTATTTGTCAAAAATAAATGAATAAAAATTTAAATTTAAAAATAAACTGGCTGGAGGAAGGAGGCAGCCATGGCAGTTGGAATGCAGAGACTCGCAGTTAATCTGAGAAGCACTGGAGTGTCGGGGGGGGGGGGGGGGTGCTGTTTTTTGGGGGGGGGGGGGGGGGGCGGTTCTGTGTTGGGGCCACTACACTACATGCCCATGTTCTGCATCAATGAATGAATTGCTCCCGGGGTCCAGTTTAGTAAAGCAACTCATGGAAATTAAAACAATCCCAATGAGAGAAAAATGAGACCTAAAATAAACTTTGCTTCTCTTTAAAGGAAAAAAATAGCTAAAGTACAACTGGGAGATCCCAAAGAGAATGGTGGGCCTTGAGCTAAATGAGTTTGTTTTCTATGAGTTTAAGGTTAGCTTTCCAGGGAAACAGTTACTAAGGAAGATCATGGAACTCCAGCTTCAACAATTGAGCCTATTGAGATGTATTGATTTATAATCTGCTGTGTGCACAACCCTGTACGAGGTGTCATTTAGAAGGTAAGGTGTACTCATCGTTAAGTCTGAGATGCCAATGGCAAGCAAGTTCTGTTGGGAAAGTGTAGGCCCTTTGGAGCACATTCTTTTGTTGGTTTGAATTTATTGTAGACTATTTTTCTTTCTACTTTTTTCCCCTTAAAATGGTCCCAAATGGCCCTAGCTGATAGATGCTCAGTGGATAGAGCATCAGCCTATAAACTGTAGGGTCCTGGGTTGAAGCCCAGTCAAGGGCACATGCCCAGGTTGTGGGTTCGATCCCCAGTAGGGGGCATGCAGGAGGCAGCTGATCAGTGATTCTCTCCCATTAATATTTTTATCATTCTCTCCCTCCTCTCCCTTCCTGTCTGAAATTAATAAAAATATTTTTTAAATGTTCCCAAATGCATGGAAGTGGGACTGGGTTCTGGATAAGTTGAACATTAAATAATCTAAACATTTGATTCAGAGTTTATTCTCTCTTAAGTCTACACATTAATGTTAACTACTGCGAGTTCTCAGAGCACTTTCTTGCAATATATTATTTTCTTTCCTACAATCTTCTGATCCTCTCATTAGGTCACACAGTCCTGAGAACCCCTCATTTCCATTATACTTTATCCATGAAAGGATTTCTCAAAGCCATTTGTGAACTTATCAGAGAGCAATGAATAAACTGGGAGTTAAACCATCCAAGGAAGCATCTAAATATTTTTCAAGCTTTGGTTGAAAGGAAATGTTCTTGCATGAAATACTACCTCAAAATCTGGTCTAATGCTTTCAAATTGGCTTATTAAGAGATCCCCACCCCCACACCCCACCCCCACTATGGGCTTTGTGCCTATATCTCAAGGAGACTTTTGTGAGTCTCTTCACCCACTTCACAAGTGCATCTTCTGGACCCAAAAATGTAATATAATTAGAGCACTTTAGAACTTCAATGAACACTCACCATCATTGCCTCTAACACCTTTAATTTAATAAATAAGGAAACAGGCCAAAAGGCATGAAGCTGCTAGCCAAGTGACATAGCTATCTGGCTACACTAGGATTTAAAATGTGTCCCTTGCCCCCCGCCAGTGCTAGAAATTAACAGCCTTCCAGAAAAAGAGAAATGTACTCACTTCTTCTGGAGGAACAGGTCAGTTATTAGTTAGAAAGCACAACAAGTCATATATCTTGGTTGATTTTCTCAATTCACACCTGAAAGAAAAACAAATGACTGAAAGCAAAAGTTTTGAATTAAATCTTTAAGAAACATGTTTCGTACTCAAAAGGCCCATGAAAAAGGAAACCTTGACTTCTCCCATGGTTCTTTCATGGGCACTGTTTCCTCCTCCATCCCACTTAAGCTAAGAGAACATTTAAATTAAATGTCCAAGCAAGAGGTGTTTCCCCATCTGCATAGTTAATAGTTCCTGACAGCGGAGAAAGTCTCATTAGTAATTTCTAAAACTGAGCAGGAACTTCGGAAGATTCTTTAGCTGGAGACGCAGCTTGAAGTTGCCCTATTCTATTATTCAGATTTAGATCAGTGAAGCTCTAATCATTTATCCATAAGAAGATTTCTTCGTATTTCAGTGGTGATGTTCCCTGCATGATTTCCATGGTTGCAGCACTCTTTCTCCCTCGCCCACCAAAGTTGGCCTCAGGTTTACTCATATGTGATGTTTCTGCAGCTCCTATATAGAGCTTGCACACCATCCTGAATATTTAACTAGCACAACTGGTTTATAACGGAAATTTCCAGTGCAGTTGTTTTTCATCTTTGTTTACTGGCAAAATACCTCAAATCTCATGCAAAATGTTAAACGAGTAATTCATTTTATTTATCTCCATTACATTCTTTTCCTTCTTCTTGGTTAGAGTGCAAAGATTTTTATAATGACCACAAAAATTGCATATATGCTAACCAAGTAGTCATTTTTAGACAGGATGTAAACAGGAAAAATCATCCAGAGATACAAAGCCTGGAAAATTGCTTTTCTCTCTGATTCTCAGGCAATTCTTTTGAAATATAAGTGAATACGCTTCTATTTTAAGAAGTATGATCATGAAAATTTTATGTTCTGTGCCCTTGAATCATTAAAACAATAGTTCTTTAATAGCAGCCTTGTTAGTTCCTTTGGGAAAAAATAGGCAGACAGATAAATAGTGGTGCTGACAGTAATCGGTGTATTGAACCATTTTACCTGCCTGAAAACCAATCCTCCTTTTGACTGTTATGATTTCCCCTTGTTTTGCTCATCTTTACGTTGTAACTTATCAAGCTCTCTCCTAAAAGATGCTAAGACAGGTAATTGCATCTTCCTGCATATTAGAATTTTACTATGTAGGAACTGCCCTCCCCGAATTTGACTGAACCAATGGATCCGCCTCCTGCACATTTCACCCCAAGAAGCCCTGTCCCTACCCCCACAAGGAACGCCCTCAGCATCCTCTTGGTAAATGGCTTGGCTCTGCCTTTGTATTCCTGGAAGTTAAGTGGGCGCCTTCTGCTTGGAGCCTGCCCTGTCAGTACAGCCCATCCTTGGTGCACCTCCCCTGCCCAGCCAGGCTCTCCATCTCCATTCCCTGTCACATTGCCCCTCTCCTCAGAGTCCTTAACTAACAGAGCCATTGGGGCCATAGCCTGTGGAATCTGATTCTCACCTCATGGTCAACAAATAGTACACCAGGATATGCCCGGGCTTCTCCCACGAGGGAGCTGTAAATTGTCTAGGCAAAAATAAAATAAGCCTTTTTAAAAAGAGCCTATATATAATGTCAGGTTTAGACTACCTAAGAAACTAATTTAAATTTGTCTTAAATTTCCATCACATGTTACAGGATATCTGTTTACTAACAGAATGCTGAGTATGTAAAAATATATGAAACATTTTCTAAAACATCAAACATTCCTATGAAAGTTTACAAACTTCCTATTGGACATGCCAACTTGATGTAAGGGAGACATTCTGATCCCCATAATGTATGTCAGTCATCCTCATGTGAAGTTGACGGCAGAGCCTTAAGTCAATCCTTGTAAGACTAATGACTAGATGAGGCAATAAATCCTAGTGAGAGAAGCATGCTTCTAGCTGCCATGTGTGAAGCAACTCACAGCTGCAGCAAAACCCTGCAGAGCCACCAAAACTAATCCTCGTGTGGCCAAAGCATGAGCAAGGGCCAGAAGGCCAGAAGCCAGAGTGGAGAGTGAGAGTTCAGCATAGGAAGGGTTGCTGTGAAAAACAAATAAAAATGCTTAGCAGTTATCAAAATAGTGTGCAAAAAAATTTAAATTCAAAAAAATAATAGTGTGCCAGCTACTAGTAAGAAAAGCCCATGCATGGGAGACATGACAGCTTCCCTAAGTTTCATTCATTGTGATGATGATAAAGTTCCAGGAAGAGGATAAGCTATTAGGCCTTCCTTCCTTTATTGCCACCCACAGTCTGTGAATCAGACTGTACAATGATTGAAGACTTGCATTCGTGTTGTCAGTCACCATTGTTCTTTGTGGCCTTTGTCTAGTGTTCATATTTTTTGCCTAATGCGTTGAAGGACCCAGCACATTACATCCTGCTTATGGGGTTAATGACTACACAGCACGTGACTAATTAATCACCTCTTTCACTGTGCATTGAGGCACCAAAATAATGCACGTTGAGTAAGCTGTGGCAGTTCTGTGATTCCACTGCAATGGTAGTGTTTCAAGGACACTTTTCAGACACTGGTGACACTTTGTGGCAGGAGCTGGCAAGCTACAGGCTGAGAGCCAAACCCAGCCTGCTGCCTGTCTGTGTAAATAAAGCTTTATTGGAACACAGACAAGCTGATTCATTTCTGTGTTGTCTGTAGCTACTTTCGCCCTATAGTGGTGGAGTGGAGTAGCTGTGACTGAGACCATATGCCCTCAAACCTACAGTACTTCCTGTGGGACCCTCTGAAGAAGAGATGGTGTAGTCAAGGGTTCGGACTGGGGACAGTTGGAGAAGGTGGCCTTGCGCTCACAGCACTGGCAGAGGAGTCATTCAGGAAGTGCAGATTCTTAAAGCATCTCCATTAGAGGGGTAAATTAAGTTTATCTACATAAATAGGGTTTTTTATGCTAATTTCTCTAATCATCAAAACAATTTCACTTTTACTTATTAGTCCAGATGGGAAGCACCATGTTGCTTTACCATGTATACCAGGCACAGTCCCGTGTCTTAAAACTGACTTGTTACCTGAGGAGTTAGAAAGCTGTTTCAGGGACAACTAGGTGGCATCGCAGGCAGTGCAGCTCAGCCGTTGGCAGCCGCTAAGGGCCTGATGCTGCAGGCACATGAGAGAGGGAACACGTTTCCAAAGTGGGTTTTTCCTCGGGAAAGGAAGGCCACACACCATAAACATCAACAACAGTGATGAATGTCTTCTTGTTTCAGCTGCAGAAGCTGCACTCCAGGCCCCACGGGAAAAGGTATGGGCTAGAGAGAGGGACCGCAGCGACAAGAGTCCAATGCTTACATGTGACTCCTTGGGCACAGGATAGGCCTAACCTCAAAGCTCAACCTCAGGGCAGGGGGTGCAGGTGACAGCTAAGCCGAGTGTCACACAGATGTCAGACTGTGGTGACGAGACTGACAAAGCCTCCACACAACACTTACTGCATGAAGAAAAGCATGTATTTATACTCACACTCCTAATGTCAGCAGTGTCTGTCTTCTAATAGAGGAGAGAGCGCGAGCAGAGGCCTGTGCTTTCACTAGCCCTGGCCCTGGCTTCTCCCGGGAGCGCCGGCCTGGCTGAGAAGGTGGCTTCCAGGGCACTGAGTGGCCCCGTCTGCCGTGTGACATTCTGCTTGCAGACAAGCTCAGCCTCACAGTGATCTCATGGGAAAGCTGTGCGGAGGCGGGTGGCCAGCCTCAGGCGCTCCTGGAAGGAGGAGGAGGCAGCTCCTGATCCTGAGGGGACTGCTGTGCAGTCAGCCTTTCCCTCAGGACAGCGCTGGGTATTCATTTGACACCTCAGGCTTGGTTTCCCTGGTGCTTCCTGTGAGGGGCGTTGCAGTCTCAGCCCCGGGCTGCTAATGGATTCTGTCCAGCTGTCCCCGCTCCTCCTGTGGGGTGTTCCGTCTTGGCCAGAGTGTCTGTGGTCTCTGATCTCCCTCTGGCCGCACCGACCACACTGCACATGCAGGAGGGTGTGTGTGTGTGTGTGTGTGTGTGTGTGTGTGTGTGTGTGTGTGTGATACGTATGAGTGTGCTGTGTATCTTTTGTGACAAGAATGTGAGGAAATTTAAGAAAACTATAAAGACTAATATTCATCAGGCTGGAAGCTAACAATCCCCAGTTAGATTTGTGCTATAAATTCACGGTCCTTTTGGGGGAACATATTTGAGGGGAGACAGTGTCTTCTCGCAGGGGATCTCCCAATGTGTTGGATGGATAAGGCCAAGAAGTGAGCGAGGAGTCCTATAAAATCAGCGGACTCTGGGGTACTCATTCTTCACCAAAATTTGGATCATTTCCACAGATAAATTCCATGACTGGTCCCTTTCCCATGTGAGCAGGTCCTTTCCTGGACAAACAGGCTCATCCCGTTTTCAGATCTCCATGTTTCATGACCTTTTTAGAATTAACAGAAAGAGTTTCAAAGAATGCAAAGATGCAAATCCAGATTGGTGAGACATTCCTAAAATCCATCATGCTGCCAGAACCTCCCCCAAAAGGTCTGAGTGGGGGAGTCTTTTCTTGTTGTTACGCCACATATATAGAAAAACGTAGTTCTGAAAGATGCCAGGCGTGGGAAAGCATGTCGGGTTTAATGAGAATAACTACCCTATACCACTCCTTTGGGCTCTAGGGCTGCTGGTTTAAAAATGAAGCTTTGTATTTAAAATTGTAGAGTGATGGATCAGGAGGCAGTAGGGGACAAGAGATGTTTGATAAAGAACTAGAGAAAGCTTTGCAAAAGAATTTGACCAAACCCTCCACTCATGCATCTGGGACTCTGGGGTTTTTGTGTTTCCAGGTTTCTAAACAGCTTGGGGTCTCATCTGCATGTGAGTTGTGATCTTTTTTCCAGAAGTAGAGAGCAGTAGAGGTCTTGGGAAGCAGCTGGAGAAAAGAACTACAGCCCCGTTGACTACAGGGCAAAGGAGGCTGGGGATTCCTGCCTGCTGCCCCTGCACTCTGCCTCAGCTTCCACCCTCTCACCGTCCTTGGGAAGTGCCCCAGGGCGAGACTGGCCCTTTGGGAGTGAATGTAAAAAAGGAATGGACTGCACCACACTCTGAGGCTCCTGGAGGTGTCAGGCTGTCAGGGCAGGAAGGAAAGGAGACATCCAAGGGCCCTGCTTCCTACTTTCCATCCCTTGCCTTCTTTGCAAGTAACCAAGGGCTGAATATGTTGTTTATGGCGAACCCACAAAGCAGAGGCATCGGGGAAATCTGGAACCACCGTATTTTGTGAATGAATGAGTGAATGAATAAATTAAATGTATCCTCTATCACATCTTTGTGTTGTCTGAGCTGTGCACACCCACATAACCATGATACTGTCCTCCACAGCCACTCATCAGTGACCCTGAGCGCTCTCCCTTCATCTGAATCACTGTTTGTCCTTGCCCTGAGACCTGTGCTCATCAGAAGCAATATTCTTTAAAGAAGTAGCATACACAGTACATATAGGGATACCTAGGTAAGGCTCAAGTTAAGAAAGACTATCTGGATGCCCACGTGGACCAGAAGTTCCTGCATGAGCTTGAATCAGATCTTTTGCTGAAATTCAGACAGCTGTGGGCATGTTTGCTGAGCATGGCCTGGGTCCACCAAAGGGCTGCTTTCTTGTGGGAGGTCAGCCCCATTGACATGGCATCTGTGCCCTCATCTGGAGCAGGCATCATTTAGCGGTAAGGTGACCAGGTATCCTCACATGGCTTTTCCAGCAGTGAAGGCAGACCACCTCACTGAAGGGGCCAACACATACAAGGGGGGAAATGGCCAATGACACTTGGTAACAGCAGGACTTGTTTTGGTGACATGTTAAAAATCAAGTGGGGACTCCCAGAAATAATTGGAATAATTTTCCAAGATTGGAGATTATATGTTTGTGTGACACAGAGAATAGTGTATGTAAGTCATCTGAATATTTTTCTTGACTTACTCTTCTTGGTTGGCACCTGGTACCCAGTTTGATCCTCTACCTCTAAAGAGAAAAGGTACAAAGATAATCCAATTAGAATGTCATCTGTCACTCTTGATCAGCAAGGTTGATATAAGTGACTATTAAAGCAAATGTCTCCTTCTCCTCTGGTTTTCCTCAGTGTCTCAAATCTGAATAGCTTCACAAAAACTTCATCAAAGATTTTCCCCACAATGATCTTCCCATCCATCAAGGAAACAGAGGGTTCACTCATTATGATAGCTTGAGGAGAAGTTATTCACAATAGGACTATTTACGAAGATGTGGGCAGGCTAAAGAAGCCTCTCCAACACAGAGCTTCCGACAATGTTTGTCAAACAACCAGAGTTGACAAGTGATAGGAATCTGTTTCTCAGTGTGACTCATGTATATTACTATTAATTATATCTTTCATTAGAACCAAGAAAGCAATAGACTGGGACTCTCTTTCTATATAAAAAAGTTACAGATATGTGGGAACCCAGCTGGCATGCCTCAGTGGTTGAGTGTTGACCTATAAGCCAGGAGGTCATGGTTCAATTCCCAGTCAGGGCACATGCTGAGTTGTGGGCTTGAGACCCTGGTGTGGGGCATGCAGGGGCAGCCAATCAATGATTCTCTCTCATCATTGGTGTTTCTGTCTCTCTTCCCTCTCCTTTCCTCTCTGAAATCAATAAAATCTTTTAAAAAAAAAAAAAGAAATGTGGAAGATTCTCAGATGCAAAGGTTAAGAAAGGAGATAAGTTCTGAACCAAGAAAGACCTACCTGTTTGCTCCCCAAGGCCAGTAGGCTAACACATTTCTAACTCCACAAATTTTAATTACATATATCATATTTATCTTTTTAATTCCCATTTACCTGGCACCTTATTTGGAAAATATTCAGCAGATATATCTTGAATCATATTGAAGCAAAATAAATACTAAATAAATGTTATACCTATTGGCTAAGTTATAGCTCCTAGCTCCTTCCAGATCTTTTTATTTCCATAAGATAGAAAATAAATCTCAAGTCTTCCTCTTGTGTAGAAGACCAATACCTTGCCTGCTTCATTTCTCTCCTAAGTTCAGTGAAGTTAATGACTGAACCCCTTTCAGGTTGTACAGAATATCTTCAAAACCTCACATGCTCTCTAAGCTTACCTATTGCCTCTACTATAGCCCACCCAGCCATGGAAGCAGCCTCCTCCACCTTTCTATAGTACCATCCAGAGTCCTTGTTCTCACACTTTAATGTGCATGCAAATCTCCTGGAGGTTCCTACGTGGTGTCTCCTGTGTTAAAACAACACAGACAGCCCAGCCGGTGTGACTCAGTGGTTGAGTGTCAACCTATGAACCAGGAGGTCATGGTTTGATTCCAGTCAGGGCACATGCCCCAGTTTCAGGCTCGATCCCCAGTAGGGGGCATGCTGGAGGCATCTGATCTATGGTGATGTTTCTATCTCTCTCCCTCTCCCATCCCCTCTCTCTAAAAATCAATAAAAAACATATTCTAAAAAAACACACACGCATACACACACAGATAGCTTCACTCCCAGAGTTTCTGATTCCATAGGTCTGGAGTGCAAGAATTTGCATAGTTAATGAGTTTCCAGACGATTCGATGCTGCTGGGACCACACTGAAGCACTGAATTAAAGGAGTGCCTCACAGTTCTGAATGCAATTCAAATTACCTGGGAAGCTGTACAAATTGTGTATCAGTAACTGAGCTCTACCCGATTATAGTCTGATTTAATTGGTTAAGAGTGTCGCCCAGCCAGTGGTATTGTTAAAGGTAATACAGGTTATTCTAATATGCTACAGGGTCGAGAACACTCACTCAGAAACTATGGAAAAGACAGAGATTAGGAAAATAGACAAAATGCTATAGGACCGAGGATGAGTGTGAAGTTTTAACTGAAGGATGGTGTTTGTTCCCACCAGACTAGTGAAGCATGGAATTAGGACGGTACTAATGCACTGGTTCTGACACAGTTTCAGTCTTTGGCCTTGACCCCTTACCAGATCGTATTAAACTTGTTGAAGGCCAATAGAAGGTTATTAAAAATAATAACCTTTGTGCTCCTAAGGAGAATCTTAACTTTTACAGTGGAAACTCAGTAGAGCTATCTATTAGGGGATTGAAAGAAAGGAAGGAAGGAAGGAAGGAAGAAAGAAAGAAAGAAAGAAAGAAAGAAAGAAAGAAAGGGAGGGAGGGAGGGAAAGCAAAGCAAAGCCAAATTTTAGTGTTCATGCTTAGTTAGAGGCTCATGGCAAAAGATAAAACACTCTACATTTGATGGCAGACTTTATTATATCATCCATATGCAGTCATTCTTGCTAATATTGTTTTGCTAGTGGGTTTTTTCATTGATTCTACATAGAGAAAGAGAGAGAGAGAAACATTGATTGGATGCCTAGCACAGGCCCCACAACCAGGGATCAGACACAAAACCTGGGTATATGCCCTGATTGGAAATTGAACCTGCCACCTTTGGTACACAGAACAACACTCCAACCAACTAAGCCACACCGGCATAGGTGGTATTATTAGTTCTTATACTTAGTTCTGAAGGCCCAGATCAAAATCTAGTATGTAACAGATGGACAGTAGATGGACTCACACATGGATGGGTAGATGTAGGCATGCATGCATGCACAAAGAAATAGATGGACAGCATCATGAATGTGTACGTACAGAAGGATGGATGGACAGACTCATGCAGATTAAGCTAAAGGTGATCAAATTGGCTTGGTCTCTTTAAAGTAGTACCTAGAATAGTGGACATTTTCTGAATTCCCACATTCCTTATCTTTTTTAAAAAAAATTTTTTTTTATTGATTTCAGAGAGAAAGGGAGAGGGGAGAGAGAGAAACATCGATGAGAGAGAAACATTGATCAGCTGCCTCCTGCACACCCCCCACTGGGGATCGAGCCTGAAACCCAGGCACGTGCCCTTGGCCGGAATTGAATCAGGGACCCCCGAGTCCGCAGGCCGATGCTATCCACTGAGCCAAGCCAGCCAGGGCACATGCCTTATCTTTTGCTATCACACTGTTTGCACATTTGTTTTGATTGATTCTTATGTAAAGATGGCCTTAGTGAAATGAGTATGTTCTTTGTTTAAGTTCAGTAACTATCTTAATTTATATTGTAACAACTCAGATACTCCTTCAAAGTGTGATCTTCCTGGGTGCTAATATTGGATTATGTCTCATAACCCTAACAACACTGAACATATTCACTATGCAGGCTCTCAGTTCATACTGTTGGGTCTTTTTAATGGTTTTGATGCCTAGTAACACTCAGTCCCAAACTGATTTCAATATTACTTCAATGTTTTCCCTGGTTATTACCTTATGATACCTTATCTCATACCTTATTAGAGTATAATAATTATATTATTTTATAACACCATGGGGGCCTTACACTGGGGCCATAGCTTCCAGGAATTAAATCCAAAAACACTTCTCTCTTGAGGTTAAGAGACTTTTCTCAAGTTACTAACAGTAATATTTCATGCTTTATATTTATTTTTAAAGGGATCTTCCACATCTCATTCTCAGTCAGTCCTCTCAGCACTCCTAGGCACTGCGATGGCTTTTTGTCACATGGCGACACTAGGTGCAGAGAGGGAAAGCCAGGTAATGTACCCAAGTGACCTTCTGGTTAATGGTGAAGGCAGGCCAGGAGGCAGGGCTCTGGATCCCAATTCATTTCCCCTCTGAGCTCTTTCCTATGCTATAGGCAGGCTATGTGTTAGCAGCTCAAGGAGAATGATTCAGGAAGGAACTGAACATCACTGACTGAAGTGCTGTGTAGGCAGCCGGAATAGCACCAGGTGTCTCACTCGTGGGGTCAAAACCAAACCAGTATTGAAGGAAAGTATTCAAAGCCAAGACCCAAACTGTAAGAGGACGTTTGTTAAATCACAGAGGTAGAAGTAATTTCAACAAGAAATGGGCTTAGGAAGCAAGTTAAAGAGGTAAAGGAAGGGCCCTGGGAGTTGCAAGTGAGGAAGCTAATGGTAATGTTCCTGGGGCCGGGAGGGGGCAGGGCGGCAGGAAAGGGAAGGGCAAGGCATGCTCCGGGATGGAGAGTGTTCTGGGCACTAGGTCCTGAGGGTTTTAAAGAGGATGGGAGATTTTAGGGGAGCTCCCAGGGGAAGATCTTAATAGAATATTCAGCAGCTTTCCAGGTGTGTCATTTCTGGGTTGTGGTCTCCACTGGTTGACTAGCACCAGGGCAGGGGGTCATTATTCAGTGCAGCTGGTCCTGAGTACAGCTGTGGCTGGTTTTGTTACTTATCTGGTCCTGGAGCTGAAATACAACTGAGGCCTAGATGTTATCTCTAGGGACAAAAGATCAGGGGGTCCAAACCTTATGACCAGCGATATGCTTGGGGAGGAAAGGCCACCCTGAGGGCGAGGTCCCCCCACCCCTACCCCTCACCCCCGGCACCTGGGGCTTTCCACCTTGTGACCTTCTGTACCTGGCCCATCGTCCATGCTCTGCTCATGTCTGTCTAGTTGCCTACCACAGTACCTGGAAAGAGTTGGGGATAGAGCAACAGTTTTAAGAGTTGTGCTCCCTGGTTTACAGAGAGAAGAGGTGGGAAGGATAGTAACTGAGGATTAAAAGCAAAGCTGCTCTTCAGCCTGCCCAGAGGAACCTCTCTGGGGGCAGGGACACCTTCATGCCCTGGCTTCTGGTCATACCCAGGGGCACAACTCTTGGGTTATAAGGAATATTAAGTTATTTAACTATCAAACATCTCTCGAGCCCTTCCTGGTGCCAGGTGCTATGTTACTTCTGTAAACACAGAGATAAATAAGGCATCATTTTTGCCTTCGGGGCATTCGCGGTCTGGTGGAGATCTTTGTGTAAATGTGTATTATCAGCATGATGGATGAGGCCATGATCAAGGTGGGAACACAGCAGGCGAGCTGCTGGTCTGTCAGGTAGAGCCAGAAGGGGGCATGGCACCTTCCCTAATACACGGGTGTGTGTGACAGGGTTATCTTTATCTCAAGGAGAATAAGAAAGTGAAGGTGAGCAAAGCATGTTACACAGCGCTTCGGGGCATGGTAAGGAGGCCATTTAAACTTGACTCAGTGCCATGTCAAGCCGCTGAAGGCTGTTAGCAGAGAAATGAAACAATCTAGATATGGCCTTCCCTTCCCCCATCCTCCTCCTCTGCCCTTTCTTGGCACCAAAGTTCTAGGGAGTCTGAGAGACTGGCCATCAATTCCCTTCTCCACTGCACAGAGGTGGAAAGGCCGAGGCTCAGAGAGGAGCACCAGCCTGTCTGGGGGCCACGCCTGTAGAGTAGTGGACTCACCCGGGTCCCTGGCATGCATACAGAGCCTGACCCTTGAGTCATCCTGAATGAGGGCACATCTGGGGCTTCCATTATCTGTGAAACCTGACGAGCAGGAAATAAAGAGGTGGGAAAAGAGGATGGGAGGCCCTTGAAAACCTTGGGAAGAAAAAGGTTGAAGAAGTAGCTATTAGTCAAAGGTGTCATGATAAAGGTCAAGTAAAATGGGGGCCCCCACAAGGCCACAGGATTTGGCAGTTAGCTCATCAATGACCTTCACAAGAACTGGTTCAGTAGAGCAAAGTTTATCCCCCTCAGCACTGCTGAAGCCCCGGACCGGGTCATTCTTTGTTGTAGGAGCTGTTCTGTGCAGCATAGGATACTGGGCAGCATCGGTGGCCCTAACCCACTGCATGCCAGTAGCGTCCTCCACAATGATGACAACCCAATATATCTCCAGAAGTTGCCAAACATACCTCAGGATGGGGGTGGCAAAATCGTCCCCAGTTGAGAACCAGTGTGGTACAGTGGTTACAGAAGCCACATTGCAATGGGTCTTTTGAGAGGCCTGGCAGCCAGGAGCAGGGGGGAGATGGAGTTCACTGGAGGAGGAGGTAGGGTAGGGGGATGGTGTTGTTTTATCTGTTTCAAATGAGAACACACATGTTTGCCCTAGGGCAGTGGTCGGCAAACCGCGGCTCGCGAGCCACATGCAGCTCTTTGGCCCCTTGAGTGTGGCTCTTCCACAAAATACCACGTGCGGGCGCGCACGTACAGTGCGAAGTTGACTTAAACCTTTAAGTAAAGTTTATTAAGTTAATTTTAGGGAACGTTGTGGAGTGAAAGAAGATGTAGTGTCGAGGATTGAGAAAGGTATGTTGAGATGTTTTGGACATATAGAGAGTATGAACGAAAGGAGAAAGAACTAGAAAGAGGGAAAGATTAAAGACAAGGGATAGTCATTCATTCAATAACTTCATAAACGTTAAATATCTCCAGTTACCAGACTCAGTGCTAGGCTCTACAGATGCCACGGTGAGCAAATGAGGGGTTTCTAGTTCAAAAACTATGGAAATTTTCAAAATGACAGCAGAGCATTAAACCCCTTCTAAGGGCTCTTCTAAGCAGAGGCCCCTGTGCAAGTGCCCAAGTTATATGCCCATGAAGTGACCCTGGTGCTGAATGGGATAGGCATGGCCCCACCTTACGGAGCTTCAGCCCCAGGGTCCAGCGCATGAGGTGGACAATAGGGGAAGTATAAGCAGCGCCAGGATAGGGGGTGCAGGACCACTAGCACATGCTGTACAGGCACCTTAACCAAAAGCTTGGTTACAGAGGAAACGGTGTGCAAGGTTTAAGCTGCGGTGGGGATTATCATCAGTTAGCCAGACAAAGGGG
>NW_006295180.1:2739468-2756435 GCF_000327345.1 Myotis davidii | reverse complement strand
AGCGTGCAAATCCAGAAGGAAGCAAGAATGGACCTTTATGTCTGAAGGACAGGATGGGGGAGATTCTTGGCAAGCGTCCCAATCATGACGGCTCTTACAGGACATTGAGTGTTTTGACTCCCTCCTACAGGCACTGGGAAGGCACGCACAGTTTTCAAGCAGAGTGTGTGTGATCAAACTTGCCTTTTAGAAAGACCATTCTCTCTGGGCTGAAAGAGGACCGGAGTGGGACAGGCTGACAGCAACCAGGAGAGATGCTGGTGGCCTGCTCTCCCGGGTGATGGGACAGAAGGAGAGAAATAGCCTGGACTTGATGATTGATTGGCTGTCGAGGAGGAAGTACAGATGATGGTGTTGCCCAGTGTCCTGGCCTAGGAAGCTCACTGGGGGTGGGATCCAGAACTACCTGGACAGGAGAGAAAGAAGATGGATTATTTCATTTGGAACCCTTTAAGTCTGACAGCCTATAGGACTAAAAGGCAGCAGCTGGAAAGATGGACTAGAGGTACAGATTTTGGAGTCACTGGCATCTGGATGCTACCTGAATTCATGCTTGTTGCTGAGATCAACTAAGGAGCATATGTAATTGCCAAATGAGAACCTATTATGTTCTCCATGGCCATGTAGGAAGTGGTGATGTAGTGATGACCAAGGCCAGACAGAAATGACCCAGTTCTGCCTGGCTGGTATGGCTCAGTGGTTGAGCATCAACCCATGAACCAGGAGGTCAGTGTTCAATTCTGGTCAGGGTACATGCCCAGGTTGTGGGCTCCATCCCCAGTAGGGGGTGTGCCAGAGGCAGCTGATCAATGATTCTCTCTCATCATTGATGTTTCTATCTTTCTCCCCCTCTTCCTTCCTCTCTCTAAAATCAATAAAAACATATCTTGGGGAAAAAGACAGAAATGGCCCAGTTCTCATGGAACAGGAAAGTTCTGAGGGAGGTGGAGGGGAGAAAATTCAGTGCTTCTCCCCACACCGTGTCCACTTGAGTTTCCCACGAAGGGCATCTGTGGAAACCCTGTCTCTCCTGCCTGGGGAGACAAGACCTTGTTTTCTATCATTCTCCATGAGTACCTTTGTCTCTTCTCTTTCCATCTGTCTGAAAAGGCATGATCTCCTTCTGGGGCTGAGATGGAGAAAACCTAAGTTAATTCTGTTTTTATTTTTCCTGAAATGAGATACAGCTTCAGAGATCCAAACTTTAAAATCAGGGCTCTCAAAACAATAAGCAGCTGTAAAGGCTAATGAAGGCTGTGACCTTGTTCTAAAGCCTGCAGGAGGCTCATTAGCACACACAGCAGAACGCATGCTTGTGGGCCCCCAAGAGTCAGGCCCGCAAAAAGGGCATGGGTTTTGTTTTGTCACTTCTTGGGGAGATGCTGTGATGCACAAAGACAGCGCTCCCCAGCTTTGCATATATTTAAAGCATCTTGCCACCACATTCTCTAGCATTTTCCTTTTCCCAAGGCCAAACTGAAGTGCTGTCTGTCTGCTTGCTTGTTTATGTTTACTGGTGTGGTAATAGTTGTTAAGACTGATAGAAAGATCCATTCTCGATGCTGAAATAAAATAGAAATCTCGTATATGGCGATTGATGGCATGTGGCATTTAAATGGAAATTCAGTGATTTTTTTCAGTTCACAGCAAATAGAACTCATTTAACTGGGGTCCACAGTAGAGAAGAAATCATTTGAGCCATGGAAACAATTTTGCTATAAGAGGTACCTTATAAACCAGGTAATAGCAAAGTTATTTAAATAGATCACTTGAAAGTACACTGAATGTTTACTTTTGGATTTGTTTCATGTAAATGTGTTGGATTCATTTTTTTTAAATGGGGGGAGAGGGAGGGGAAGGAGAGAGGTCGGGAGAGAGAGAGAAGAGCGAAGAGAGGAGAGAAACATCCATGTGAGAAAAACACATGGATTGGTTGCCTCTTCCCCTCACAAGTGGGAATCAAAACCACAACCCTCCAGTGTGCAGGCCGATGCTCTGACCACTAAGCAATGCTATCCGGGGCAAAAGTGTTGGATTCATTTCATGTAAATGTTTAATTCCCAAAAAGGTTTTCCTTGCCACCTAGCATGGTCATGTCTAAATATATAGTCAGGAAAAAATTATTATTTAATATTAGCCTACATCAGATACAATTACTTAAATTTATTAGCAAGTTGGGGGGTAAGAGAGACAGCGCATTCCAAAGGCATCTCTACTTTTATTCTTGGAGTTTTGGGCTCCTTGGAATTATAAAGTTATCACTTTGTTAATATAGCAATTGTGCTGTTATTCAGCTTTCTAATAACCAATAGTTCTGCACCAGGTAGATCTCACAAGGAACCCAGCAATAGCTGCTTTACTTGGTGGCAGGCAGCCCTGGGTGTTCCCCTAAAATTCTGATGATTAGAATTCTAAAGCTAGAGCTTTCTCCCTCTGGTCTGTGAATTTGGCTCTGTTCAAAGACACATCCCTCAAGGAAACGTAATATATTCAACTAACATAAGTCATCTTTATTATACTCCAACTTGAAAGAGTAAGAAGGAGCCATCAATTGGGAACTCCTCTCTTAATTCAATACCCAAATATACAGACCTTCATACAACACCCTCTACCCTCCTTCATCCTGTCACAGTGAAGGGCTGTCCGCCCTCCATGTGAAAGGTAAGACCTTCTCTGTCCCTTGGATCCTACCTACCCCCTACCCTGCCCTCCCCCCCATCCACCCCCCGGCTTCTCAGAGTACCTGCACTATCAGTTGAGACTTCTCCCTCCATATATATTTAGTTTCTCACCACCACCACCACTTAATCTGGATTCTTCTCATTAAATGTGTTCAGTCTTCTCCCATGAAAAAATATAAACCTCGCTATAGCCTCCTACAATTCCAACTCTCTGGTCCCCTTCAGTCAGGTTCCATGGAAGAGTCCTCCATACTTATTATGTCCTTTCTCTCACCTCTGTTCTTAACCCCCTGCAGCCTGGTTTCCGTCCCACCAGCCCCTGAAAGAGCTCCAGATGAGGTGGCTAATCACCTACCTGGTGCTAAACGCCCTGGGCATTTTTTCAGGCCTCATCCGACCTTTGAGCAGCATGCAGACTCAGCACTCTGTTGGCCATGCCCGTCGCTTGCTTTGCTTCCTTAAAGAGGGGACAGTCTTCCTGGTGGGACAATCTAATTTTTATCTGTCTCCATGCACAGCCTTTCCTCTAACTTCCTGACAGGTTTGTTTTCCGTAGTCTTAGCATTAACTATTTTAATTCTATAAAACTCCATCCCTGTTAACACAAGAAGCATTTAAACCTGTAAGGAATTTTTGTGAGTTCATTTGAGCCAGACGGTTGACAATTGCTGGGAAGCAGAATCTCAATGTATTGGGATAATGCTCTGGAGAATGGTGTTTTTTCACCTTGTTTTATACAATCAAAGGAAAAGACATAAGTGGGTTACATGAAATCCAATGGTAAGCAGATGGGAGAAAGCAAAGCGGGGGAAACCTCTGGGATTGAATCAAAAGTAAGATGATAGACATATACCTCTTTTACACAGGTGGGCCTAGGATAGTTAACAGTCAACAATAAACCAGACAACTAACAATGAGGGAATTTGTGGTCTGCAGCTGCTCCTGTGCCATTTGTTGTGCCCTGAGGGGTCCGGAAGAAAGGAAGTTACATGTTACCCTGACATTCCACAGATACCAGATACATTATCTTACATGCAAAAAAGACAATAGGCCCAGTAAAGTTGATCTTTGTCAGAGGAGATACTGGCCTAGGACGTGACTGCCCACTATAAACTGCTTTCTAATGAAAAGGTTTTAATTTCAGACCACCCTTTGTGATTATTTTAGGTCTCTTGAGTTTGCAAGGCCGCCACACAGGCTTTCCCTGAGTTACTCCAGGTTAGCACGTGGCCCCTTTCATCCACAATCCTAAGCCCCCTTCTCTTCTCATTCTATGTTCTCTCCATACTCCTGGCTTCACATATCATCTCTTGCAGACTTGCCACAAATTTCTATCACTGGCCTAGACTTTTGCCCACGGAGCTCAATATCCAGCTGCCTTGACATCTCCATTCTGATATCACAAAAGCTTTCTGATTCAACAGATCTAAACCCAAACTCACATTTTCTTCTGTCCTTCCCCTAAATGTGCTGGCTCCCTCCCTGTGTTCCCGTCTCAATGACTGGCATCACTATTCATTCTGCTGTGTAAGTTATGAGACCTGGGAGGTACCCTGTGTACCTCTTCCTTCCCCCTCCATCCATATAGGCTGTCTCTATAGTATGTCAAGTTGGCTTCCTAAAAACGTGCTCGCCTACCACCATGCCTTACTTAGCCCGCGTGTCCATGAGCCTCTACCAGGTGTGCAAACAGCCTTCTGAGGCCTCTACTCAAACTGCCTCTTGCCTCCCCCAATCCATTCTCTGTATAATGATCAATGTAGTGTCTTATAAATCTGAGATGTCCATTCACTCCTCTCCTCACCCACCTTAAAATTTACTCTTTGATGGCTTCACATTGCTCCTCAGATAAAGACCAAGATCCTGCCCTAGTTTGGCTCAATGGATAGAGCATCAGCCTGTGGACTGAAGGGTCCCAGGTTCAATTCCTGTCAAGGGCACATGCCTGGGTTGCATGCTTGATCCCCCAGTGGGGGATATGCAAGAGGCAGCCAGTCAATGATTCTCTCTCATCATTGATGTTTCTCTCTCCCTCTCTCTTCCTCTCTGAAATCAATAAAGATATATTTTAAAAAATAATAAAAAGGACAAGATCTTGTGGGGCCCAACCGGTGTGACTCAGCGGTTGAGCATTGACCCAGGGACCAAGAAGTCACCGGTTCTATTCCTGGTCAGGGCACATGCCCGATTTGCATGCCCGAGTTGTGGGCTCAATCCCCAGTGGGGGGCATGCAGGAGGTAGCCAATCAATGATGTTCTTCTCTCATCAATGTTTTTAGATCTCTAACTCTCTCCCTTCCTCTCTCCCTAAAAATCAATAAAAACATTTTTACAAAAAGAACCTATATGGCCACTCGGCCTGGCCCCTGCCTAGTTTCCCTCCATCCTTCTTCTCCTTGCTCTCTCCACTCCAGCAACTGGGCATCCTCCATTCTTCAGATCTGGGCACAGTGTCACTTCCTCTGGGAAGCTTTTCCTAATGCCCTAATTTGGTCAGATCCCAGTATCACTGCCCGAGGTGACTCATCATGGAAGCCCTTCCTACAGTTACACCTTATAGATAGTTCTGTGTGTGGTTAATGACTGTCTCCCTCAGCCCTTCCAGTCTGTAAGTTCCAGAAGGGCAGGGCCTCGATCTGTTTTTGCTCATCTCTGTACCCCAGAGCCTAACACAAAACCTGGCCCAGAGCTAGCACTCAAATAATTTGTGAAATGAAATAATTTACATTTGAATATGGCTGAGTATATAGCATTTGTTTGTAAGAACAGGTCTGGATAGGAATAAGATAGAGCAGATTACTTCATTCCAGGGACTTGGTGGGGGGGGGCGGGGGCGGCGTGGATAGGGAGAGGGACAGGAGGTAGAGTCAAGACAGAACTCCCACATTATCTCCTTCACAGTTTTGCCGTGTGCCCAGCTCTATTTCCACATAGGTACTGATCTGGCTAACTCTCCAGAGTGCCAACCTGAGGTGCTGCAAGACTCTAGAGTGCCTTCTAAACTGCCATGGAAGTCTATATCATCTCCAAGTTCCTTATCATTTTATTATTACAGTCCAGCTCCTGAAAATTGTTGGTCCAATTTTCACATGCAAAGTTTAATCACTATTGTGCTCCTCTAAGCTGTCTGCTCCTTAAGAACTGTCGGGTGCTAGGTCCTCAATGGGGCTCTTAGTAGATGATGGGTAGATTGGTGGATGAAAGAAGGAAAACAAAGGTTAGGATTCTTTGACTTTGTGATCTCATCCAGGGCTTTCAAAATGATTGGAAAGGAAGAATTAGGACAAAGGTCACTACACTCACACGTGTTCTCAAAGTGCTGGGGACTGGGCTATCGCCCTATCTAGAGGCATTCAGGTGGAAAATTTTAGCATCTAAGCCTGCTATGGAGAAGTTGTAGAGTCAAACCCAGCCCAGCTGAGATCAGTTTGCAGCTTCTGACTAGTAAGGCATATGGTTGTGGCACACAGAATATCGGCCCCTAAACGATGTCCATGTCCTAGTCCCCAAACCTATGAGCATGTCACCTTTGATGGCAAAAGGGACTTTTCAGCTGTGATTAAGGCTCTTGAGATGAGGTTATTCTGTATAACCTGGGTGGGCCCGTTGTAACCACAAGGGTCTTTAAATGAGTAGGCAGGAGGGCCAGAGTCAGAGAGGGGTTGCAGGTGCAGCTCTGCTGGTTTGGGACGGGCACAGGGGTGCGGGAAGCCTCTCAAAGCTGAGAAAAGCCTGGGAACACTCTGTCCTTCTTCCAGAGGCTCACAGTCTAGTTAACGCTTGCTTTTGGCCCCATGAAATGCATTTTGGACTTCTGACCACCAGAACTGTAAGATAATCAATTTGTGCTGTTTTAAGCCACTAAATTTGTGCTAATTTGCTACAGCAGCCATACAAAGCTAACACACTAGTTAAGAGTATTGAGATTACAGAGACAGAATGCCTGGCTTTAAGTCCTCGCCCTGTCATGTGCCAGCCATGTGACCTGGGGGCAAGGTATGCAACTTCCTGTGCCTCCGTTTTCCCATTTGTACAATGGAAATGATAGTCCATACTACCTCAAAGGGCTGCTATGAAGAGTAAATGAATTTGCACTCATACAGTTCTTAGAACCACGCCTGGACATTTTAGGGTGACATCAGAATTAGCTATTAAATTAGTATTTATTTGCAGAAAAAAAGAGCACAAACCCAGCAGGGTCCAATGCTTTGTCCAAGGAAAATAGGCTCAGAGCAGAGCCAGAACTAGAACCCAGACCTCTTAGCCCCTGTGCTGTTTAGAGCTTTGTCATTACAATGCCTCAATCCCACTTTCCTACCGAATCCCATTTTCAAAGTCAAATAGCTAATCACAGCACATGCCCTTCAGGAGGGCTTAGCTACATGTTATAGCTATGATTAGCCTGGAGATCCTCAGATCCTTTCAAGAGAAACGAAACATAAAGGCCCTCCTTAGAAACCATGTGTGTTTGACAAAAAGCTGCCTGGTTAATAACAGAATTTTCTCTGGTTATAGTTTAGTCACTGTTGTCTTGTCCCCTTCAAATATAACCCATAAGAAAAATGAAACCCAGACAGAACCAGGCAGCCCGTCTGAAATGGAATGGATGGGCTGCTTGGCACAAGCCAATGGGCAAATTCTGCAGACGCTTCTGGCCGAGACCCCAAAACAGCAGCCCGACTTCCAAGGAGCAAGCTCCACCTTGAATCTGGAGGGTTTGTTCAAAACATTGTCTCAGAGCCCTGGCTTCATTCAACACCTGGGTGCTACCAAATGGTCCCATTCAGTTAGCTGTGCATCCCTGTAAAAAAAAAGCAAGTCTTCTTGGGGAAGATAAATTGAGAGCCTCTCAGCTGATTCGAAGCAGAGCCAGTGGCTGCATTCCAGACCCGTGACGTTTGCTCAGTTGTGTGATCTCAAGTCTCCTCCTGCAGATGAGAAGCCAGTTCAGAAAGGACTTCAAGACTGCTGAGTCCAAGTTTAGAACCTCCAAACATGCAGCTATAAACTTAAAATGCTGGAATACAGTTTCTAGCAGTTTCCAGAATGCTGACTAAAAGTTCTTTCTCTGGCGCTGAAGCCCCCTCCTAGCTGTCTATAGCATGAGGTGTTGACGCTGGGCTACCACGAACTGACTATTTTCTGGCCCAGCTCAATAAAGAGAACAATAGCATCGAATTTAAAATATTTACATTGACAACTGGGTCTCCAGATCCTAATGTGTAAAGAGCTGGCACTTCAGACACTGGTTGCAGATACTTGGGGAGGGACTGGAACCTCTACTACGAGGAGAGCGCTCCTTTCCATCCCGTCAGCCCCAGAGGAAGACTTTGAGAAGCCTCCAGCTCCTTCTACAATTACCCGGCACACCTCATCCCAATGGGGGATGCGGAATGCTGGGTAACGGAGGGGTTGTTAAAGAATTCCCAAGAGCTTCAAAAATACGAATGCCTCTGAATACTGAGGTCCACTGGGTTTGTGTTGACCATTCCTGGAATGTCACGCTGGTGTACAAGCACGTAGTTCTCCCCTTTGGTGCCCTTCCCATTCTCTGGTGACTTCTGTCACTTTGTGGTGCCTGACCACTGTCTGTCACCACCCCCGCTGTTGCATCATCGCAGGTTCATGGCCTTTCTGTGCTTCACTAGTTATGGTTAAATTATGTGCTGGGCAACAGGAGTGTTGCTTGGGTTCCTGTTCAGTTGTCATTCCAGAGCTAATAGGCCCGTAGTGATGGGTGGAGATGAGAAGAGCACCTATTGTTCTTTGCAGACAGACAAGCTTCTTGCATCTCCCTGGGGCCATGGGCCTCTTTATATTCTAACCGGCTCTGCACAAACATGGCAGGAAGCAGGCTCTAGCCTCAGGGTTGGAGAGAAAGGCAGAGAGAGGCCAAGGTCCCAAGTGCAGAGGCCACAAGGAAAGAAAGGGACTTCTGTGGAGAGAGGTCCCTTGCCTGAGGCACTGGAGGAGCAGGCTAGGAGGGGCCTGCAGGAGGAAGGGGGTGGGTCCACTGGTTCTGTGACGTGGGGCGCCTGTCCTGGGGTTGAAATTGAGGAACTGAGGCTGTGGTGCTAGTCAGTCCTTCAGAGCCCAGGATGGAACAGGAACTCGGGCCACCGGCTCTGCCTCATGTACTTACGAGGGGAGAGATTAATGATCCAAGGAGGATATGATATGGTCCAAAAACTTTTCCTGGACTTTTTCCGCAGGCGGCTGAGCCAGAGGCCCACTGCAGAGGAGTTGGAGCAAAGGAACATTTTGAAACGTAAGTGACTAAGCCCTCGGCAATCCTGATGTTTGTGTGGTGGCTTTAGTTATGATTTAGTGGCCGGCCGCAAGGTCTGTCCCTTGTGCCTGGGTGGAAGTGGTTGGGAAGGTGGCGGCTGAGGCTCCCTCCCTGCATGTCAGGACAGCCAAGGCCAGCTCCCCACCCAGGGAAGGTTCCCATCCACGTGGCTCCTTAGCTGCTCCAGACACCCCTTCCCTGTGATGGGCTGTAAGTCAGAGAGAAGCTGAAAATGTGTTGTGAGAGCACTTGTCACCCAAGGATTGTGAGGTGAGGGAGCGTCACCTTTAAACCAGAATTGCCTTGAAAACTGTAAATACTACATTGAGGGCCAAAATAAGGCAAATGGCCATTTGAAACCTGGGACTAGAAAACGTGACTTCCCGTTGCACCTGGCTGCTATTGATCAAACCCTCCTCCCTCTGAACACTACATTTAAAGTCTAGGGAAGCATTTCCAAGAAAAAATGCTTTGTGTTCATCTCTCACCCCCCCCCACCCCCAAGCTGGCTGCTGGGGTGTCTGCCTAATGCCCTCATTCAAGAAAAACTCACTGTCGCTGTGGCTGTGGACAGAAAAAATAAGCCAGCCCCTTGTTTGGTTTAAGACACAGAGATATTTGACTATGTACAGAGAATCCAGTTGGTGCTTAAAAATTTATATATATATTAGTATTAGTATTATATAATATGTATATAATACAAAAAGACATCAAGTACCTCATGGACACCAATTAAACAATGAAGTCTCTGCTCACGTTCTACTCAGCCATTGCTACCACACTCACAAGATGGCCAACAAATATTCGTAGTGTAATTCAATACCCTGTCTTCCTACATGCACATCCCCTGCTAATTGCTCTCCAGAAAAGAGAACTAGAATTTCATAGAAATGCTACTCTGTGCACATGCGCCCGTGCTCACACACGCTCCGATCATGTGAAACCTGTTTGCGTGGGAGGGTATTTCCACTTAGAACAGACTGAAATGTTCTTGGTTTTACGTTTCTCCCCTTCCTCCCTGCGGTCTTTGACCTGGTCAGCAGACCTGGTCTGCGTGGGATAGTTTACTGAGGGTGAGCTGTTCATTTCCCCTGGGAAGGCTGGGGGACAGGGCAGCCCCTCCAGAGCTCTCATCTGCTTGGTGACTGCCCTTGGCACCCTGCCGGCCACCTGTGCCCTCGGGCCACTGCTTCCTTCCTCAGTGGCTGCTATACTTAGGTCTGGCCTTTCTCCGTCTAGAGTGCACTTCAGACTTCCTAGGTCTCTAGGAATTTATGTATATATTTCTAACAAGGGGCACCCACTAAAGTTTGTAAGCGTAATATGCTGTGAAACAGTTAGAACTTTTTCAGATGACTTCCATGGTCAAGAGAGCGCTTTTGGCCCCAACCTGATACCTGTTCTATTATAAACTCTCTGTTGTTGGAGAGAAAGAAAAACAGAAAACCTTCTATTTATTCCTAAAATAACAAATCAGGTAAATGTGCTTCCTCCTCCCTCTGCCTCTTCATCCCCCCACGCACAGGTCTAACAGGGATCTGTTGTCTTCTGAAGGGGTGTCTGTACATGGGCCAGGTTATATTGGTGGCCTCTGACTGACTCCTAAACCCAAAGAAGCTGAAAACTTCAGGTTTCAGAAGATAGTTCTTCACGGCAAAAGTGAGGGTTTTGAAAAGAGGTGGTGTCAAAGCCCAACTCACCTCTGGCTTCCTGAAGGCACAGCTCCCAGCACCCACCCCCCACACACACACACACCCGCTTACCCAGACCCCTGGGAGATCGCAGCTGGCCCCTTGGCTTGGGTTTTTATTGCCATCCAGACAAATACATCTTAGAGGCAGTTGCTCATGTTGGGTAAGCCTGGGGGTCTTAGATTCAGGCGATCCAGGCAGCTTAGAAGATTGTTTCCATGTTTCCTTCTAGTTTCTCCTCCTTGTCCTATTCAAATAGCTGCAAGTTAAAGAACTAGTTGACCGGATTCAAACAACTTGATCATATCACAGTTCCAAAACTTGTTGGAAATAAACTCATTTTTTCCTGTGGGCTCTTATTTTTCCCCATCATTCTGGAACATTGCTTCCTAAATAAGTATTTCTTTTTCTTTTTTCCCATTTGATTGTGAAACAAGAAATTTTTAGTGGGCCCTCCATCAAATCGTTCTAAAGCAATGGTTCTCAACCTTCCTAATGCCGCGACCCTTTAATACAGTTCCTCATGTTGTGGTGACCCCCAACCATAAAATTATTTTCGTTGCTACTTCATAACTGTAATTTTGCTACTGTTATGAATCATAATGTAAATATCTGATATGCAGGATGTATTTTCATTGTTACAAATTGAACATAATTAAAGCATAGTGATTAATCACAAAAACAGTATGTAATTATATGTGTGTTTTCCGATGGTCTTAGGCAACCCCTGTGAAAGGATCATTCGACTCCCAAAGGGTTGCAGCCCACAGGTTGAGAACCGCTGTTCTAAAGCTTATTTTCTGAGTTTAAATCATGTGAGGAGCCATCTCTCCGAGAGTGCTAGGGAAGTCTCCAAGGGTGCTAGGGAAGGCGCTCTATGAAGCAAGGGCTGGGTCTGGCATCCAGCCCCACCCTGCAGGCCCTGTACTCAGTGCTTGCTTTGTCAGCAACCAGTGAGGCACGCTGCACACCTGAGCACACAATGAGCACACTCTGATGGTGGCAGCAGGTGTGATGATGTCATGGGCCTGTCCTGGCCTCTCTCCCCAGTTGCCTAGTGGGGTTGCCTTGGTATCACTGGCCTGAGAAAACGTTACCCTGGGTTTGTAAATGGCTTTGAACTAAAGGTATAGATCCCATAGGTGGTCTTGGGGCCAGACCCCTGAGAGGGACCTAAGAATTGCACATAGGAGATGACGGCTCTGTGCTCTGTCACAGAATGCCACTTGAGGCTTGCAAAGGGGCCTGTAGGGTGAGGGAGCCCTGACTAGAGCCTGAGGCCAGTGACCAGTATAAGGAGGGCCAGACACGAGGGCAGTGTCCCCGGTGAGAAGAGCGGGCTGTCTAATTAGCCGTGTATCCTGTGAGCAGCCACTTCATCCTCTGGGCTTCCCCATCCTCTTTTACAAACGAAGAGTGGGAGGCTAGGTGGTTTCTCAGCACCTGGTGGCCCTCATACCCTGAACATTTTATTTTAACCAAGCGCCCGAGCTGCCTCCTTGGCACCCCCACCCAGACTAGTCCTTTCCCTCCCTGCCACCTGCAAATGCAGCTGTCTGGGCTCGCCCCTTCTTCTGAGTCTTGCTATCTGCCGCCCAACTTATTTACCTCTGTAACCTTAATGCATACTAAGGTGTTAATGGCTAACTAGTTTAATGCGTTTTTATCCAAAAGAAATTTGCATTTTTATAGAAACTCTGAGAGGGAGATCAGATCTTTACATCTGAAAGAAGGAGCTTTTGCGTGGGTGGCTAGGGGCGCTGTGGGGCAGGCTACCGTGGGCACCTCTGGGGACCTCGATCCACGGCAGGCCATGGCATTTCTGGTGCTGCCCCCACACAGCATCCTGATCCCCACAGGGATCGTGCCCCTGAGCTCTGCGCTGAACAGCATCGTTCCTCCAGCGGGAGGAGTGGCCGTCTGTGGCTGCTGCCTGCCATCAGGGCTGAAAGGAGGGCAGGGTGGGACCCACTTCTGTGCACAGGGGCTCCCCTCTGTTAGAGATCTGCCCTGTATTGAAACGACTGAATTGCAAGTGTGCATGATGCGACACATTAATTCAGTTATTGAAATATAGTTAAACACTAGTGATTTTAAGATGAGAGAACCAGTTTCAGAGGGCACTCTTTTGTGTGCCCTGTGCCAAGATCAGCTCGAAGCAGCTACCTTTCACAGTGCCATTCTAATCCAGCGGGTGAGAAGCAGAGACCTTTGGCTCTCTTGCTTTTAAACAATATTATACTTAGAGCCATGCTTCCGTTCCGCTCCCAGAAGGAAGTGATGTTCAAGGTCATTCCGTTAGCTCGAAAGGAGAAATAAGCCCAGGGGGTCTGTCCTTCAAACCTCTACTCCCTTCCCCAGACCCTCTTACCTGCGGCTCTGTAAACATCTGAGGAACAAGTCACCCACATATTAAGCTGACAACGTGCCGGCTCCGGGGCCTGCTCCTCTCAGGCACTCCTTAAAAGTCCCAATGCAGGCCGTTGTGCCCCACACTCTGGCCACACACATGCTCAGTGGACTTCTCAGAAGATTCAAAGAATTAATGGAAGCAGGGCTTGCGAAAGGTGAGCGTTTTGAAATTCCTCTTCGTGCAGCCAGGCTGGCCTTTGCTTTCCTCACCTTGTTTCTGCGCAGGTGACAGGCACCCCCACGGGCCGGTCTTGGGTTCTACTCCCACAGCGCACCGACCTGAGGGCCACATCACAATGAGCCCTGCAGTGACTGTGAGGCTGGGGGCACAGTGGAGGGAGGCCTTTGTGCTGTCCAGAGAAGGGAGCCCCACCTCCCTGCTGATGACACCTGCTCTTTTAGGACCTCCCCCCTTGTCTTACAAGCTACACTTCTCACCCAGCAATGCTGCCGGGAGACTGGAAACCCCAGGGGGCAGAAAGGAACCAAAATAGGCAGGTCAGCCTGCGCCACCAGATTGAAAGTGTCCCCACAGGCAGAAGCAAGGCCAGGGTAGGAGACACAAGCTTCCTCTTCCCCTCTCCTGTGAGGTGCTTGGCCCGGACCCTCAAAGGCTCATAGTAAGCTCCTGTGTGCAACACTGTCTACAAAATCCAAAGCATCTTAAATGTTTCTTTCAGCTCGGAACGAACAAGAGGAACAAGAGGAGAAAAGAGAGATCAAGAGGAGGCTAACTCGAAAGGTGAGGAAGTTCACGAGAGCTAGGGCAGGAGAGGGAGGGCGGCGGTCCGCTCCTGCGCCCTCTGCTGGCCTCAGTGGCCTGCAGCTGCCCGGCCCATGGGGAGACATCTCCCCTGGCAGAGTGGGCAGCTGTCTTGACTCTCCAGGACCTCTCCACGGGGCCACGGTCAACTCAGCTGCGTGACTTTCAGTCTTGTCTGGTGACATTCTGTGCTGCCTGATTTTTGTGACACTCACCTGCCCCCAAGCAACTTGATGTCAAGTGCATTACCTTTTCAATTACAGTGAACGTTTTATTTTTAAAAGTGTACCATTAGCCATCAAACAATCAGAAACTCATGGTCAAAATCAGTAGTTCGAATGTAAGTTACTAGCTATGACCTTGGAAAAGTGTGAATTGTCCTTGCCTCCCTGATACTATTCCTTACCTATTAACTAAGAACAGTTTAACTTGATTGTGCTAAATCAATTTGGAGTACTGAATCAGGAAAAAGCCTAAAGTGCTGATAAATGTTTGAAGATGTTTGAAAAGCACTTAAGATAGAAGCCATAAACTAGAATTTTTATATATTTTTAACCCCAAAAATAGATGGCTTGGCAATGCACGGTAGACCCAAATGGGTTTAATTCTGCATGAGTGGTCTCTTTAATAAGAAACTCTTATTGAGGCTGTTCCTGGATGCTGTTGGCAAGTTTAATTAATTGATGACACACAAGATATTATAGTATGTTCTGTCAGACGAGAATGGTTTCAGTCAGCCTCCTGCAGGGACCATCTTGAGAGAAAGGCTCTCAAAACTCAGACAGTTAAGAGTCCCATTAAAATCAATTTTTAAAATGTTTGTTAATGGATGCTTCTCCCTAGAAATATTATACAAAGGAAGACATTCAAAGACCCTAAAATATCACACCAATTACTAAGGCGATGACTTGTGTTTCTCTACACTCTCCTCTCCCTTAGCGCATCCAGGACTTCTGGCGACAAGCCAAACGCCATCCCAATGAAAAGGAGTAGGACACACAGGTGCCCGAGGGCCAGGGACAGGCTGGCATGCCCCTGGTGGGAACTAGAGCAAGAGCTAAGTGAGCTCACTTCATCCAGGTGCCCTCACCCCAGCCACATCTGATCCTTTACCTAAAGACCATCCAGTCTTTGGACATAAGGCACCCTTTGTCCTGAGAGTGAGTAGTGAGGATGATGGGAGGGGAAGTATGTTAGCTTGTTCTAAGTGTGACCTTGAAATGACTACAGTATCAAAAAGAGGTTCATTTCTGGTACAGAAAGGTCTAGATATTCACACACACACAAAAATGAAAATCCAGTTTTCGTAAAGTTCATTGGAGTTGATTACTGGCACCCAAAAATTGTCCTAAACTTTAGGGTTTCTAAAAACTAATAACAGGTAAATATTTAAACATCCATCTAATTCTTATCTCTTTAAAAGAAGTATATAGCCTGGCCGGTGTGGCTCAATGATTGAGCATTGACCCATGAACCAATGGTTTGATTCCTGGTCAGGCACATGCCCGGGTTGCAGGCTTGAGTGTGCAGGAGGCAGCCAATCCATGTCTCTCATCGAAATTTCTATCTCTCTAGTCCTCTATCATCCTCTCTAAAATCAATTTAAAAATTCATATTTAAAAAGTATATATAGTTTTGTAGAGAAAAATTGCATTATTTGGCAAGGGGAAAGGGAGGAGGGTTCCTCTCACACCCATCTCCCTTGGGGTGGGTTGCACAGGGACAGGTACCTCAGAAAACCCATCATGTTTGCAGTCTCCCAGAGAAGGTCAATGCCTCTTCCTCCTCCTGCTTTCCTGTCCTTCCCCGGGGACTGGTTGGGGAATTAGAAATAATGAGCTTGAGTGAAGGGGTCAGCTTTAAGGGAGAGACTAGAAGCAGCTTTCACTCTCTTTGTGGAGAAAGATGTGAGCTCCCAGCAGGTGGAGAATCCCTTCCCTTTCTCTGGGGCCTTGATCGCACAAGACCAGATGCCAGTGCTGGCGGCTGCTTTTCAGTTACTTCCCTCAGCCCGAGGATTTCTAGTTCGTGCAGTTCTAGTTCATCTTAATGTACGAGTGAGAAAGGTAAAACACAATAGCTGATGCTCATAGCCACAGAGCAGCCATTTTCTTCAGCCAGGTTGATACCTGAAATTTGTGTTTTGTCTTTTAATAAATGCCTTCCTTCCCCTTCAAAAAAAAATGCTAGCTAGCTAAATGGACAGAAGGATGGGAAGAGATGATGAAGGGAGGGAAGAAATCCACTTGAGTCAGGTTATAATAATACTGAAATATGGGTCTCAATTAATTACTCTTGTTGAGTATTTGGTTGCAAATATTATTGCTGCCATAGGTTGATACATAGTACTACCAACCCCTGCTCTTACCTCTCCCTACAAAATCAACTCTGACTCCAAGATCACCTCATCCGCATCTGAGGAAGGACCCTGGGTTCACATGCCCCAGTGGCTACAACCAGCCACCAGCTAAAGGGACACCTCCCGAGCCCCACGTGGCAGGGGCACGAGCCCACGCTCACAAGGAATCTCGGCGGCCATTGGTTGGTCGGCCCACACACCACCTGAGACTCTCCCAGCAGAACTCCCCTCCTCAGCGCCTCCCTGGGCACTTGGGGAAGTGCCTTGCTGACTTGGAGAGCTTGTGTCTAAGGTTCCTGTGGGACACAGGCATGGAAAATGCTCCCTGACCTTCAGAGCTAACACTTAGTTTTCTGTTCACACCAGACTCTGCCATCGACAGACTATTAGTAAAATCCAGGTCGTGATTTGCAGAAACATGAATTACAAATTCCATGCTTAACAACGTTTTGGTGTCGTGGCACACTTTGAAAATAATACCTTTTGACCAGCACCCTGGGGTGAACCTTGCAAGTACTAAACACGAACTGGGGCTTGTAAGTGGGAACCTCCTGTACCTGGGGTAAATGTGGTGAACGTTACATGTTTTTATGTATTTTAATGACAAAAGCTCCCACACTCACAGTGTAGAGGCAGGCTGGACCACCACTGTTGTGTACAGTTCTGGCCGTGGAGCCTGAGAGACCTCTGGTTTCCTGTGACGGGCCAGCACTGGGGCCAAAATGTCCTGTCCCAGGAGAACCAGGGCTGCTCTAGGGCAGACAGAACCACG
>NW_006295180.1:2727982-2739236 GCF_000327345.1 Myotis davidii | reverse complement strand
GCCAGGCGGGTGGGCCCTGCCCTGGCCTCAGAGGCCTCTGATCCCCAGGTCTTCCCACCACTGGCCTGGAGGACGCTGCGGGCCGTTGGCAGCGAGTGGAGCTTTCGGGCACCAGGAAGGTGTATGGCAGCAGCATGAGACATTGAAACAGCCAGGTGGTCGGATTCCCTGGTGTGTGTGTTCTGTAGGCAATTGTGGTAGGATTGCATCTGACTGCATCTTCCATTAAAAGGACTAAATACAGTCCAGGGCCTGGAGAAAAAGTTGCTTTTAAATAATATTGGTGAAACGTGAATGGACAGCATCCTAGGAGAGGGCAGCTGAGTTGCTCCAAGAGAAAGAAGCCCGGGGCCAGGAGGAGGCAGGAGAAGTGGCAGCCTATGCCACTGAAGAACAAAGGAGGGTGTCGGTGGGTGACACGGGTGATGGCGGAGTTCTCTTTCTGTGGTTTCCGTCCCCCCCCTGCAGAGTGACCCGAAAGGCCCATCCCAGGCTCCCGTGGCACAAACGGGGCCTCGCTCTGCCTTCGTGGGCTGGCCTTTCATTCACTTGACCTCCCTGAGGGCCGGAGTCTCCTCTGACCCGCAGACTGCGTTTTTGTGTCTGAAACATTTTTGTACGTGAAGTGATGCACAGGCCCACCTTTCAGAGAGCACTGCATTTGACACAGATGTGGACTCACAAATCCAGAATAAGGTAAAAGCTTTGTGTAAGGTTCCTGTCACCTTGACTCGAGAAGTGAGACAAATGTGGGAAAACCCTCAAGAGCCCAGCCCCCCAGGACAGGCTGCTTGCAGAGACCAAGATACTGCCATGTTACTAGAGACAACCAGGCTGTGCACAGGCCGGGAGGTGGCTCCGGGGATAATGTAGCTCAATGAACAATAAAACACTCACTCTCACTCCTAGAAAAGTCGGGTGCAGGAGCAGGGAGCCCTGCCCCTCCCTCTCTGTGTGATGCATAGTTGCCTCTGGACCGCATTTTGCTCACCTGTAAATCCACGATGGGCAAACGATCCAAACTTCTCTTTATGACCGTGCCCTCCTCTTCCGCCTGCAGCTTAGCCAGAGGCCCACCGTGGAAGAACTTCGGGAAAGGAAGATCCTCATCCGCTTCAGCGACTACGTGGAGGTGGCTGACGCCCAGGACTATGACCGCAGGGCGGACAAGCCGTGGACCCGCCTCACCGCTGCCGACAAAGTGAGGAGAGGGGCAAGGAGAGGGGGGCAGGTGCCCACACCCAGGTTTTTGCCCCTACACTGCATTCCTCGCTTGCTGCCTGGGATGCTGTATTGAAATGAACAGCAAAGCTGTGGCCAGGGTCTTGGAAATGGAGCATGCGGTGCCCGCTGGGCAGGCTGAGAGTGCCGTGTCCCCACCACCTTTGCCCAGGGCTCCAGAGAATTGGGAGCGGTCACTGAATTGATTCCTCACCGCTCTGGAGAAGGAGCAAGACGGACATGTAATATTGTGCCATTTTACGGGAGAAGGCAAGACAGTGTGGGAGATGGTGCCCAGAGGAAAGAACAGCACCTGTGGGGCACCCAGCTGACCTTCCGGGTAGAGCCACTGGCTGCAGCACCCACAGGGGTGTCCCAGAACCAAAAGGGGCTTGAGGCCACTGTCCTGGCAGTTGTTGTAACCTAGTGGCAAAGACACAAACCACAGAGACAGCAAAACACGTCCCTGCACTAGACCTCCATCGACTAGAAAGAATACAATCAGAAGTTGAGTTTGTTTGTTAAGAAATGCAGTGATGCAAATGATGCCATTCTTACCTGCCCATTGGACCATGCATTATAATTAAACCCTGCTTGGTCATCGTTTGTGATTCTAGCCCAGTCACCTTGAGGAGCTGGAGGGCTTCTCACCTTCTTTCCCCAAACATTCTCTGGCTGTGTCTCCTTCACCTGCTAGACAGGAGGAAGCACAGGGAAGGGCAGGGGAGCCGCTGCCCTTGGGGAAACTGATGAGGTCAGAGGCAGAGACCTTCCGGAAATGGCCTCCCACATGGGGTCAACCCACAGGTCCTGATGAGTGGGAAACTCTGCCCCTTCTTAAATGCAGCACCATCTCTTCCTGTGCAGGAACTCGGTGAGGCCCCAGGAACTGGCCCAGACAGAGCCTGCCCCAGGCGGTGGTGTCTGTATTGTCCACGGAGGAGGGCCCTGGCCCGGGTTCTCTTGCTCACACTGACTGCGGTGCGCTTGGTACCAAGGGTAGGGGTGCCGCAGGTGTCGAGGGGAAGGACAGGGTGACTCCAGCTCCGAGAGGCTGTTGGGTAGGGAGCGGACCCAGCTCCTCCCAGGCTGCTGGGGATG
Source organism: Myotis davidii (assembly GCF_000327345.1). Lineage (NCBI taxonomy): Eukaryota > Metazoa > Chordata > Mammalia > Chiroptera > Vespertilionidae > Myotis > Myotis davidii. The sequence continues at coordinate 2,736,914 of NW_006295180.1, read as the reverse complement.
GGAAACCGGACACGGAGCCTCCTTCTAACTGGCCCTTAGATGCTCACGTGCTCCGTTTCGAGAGGAGCCACTGTGATGCTCCCTAAAGACTTCTCCAGCCTCAGACTCCCAGTGCTTTGACTTTCCCACCAAAGCCAATGCCAACCTTACAAAGAGCTCTGCGGAAGGGCACACATTTAAAACTTCAGCCCTGGTATTCCTGTGTCCCAGACCCTCCTCCCTGTCTCTGCACCTGGTTCCCCAGCACTCCCGGTGGGCTACAGCCAGGTGGGTGGGCAGTGCTAGAAGGATGAGGTTATTCAAGTTTATCACAGAATATACTAAAGTTATCTAAAACATCCATCCCATCTACCCGTAATGGTGAAAAATATGGTCTCAGCTTCAAGAGTCATGAAAGAGGAGAGGGTTTATAAATCAAAGGGAAGGGGGTTGACCCTCCTCTTCCAGAAGTATCCACTGTGAGGCACTGCTGTGGCTGTGATGAGTTCAGATTGTTTACCTAAGGAAGGTGAAAGGTTGACTTTTTTTTTTAAATATGTTTTTATTGATTTAGAGAGAGAGAAAAGGAAAGAGATAGAGAGATAGAAACATCAATGACAGAAGAACATCATTGATCGGCTGCCTCCTGCACACCTCTCACAGGGGATTGAGCCCGAAACCTGGGCACGTGCCCTGATCTGGAATCGAACCGGTGGCCTCTTTGTTCCTGAGTCAATGCTCAACCGCTGAGCTACATTGGCCAAGCGACATTCAGATGTGTACTCGGGAGCCCGGGAGTGTGGGCAGGTGTGCACACTGTGGATGCCGGATGAAACAGCCTGCAGACTGAAGGGTCCTGGGTTCGATTCCAGTCAAGAGCACATGCCCAGGTTTCCCATACAGAATCATTCGCGGTTTAGATTTCAGGGCAGGGGGAGTCATAGTAGGTCTAAAGGGTATCCCAGGTGATTGGGCTTTTTTTCTCCCAGTGAAAACTCCATTTTGTGTGGCTTTGTCAAAGGGAAAAAAATAGAAATAAAGTAAAAAGTGAGCTCCTTCCCATCTGCCCCCTCGGCATCATTATGGGCTTCTCTCCGTTCCAGGCTGCCATCCGGAAGGAGCTGAATGAATTTAAAAGCACTGAGATGGAAGTTCATGAGCTGAGTAGACATCTAACAAGGTTAGTATCGCGGTGTGCTTTTCCCTCTCAAGTTGTCATACCTACTTCCAAACAACCTACCTGTTTCTGGGTCCCAGCGGTGTGGTGGGTGCGTGAAGGAGAAGATAAAGGTTCGCATTGAGTTCTCACTGTGGCCACTGAAACTGGGGTGCGGGGTATTCAAGGCCCGGCTGAAAGCCACCTTCTGAAAGCCACTTTTTAACTCATTCACACTGAAGAGCTAAGTGCCAGACCACCACTAACCCCAAGGTGGGTTTTCACAAAAACTTAAGCCGAGGAGAAAAGATCATTGTCGATTGACAGCCAGTTGGCAGAGGCCAGCCCTAGTTCACTTCTGTGCCTCCCTGTCACTCTCCCAGGTGGTCTAGGGTGGTGCTGCTTGGGGAACTGAGCACAGAGAGATAATGGGCTTATGTAGGGTCACTCAGTGACAGAACCAATGACAATTCTTAGACACGCCCCTTGGGGGAGCATTCTGAGAAATGGTGCCTGGACTTGCAGACACAAGGTTGAGGTCTCCACCTCACTGCCAAGTCCAGGCTGCAGGCCACCAGGGCCATCTGACTAGTCCATAGGAATTCTGATTAAACTATTCCAAAACCGAAGGTGGATTCGGTGGGCCTCAGGGCTCCTGTGGGAGATGTATACCCCCCTCTGCTGTCAGAAGCAAGGACTCTGAGGATGGAAGGTGTGGGCCGTGGAACCAGACACCTCTGGCAGCCGCTTGGTCTTGATTCATTTATTTCTTTTCCCAGGTTTCACCGACCTTAACAGTCAAATTCCTCTTGAGTGCTATGCTGTCTTCAAAACATAAATTTATAAGAACCATAAGTGCTGGTATTTATTCACGTCCCATCACGATGTAAATCTTCTGAACTGCCTTTTTTAAAAGAAGGAGAAGGAGAAGGAAAGGAAACACAATCAGATTCTGTTTGAGAAACGCGATGGTCACCGCTTCGTGGTCAGAGCTGCTGGCACCACCACGGATCCTGAACCGTGCCCGTCCCCGGCAGGCCGAGAGCACCTGCGGCCTCACGGAGGACTTCCAGCCCCGGTCCTCACTTAGGCTCCAGCGACCTTTCTTCAAAAGTACCTGTCACCTAAGTCCAAAGAAAGCTGAGGCACTGGGCTTGGCCTGGGAATGACTTTGAGAAGCAAATCATCTGTTTGGCCGATTAGGCTTGGCTTCTGGTTTGGGGTCCCCTCAGGAGGAGGGTGCTGAGAGGGAGCACTGTCTCAGCTGCCCTGTCCTCTCCCTCCAGCCCTCCTCCTTTCAGTGAACAAAAGGGAAGAGCCCTTGTCTGGGGGAGTCTGGGTGACTTTCACACCCATCCTGTCCCTCAGGCGGCGGGCTTCACCTTCTCTGCCTGCCCCTGGGCTGGTGACCCTGTGACTCGGAAAGTAATGGCTCCCGAGTACAGGCCCCCACACATGTAGGCCAGAAACCATTCCTGAAGGACTGGTCTTCCGGCCACTGATGGACTGGTACTCTAGATCCACGTGATGGCCTTCCAGTCTCCTTTCTTTGCACTGAGGGGTTTCTGTGGGTTTGGCATCGGCCAGAATTGGGCAGCAGGCAGCCATGCCTGCCTTGTGCTGTACTTCCCTGTTCATGTTTCTCCAGGGGGAACCCTTCCTCCCTCGTGATGCTGGCAAGGGTGATTGGAGATGCATCTCTAACTGCCCCCCTCACCTGGGACCACAGGAAGCAGTGCTCTGTTGACCGAGAGACCCCGAGGGTAGCACATGCAGTGAGAGGAAGGACGACCCCCAAACCCTGAGAGTTTGACTTCTCTTTTGTGAGGCCCAGTGCAGCCCCTTTTTCCTCCTGACAGAGCTCGTAGGGCCCCCATCTCGAAGCTCTGCCTGGCCTCCCACAGTCACTGTGGTCTCAGTTACCACAGTCTTTCCAGGTGACGGTCCCCTCTCCACCACACGTGCCCAGGAGTTAGAAGGATGCCAGCTTGGCCTTCACAGCAAAGAGCTAACCAGTCCCCACCCCGACCTGACCTGACCTGCGTGGGAAGGGAGTTACTGCTGGGATGTGCGCCCACCAGGGAGACCGTTTACCTTCTGCAGGCATCCGCAGCGCCTGCGGCCAGCACCACCCGGGGCTGCGCGTGTGCGGGGGGCGCGGGCAGTGCTTCAAGCAGTGCCCACCAGCCGCTCAAGGCTGTCCTGTGCTTTCCTCACAGCACCTGGAACATGCCCCTGCCCATCGCTAGATCCTTTTTTCTTGGCTGAATTTTAATAGTTCTTGATGTGGGTAGACGTATTGTTCAGGGGAAATGTGTGGTTGTCAGCACTATCTTCCCAAAAGGCTTCCTGATGTCTGAATGTGCAGATGGTATGACGAAAGATGTAGGGCTCTTTCGTTTGACTTCTCTGCAGCAGGCACATGTTCTGGGCGGAGCTGCCTGCCTTGCCCAGAGCTGAGTCTGAGCTTCCTCTAACGGGCTGCTGTGCTTCAGGCAGGATGGACAGGCCTTCCCCTGGCCCAGGAGCGAGTCCTAGGGGAACTCATTCCATGACCTGGACTCCTCCCACCAAGGCCAGCGGCTTCTCTGCTGGCCTTGCTTCTTGGGTCTTTCTGATTCCCTGGGGACATGAGGCCCAAATCAATTTCCCTGCAGCCCACCTGCCAGCCAGTAGTCCAGGTTTCTCCCCAAGTGCTCTACTGGGCAGTCCACTGTGCACGGAAGGAGTCGAACACGTCCCCCTTCTCCTCCTACAGAGCACTGTCTTCCATGTGCAGGACTTAGGGTTGCACCTTCCATGCCAGTGACAGCACCCACCCCAGATGTGGGTGGTTTCAAACCCACTGTGTGGCTCAGCAACCTCCGTGGACCACAGCATGGCCCTCTGCTGTCCTTTTCCCTTCTTGATATCTTGAGGAAATCTGTAGAAATCCGTCCAAATTTCTTTTTTGCCACATTGTTCTGACAGTTGGAAAATGTGTGTTAATTCCCAAGATGACAAATCGACATTAACTAGAAGTGGGGGGTCAGAGAGATGGCCTCGCTGGTTTACAATGCTTTCTTTGTCTGAAAACGCTGCTGTTTTCAAATAAAGGTTTAGTTTGTGTGTATAAATTTCCAATTGGGCCTCTTATCATGAAAGGGAAAGTGTGAAACTCCTCAAATCAAAATGTTTCCTTCTGAAAAGGAGACCTTGCCCCAACCTCCCCCGCCCGTCTACGACAGAACAGTGCCATCGACCGGCCTGCGTGCTCTTTCGAGATTGCTGTGTTCCTCCCAAAGGCCCTCAAAGCCCTGGAAAAAGTTTAAAACTTTAGCCTTTATGTCAGATTAGAGAAACCAAACAGTGTGACGGTAGTTGTGGTGAGAACCTCTGAGTTTCTTTTTCTCCCCCTTCCGAACGTGTATATTTGCTGAATGAAAATCGTGGTGTGTGCTCGACGAGTGGATGCCCGCTCTCCCTGTGCACAGCCAGTGTGCGAAGGTCACCTTAAGTGAAATGGCTTTTTCTTCCCATTTGTCTGTTAATCCCCAAACCGGTTGCTTTTTCCAGTTGCTCCCCGGGTGTCTGTACATAGTTTGTCTTTGTATAGGAGCGCGCGCTCATGTTCTAATGCAACAGATGACGGCTGTATGAGGAAGACGATGTAAATAGAATACAAGTTAAACTGGATCTCTATGGCCTAGGTTTTGTACATACAGAAACTGCATGGGATTTAAATTATTGTTTGTCTCTGATGATGTATGCAGTTTCTTTAAAAACAAATCCCAAAAAAAAAGTCTAAAAAAATCATTTTCTTGCCTTCTGTGTGTTGTATTAACCACCAGGAGGAATCACCGAAAATGCTTGGCTTGCCTGGGGAAGGGGCGGGGGCAGGGCAGGGCAGCCCATCAGCAAAATCCTGAGCTATGGAGACAGGACAGCCTTATACATCTGGTGTTATTGGGGGAGGAAGGATTGTTGCACATGAATGAACTGTCTAGATAACATTTGTAAGCCTGGACTTTTTTCTCCCAAACATTTTCTTAAGAATGTCTAGAATGCATTGTCCAGCTGTCCTTTAATAATCTGGGAGTCATGAATGTGGATGAACTCGTAGTGCAGAGTCATCTGGGTCGTATCAGACACCAGACAGCCCTAGGTTATAGCAGTGCCCTGGGGGGACCTTTGGAGTGACAGTGCCCAGAAGCCAGAGCCTCAGCCCATTTTACTCTTTGAATACTGAAGTCTGACTTCTTCCTTGAGATGCCTGAGTATTTGTCCTGTACAGCGAAGGTCTGAGGGAGCAAGAGGGGCTGCAATACTTGCTAGCTGCACTTCAGGGGGTGAACTTACTGGGTACCATATCCTTGGTCTGCAAACATAGGAGTGTGGCTCTGGGAAGGAGGGACCTAGCACTCCCTCTGCACCCTCACTGGGAATCACCCTGGAGCTTGTCTAAGTGCAGGTGCCAACTCAGTAGGTCTGGAGGTGGGGGGGAGGGGGGGGTCCTGAGAGTCTGTCCTTCTAACGAGCTCCCAGAGCATGCTGGGGCCCCTAGTCCAGGAAGAGGTTGGGAGAACAATCCAAGGGGAACTGCTCTTCCTTTGCCTGGGAATCTCCAGCCTCAGAGAAGACCACATGCGCTGTGATGTCTGCGACAGCAGCAGCGCAGCCCCTGCTGGAAGTCAGCATCCTGCAGTCTTGCATCTGAATATCTGTCTGCAAGCTCTCAGCTCCAGGGGCTCCAGGCCCAAACACTGGGCAGGAAGTAGCCACAGCAGGAGGGCGCGTGGTTTGCAGGATTTCCTATTCCAGGCTTTTCCTCACTCTGCCTTCTTACCTCCAGAGCTCCCACTTAATAAATGTAACTGCCAGAGCTTGGCTGCAGGTACAGTGGGACCTTGACTTAGGAGTGTCCTGACTAACGAGTTTTTCGAGATACGAGCCATCTCTCACCGATTTTTTGCTTTGAGTTGTGAGCTAAAATTCGGGTTACGAGCCAGCTTCAGAGACCCCACCGCTAGTTGGAGCAGCGAACGTCACAGTGAACGCCACATCAGCCCAGCATCACGTGTCTCACTCGTTCACTTTTTGATTTGACATACGAGTAAATTGAGTTATGAGCTCTGTCACAGAACGAATTAAACTCGTAAGTTAAGGCCCCACTGCATCCAGGTGAGTGAAAGGGCCAGAGAGAAAAGCCTTGGCCGAACCCCCAACAGGCCCTGCCTTGCGAGAGGGAAGGAAACTGGCCTCCAGCCAGAGGGAGCCCTTTCGGAAGGAGAGGGAGGTCGTGGCTTCACGTTCCCAGTAGGTAGAGGCGCTTGGTGTGTCCCTCGGACCTGTTTACAGGATCCTCGGGCAGAGGAGCGGCGTCCCGGTCGCGACATCTAATTGGACAACTTCGGCCAAATCACTCAATTTCTCTGGGCCTATTTCTAAAATTTGGGTTCATCTGAATTTTTAAGACACTAGACTTAGTGCTTAGGAAGAGTAAGCTCTGGGTAAGTCCTGCCAAGGCAGTGTCCTCTCAAAGAACAGTTTGGGGTCCCTTCCAGACCACCTGTAGGTCTGCCGTGCCTGCCTGCACCCCTCCCGGCCCTGGGTTGGCCTTCTGGGGGGCTGGTTGGTACTGAGAGCTGCCTGCTCCCACACATCTTGGTGGGGGCTTGTCCTAAAGCTGCAGTCAACCAGGTAACTCTGCTTCGTCCTGCCTGTCCCTTCCTCTGAGCAAAGCACCCTGGAGGGGCCCATGGGCCTGGAGCGGTTATGCTCACACACAGCCTGTTGCCCTCTACCACACCCCAGTGAGGCGCTGCAGAGCTGTGGTCTTTACGACTGCTTGTTAGTCCAATGAACGCTCCCTGGCTGGCTCTCCATGGGTCCTGGGAACAATCCTGGACTCAGGTGACTCTGTAGCTACAGCTGCAGCTCAGCTCTGCCCTGAGCTCCTGACGCAGGGGCCAGCTGTCAGACGTGAAGAGCTGAAGAGGGTGCTGAGCCCACACGCCCCCGGGGTCAAATTGTGGCTTCGCCCCTTATGAGCTGTGTAACCGGTCAACTTAATCTCACTGTGCCTCAACTTCCTCATCTGTAAAATGGGACTGACCGCACCTATTTTATAGGGCTGGTAAAATGAAACGATATATGTAAGGGGCTTAACATGTTAGCTCTTATGCTTCCTTCACATGTATGTCTCTCACAGGCATCTCAACTTGGTATGTCCTAGACCTAGATGATTGTTTCCATATCTTCAAATCCCGTCCCTCTGCCCCTCCCGAGACTCCTCTTACTCCCTTCTTCGAGGAAAAGCATTGCCCAGAAGTCGCTGCCTCTCCACTTCCAGCTGAGAGTGTGACAGACACCTGCCACCTTGCTCTGGAGCCATTCCGCTGCCCTATCATTGAGGCCTCCTCTCCACCCTGATGACAGTAGTCATGCCTCCTCGCCTGCGGCGTCCACTCTCCCATCCGGCCACCTGTGTCCTCTAGCAAGCAGACTCGCTCACACCACACTCCTGCCTGGCGTCTGCCATGGCCCCTACTGTCCTTCCCATAAAATCCAACTCCAGTGTGCACTCTGGTGTCAGTGTGGTCCGCCCAGCCACGTCCTCCTGCATAGGGGTCCAGGTAGGCAGCTCTGTGTGGTTCTGCAGCCCTGCGGGGGGCTGTGCTGTACCGATCACCACAGGAACAGCCAGGCCCGGCAAGGGGCCTCAGGGACTGAGTGCCTAAGCTGCCCCGGACGGAGTCCGAGAGAGGCCTCGCTCAGGTGACCGTGGACTCCGGTGGGCGGCCAGGGTACTCGTGCATGCCACAGAGATCAGATAGTACAAACAAACGCTGCCCCTGTGGAGCCTGATGCGTGCACCCTGATTTCTAGCTCTGGCTCTCTGAGCCCTCGGCTCCTGTTGACGCCACCACTGGCTGCTCCCACACAATAGACACTCGGTACACCCGGCTCTGTGTTACACCACTTTCATACGCGGTTTTACTTAATCTTTACCACGCCTGTGGTCTCCAAACCCAGGTCTGTCTGATGCTAAAGCATGGCTCCTCCTCTCCCTGCTAGGCCTCCACTCTGTTCACACTTTCCAGCTTCTCTCCTGTTATCCCAGGGGCCCATATTAAGTGATCACATCAGTTTCCGAGACTGAGAAGCCAGATCAGAAGAGACGCACTCTCACCAAGCCTGCAGGTCGCAGAAGCTGTTCCTTCACCCAGTTCCTCCCTCCCCTCCATGCACTGCAGCTCCCTGCAGTGGGGACCCCCCACAACCCTGAGACAGTCAGCCAATATTTATGACTTCCTGCGAGGGAAGTAATGTCACAGGAGGCACCTGCAGGGCATGGGGCCCACCTAGAGCTGTGGCGAAGGCGGAGAGAACAGCATGTGACTGGTGCCAGACGGGAAGAGCACCTGTCAATCAACCGTAGGCACACAGCCAATCCCTTTCCTAAATGCTACTTCTGGTGAGAAAGGGCCCTGCTCTTTAGGTGCCATTAAACAAAAAAACGCTCCTGACGTCATAAGAGCAAGTCATCCAATATTTTCGTGGCGCAACACCCCAGGTGACGGCAAGGCGCCCTTGTTAAATGAACCTGTTTGCAGAAGAGGCAGGAAGAGTAAACCGCGAAAGCAGAAGTGGACCTACTCCCCTTCCAGGCTTGGCAGCCAGTGACGATGCAGGAGCTGAGCTGGACACCCAGACGCCAGTTCCCTCCTCGCTCATCGGGGACGGGGACTATCTCGCATGTGCCCTCCGAGGTTAGGTGGTTCAGTCGCTCCTGCAGGGTAATGTCGCCGCTGTTGT
>NW_006295180.1:2721279-2727814 GCF_000327345.1 Myotis davidii | reverse complement strand
TTTTTTTTTTACCGCAGCGTAGTATTCCATTGTGTAAAAACAAGAGACAAGTGGTGGAAGGGAGGGAGGGAGTTTCTATCTCTTGTCACTGACACCTTGTCCGGCGGGGGTCTCAGCGTCCAGGAGAGCCCACGTCTGCATGAGGCTGTGATTCCAAGCACCCTCCCCACCCCCACCCCCCTGCATCTCTTCAGCTATGCAGGTAAAAATGCTTTACGCATCGGATGAGCTTATTGCCTCAGAAAGCTCCGCCATGGACTGGACCAGGGTAAAGGGCCGGGTCCCAGCATCCCTGTGGGCCTGCCCCGCTGTGCCACCTGGAGCAGCCTGGACAAGAGCGCTCCCAGGCCTGTTCACCTGGCACCTGTGCCCGCTGAAGTCCTCAGCCACCTCACAAAAGCTCCAGTGTGGCCTTGGCCGGTGGCTCGGTTGGTTGCGCATAGTCCTGTGTACCAAAAGGTTTTGAGTTCCATTTCCAGTCAGGGAACAAGCCTAGGTTGTGGGTTCTATCCCCCGTTGGGGTGCGTACCAGAGTCAATAGGTCAATGCTTCTCTCTCTTCCTCTCTCTCTCTCTCTCTGCCTCCTCCCCCTCCCTTCCTCTCTCTCTAAAATCAATAGAAACATATCCTCAGGTGAGGATTTTTTAAAAAGCTCCAGTGTGCTGGCTTTACAAGTCCCCGGGGTCAAAATAGCGACAATATCATCTGGCAAGAGGCTCCTCTTCACACTCGGGGCTGCCTTGCTGATGGGGTGAAGGGGACATTTTTCCTAGCCAGGGTTAAAATGCTCACCGTCACCTGCACCAGCCCCAGCCCCACCCCACTGCTAACACCCATCCAGCCGTGGCAACAAGAGCCCCTTGCTGCAGTTTAACTATCTCAGGTTTTCCTCGGTTCTCTCACAGCTCACTCACAACAGCCCTAAAATGGGCAGGGTAAACCACTGTGCTGCCCCTTCATCCTTCCTGGAAAGATACACGCAATACCACGTCCTCAGGCAGCCTAACAGACATGCCTCTGAGGAAGGGAACTTGGGCTAGGGTGTGAAGAGTTACCATTCATTATAAACCCTCTGGTCCTGGTTGCCTTATATATCTGTAGTAGGGGCCCAGTGCACAAATTCATGCACCTTGAAAGACACTGTGGGCCATGAGGCTGCAGTGGGCACAGGAGTGGGTCTTGGTCGATCCTCTGTGCCCCTGCCCAGCCCCTCCGACCTCAACCCCCACCCTCATCCCCAGTCCCCTGTCTGCCGTCAGCCCTGCTCCTGCCACCACCACTCCCATGTGCTGACAGCACAGAGCAATAGGGGCCAGTGCCAGCAGTGGGTGTGAGTGGGGCTGGCACCTTCAGTGGGTGCAAGTGGCGGCTGCTGTCCTGATAGCCCCTCAGGAGCAGGGTGAGGTAGAGAAGCCCTGAGAGGCGATCGGGGCCAGCAGCCGCCACTCACACCCGCTGACGGAGCTTGGCCAAGCGATCGGGGCCAGCGCAGGGCACCAGCAGCAGGTGCAGGTGCCGGCAGTGGGTGCAAGTGCTGGGTGGGGCCACGGCTCACAGGAGCAAAGAATTTTCAGTAACCACCAGAGGCTCTCCCTGATGACAATGACTGGCACCCCGCCTTGGTCTGGCACCCCTGCTCACCTGCTCTACCATCCCACTGCAGCTGTCACCTGCCATGTTCTGTGCTCTGCTGCCTGCTGCTGAATGCCAACCATGTTCCACGTGCAGGTAAAAATGCTTTACGCATCGGATGAGCTTATTGCCTCAGAAAGCTCCGCCATGGACTGGACCAGGGTAAAGGGCCAGGTCCCAGCATCCCTGTGAGCCTGCCCCCCTGTGCCACCTGGAGCAGCCTGGACAAGAGTGCTGGTGGGGACCCCTGGTGGTGAGCACACATCCTAGTGACTGGTTATTAGGTTGTTCCACTGTTTGGTCTATTTGCATATTAGGGTTTTATATATTTAAATTTTTTTATTAATTTCAGAGAGACGAGAGAGAGAGAGAGAGAGAGAGAGAGAGAGAGAGAGAGAGAGGATCATCAATGATGAGAGAGAATCATTGATTGACTGCCTCCTGCACACCCCTACTGGGGATCGAGCCCACAACCCGGGCATGTGTCTGTGACTGGAATCAAACCCAGGACCCTTCAGTTCGCAGGCCAACACTCTGCTCACTGAGCAAGAATGGCTAGGGCCTTATATCCCCACATACACATATCCCTTTTCCATTAAAAACTTTAGTTATATGTTTAAAAACCACATACAGTGCTGGTTGCCTTTAGTCTTACTGAACAAGGACACTTACCTGTATATAAAATGCCTACTTGGAAAAACCTGTTTCAATCATACCAAATTTTAAAATCTAGGAACAGGCCACAACACAGAAAAGCATGCATTGTTCAGACCATCTACAGCTGGTCAGAATGGAGCCCCACAGGAAGCAGAGGTTCCCAGCAAGCAGTCCTATCGCAGGTCCCTGCCACCACCTGCTCACCAGAGATAAGTGCACCCTGGATAGTTTCAGGTCATTGCACAGACAGGGGTTTTGTCCTCCGGGGACCAGCTGGCTCTGCCTGAGTTGAAACAGGGACAAGGTGCCGAACAGAACTAATTGGGGTGAAGAAGAGGGAAGGACAAAGATGGCTCCAGGCTTGGAGGATGGTTTTACAAACTTGGAAGCAAAAAAGGTCTCTGATTTGGACAGAGGAGGTGTGGACCATTCTGCTGTGGTTGAAAACCTTTTGCTGTAGGTGCCAATCAGTAGAAGAGAGAGAACACCACTCAACTGGCTCAGGCGCAAGGAGCTAGGGTAGAGTCCTTGGGTTTCAGCAGCAAAGCAATGCGAGGAGTTGAGATGTTGCCTGAACGCCCCCCCCCCACCCCACCCCCCTACCCCTAGGCCTCAGCTGGGAGGTCACAAGCTGGTGGAGGGAAGATACTGAGGCGGTTTCTCAAGACCCAAAGGAAGGCTACTTGTGCTCCCCTTCCCCTCTCCTCCTTTCCTCTGAACAAAACCACATTCACAGAACATGAATGATAATGGGCTCTTAGTTCAACCCTCTTGGTTACAACAGGCAGCGGTCCTCCGCTGCCCCCAGCACACCAAGGTGGGCACCACGAGGGGAGCGCCGAGAGGCGCATCGCTGCCTGTACCTAAGCATCACCCTGCAGGTCCCCTCACTGCTCACCTCAGCACCATCACTGCTGCAGCTGGTCCTTATGTCCTCACACCATCTTCCTGAGCCACCCACCCAACACCTGAGGAATGGGCTCTGCACGGGCTCAATGTGGGCACTGCTTTCATCGTCACCCCCATCCTGCAGGGGAGCGGACTGACACCAGCAGCAGGATCACACTGCTAGTGATGGCAGAGCTGAGCTGAGCACCAGGGCTTCTGACTCTCAACCCGTTCCCTTGCCCCCACATGACTAGGGAATCCCACAAATGCCTCTCGGAAGAATGATGGTTTAAGACCCAGAGTTAAACCTGTGGCTGCCCGGCTAAGCTGCATCTGCTAACTGCTGTCAGTCAGCACTGGGTTCATCCACCTTCACGAAACAGGAAACCCAAGTGGTGGCTGAAACTACTGGGATTTTTTTGGTGTGGTGTTTTGTTTGTTTGTTTGTTTGTTTTTTATGCAAAGAAAGTCTGGAGTTAAGCAGGGATGAGCTGTGACACCGTCAAGGTGCCACAACTCTGGTTTTCTGCCCCACCGTCCTTATCATCTGGCTGCCACCTTCAGAGTTGCCTCATGTTCCACAATGGCTGCTGGGGTTCCGGTCATTAATATGTGCTCCAAGCAGGAAGTAAGGGGAAAGGTTACCTGCTGGCTAAGAACACCACCTTTAAATAAAAATCTTTTCTGGAAGTCCTACTGAATGACCTTACCTTCCATCCTATTGTCCATTCCTCTTTGCATGAGAGGCTGGGAAATAAAGTTTTTCTAACACATTCCTCCTTCAAATTGCATTTAGGTCTGGTTAGTAAGGAAGGAGAGGGTGCATGTGATTGGTTAGCTGCCACAGAGCTATCCTTGGTAATGAGCGGACTTGGGATAAGGTTATAGTGAAACCACTTTCAGTGACCAAGTGGGAAGACAGCAACCAGTAGAGAACACCCATATCTCAGTACTGAGACTATCTTCTGATTTTGATGAAGTGCTTTATAAACCTAAGCAATATCCCTACCATCACCTAGAAATGAAGTCAGATGGCAAGTGGCATATTTCTTTCTTCGCAATCAGGGCTGAACCTGGTACTCGGTGAAATCTACATTCCCTAGGTCAGGGGTGGGCAACCCCTAGCACGCGTGCCAAGCATGGCACGCCAGTAACTTTTGCTGGCACACGAAACCCTCTCCTATAATCTTCCATTTACAATTTTTTTCTTAATATTTTTTTATTTTTCAGATAAATTCAGTGTAGGTGCCTCTTAGATAAATAAATAGTTTTATATAACAAGTTATTTTAAAAACCATAGACATGGATTGAGGAGAGAGGGGAAGAGCAATCAATAGTGTCAAAAATGAACTAGTGAGGACTTGGAATGCCATCAGTGATGCATCAGCAAAAGTCCCACTGATAATATCAAACAGAGTCATAAAGTTTTCTGTCGGACTATCAGTGTACATGTATACATTAAAAAATAAATGTATTTTTCATCATCATATACTGTGTTTTTGTCGCTCAAATGAATTTTATTTCTTCAAGGTTCTTCACATATGTACACCTTAAGAGATATCAAGTAGGCGTAACATGTTCTCAAAAAATTAGGGTTGGCACGCAGAATTTTGAGTCAGAGATTTTGCTGGTTTTGGCATGCACTCACAAATAGGTTGCCCACCCCTGCCGTAGGTCCTCGCAGTGCTGGCAGCCTCAGGGAGACACGAGAAATGCAGAACCTGCCTCACCCAGAGCTGCTCATGAGATCTGCACTTTAACCAGGACCCCGGGGAGTCCTGTGCCCTTGAAGTTTCAGAAGCCCCTTTCTAATGCAGGACTTAAGAACCTGTAATGTGCCTCGCATGTCCTCAGACCTCTTCTCCCGAAGCAAACTCCTCTGAGACGGTCTTGGTGACCCTGTGAGCCACGCTGCCCCTCCCTGATAACACACAATTATCATGTGTGACACAGTAAACCTAACGGCCACCGAGGGCTTGCTCCTGCCAGGCACTGAGCTAAGGGCTCTGTGTGTCCTCCTGCACTTCATCCTCTAACAAGTCTGTGACGTCACTATTACAGTGCTTTGTCCAGGGGAAGGGTTTTTATTTATTTATTTATTTATTTATTTTTTATTATTGTCAATTTTTAAAAAATTCTTTATTGTTTAAAGTATTACATAGGTCTCCTCCCCACCTCCCCCACATTGACCTCTCCCCAGCCCCTCCCATCCCCCAGCACAGGCCCTCACCACCCTAGTGTCTGTGCCCATTGGTGAGGCTCATATGCATGTGTACAAGTCCTTTGGTTGATCTCTTACCTCCCCCTTCCCCTCCTTCCCCGGTGGAGGGTTTTTAAGGCTTAGAGAACAGCCTGGGTAGTGTTTCAGCTTGAAGCGAAGTATGCCCTGGTCAGGAAGCCGGAATGCCTGGGTTCTAGAAGCAGCAGGCTACCCACGCGACCTGCTGTAACCCCTGGTCCCCAGGAAGCTCACTCTTCTTACTTGTGTGCTGGGAGGGAGCAGCACGGTCTCCTCAGTTGCAACATTCCTCAGGTCCAGGTGTGCCACCTGGGGTCTTAATCAGTCGGCCTTAGCAGCTGCTACCCTGGCTGACTTCCTTCAGGTTCACCCAACTGTCACCAGGTCTGGCCGGAGCCCAGCCTGCTCTAGAGACCCAGATGCTGGACACCCTGAGGGACCTATGAGACCTCCCCAGCAACCAGAGGCAAATAAACACAGCTGCCGCTGGCCACTCACCCCGGGCCAGGGGAGGAGCGGGGCAAAGCAGACTTTGCACAGACTTCCAGAATAAACCGGACTTGATGTGGGATGTTCACCAAAGGAAACACCTGCCATGTGAGAGAGTTTCCCGGCACTGCCAGGGGGGTGCTCCCACTCTGCCCACCCCCATCGCAGGGCTGGTGTGCCACCCTCAGACTGGTTGACGGAAACCAGGAGTAAGTGATGAAGGACTTAGTTCAAGGCAGAAACACTTTGCAGAGCACAGAGCAGTCAAGGGGCTTGCTAAATGGAGTGGAAAGCTTCTGAGAGTGTCCTTCCAATTCTCAGTGGACCCTGTGACAATGCCCCTCACTCAGCACCCCTATACTGCCACGGACACGGGGGTTTCCTGGTGTCTGTGTTTACTGTATGAGCCCTCTGTCTCCATGGCTGCGGATGACGCACGCTGGACACAGCCTCTGCCCCTACATCAGAGACTGGACCTGGACCATACAAGGTTCAGATCTGAGGATAAGGCATCTTTTACCAGAGCAATCTGGATTGAGGGAGGGAGAGAGAGAGAGAGAGAGAGAGAGAGAGAGAGAGAGAGAGAGGGAGAGGGGAGAGAGGGGGGGAGGAGCGAGGAGAGCGACAGGG
>NW_006295180.1:2718538-2721267 GCF_000327345.1 Myotis davidii | reverse complement strand
GTCCGAGGGCCAACCAAATCTCTTTAGTCTTGTCCCAGATCCCAGCCCTACTCCCTTGGGTCTGAGCCTCACCTTTGTATCCTATACTAAAGTCTCCTGTAAGCAAGCTGGCACCAGACAATTCTATTACTTGTCACCAGAGAAGTCTTAACACTGAGCCAGGCACTCATGGATTCAGCTAATATTACGGAGAGCCCAGGCAGGCTGGGATGTGCTTGGCACTGAGAGAGTGAAAGAGAGAATAAGGCATGATCTCCACCCTCAAGGATCTTGCAGGCTAGTGTGGGACATAAATACATTGGTCACTCTGAACCAATGCATTAACTGTGGTGAAAAGGATACAGAGTGCCAAGGAAGGAAACAAGGAAAGGGCAGAGAGCCAGGAGAGCTTCCTGGAGGAGGGGGTGCTTGAGCTGATTCTTAGAGATAGGAGGATGTAGCCCTGCTGTGGGAAGAGGACGTTCCTGGCAGAGATGACAGTGTGCCATGGAGGGGTGGGAGGCCTGGTTTCAGGGAGGACACCTGCCTGAGGAACACCTTGGAGTGTGTGGGAGGGAACGAGATAGCCTCTGGCCGCAGAAGCCTGCCTTGGAGGGAGACCGCATGGGAAGGCTAATACAAATTCAAGACCAAACGCGAGACTTCCAAACAACTCTCGCTACTTGAGGGGCCTGAAACGCTACAGAGGTCAGAGGAAGGAGGACGCACTTTCCGTGTAGAATGGACAGGAGACTTGCAGCGCCAGCCAGATTGAGTCAGGCCTGGGAGCACAGTGCAGATTCCACCAGGGGCCATGCTGGCCACGCTCCGGCAAACCGTCTATTAAAATAGCCAGCATTCCATGGAGCTCCGTGTTTCTTAAAGTGTTTTCACATTAAACGCATTTGATGTTCGGAAGCACATTGAGGGGTAAGGAATGTAATAGAATTGCCACTTGACGGGGGGAAACCGAGGCACAGGCTGAGTGGGCAGAGGCCCCACCCCCTCTCCTTCCAGCCAAGGTTCTTTCTGGGACCTCTTCCGTTAATAAGGGCAAGGGACAAAGAAGCACACCTCTCAGTATTCTAACCTCCCCTGGAGCTTCTGGGCCAGCCCGGGTGACCTTGTCCCTGTGATGCAAGGTGCTTTACTGAAAGACTAAGAGGACAAAATATGGACTTGTTTAATGTAACACTTGTCTTCTCTGAGTGGTTACAAATTCCAAGAGGGCAGATAGCATACGACTTGGTCAGCGATTAAGCCCAGTACCCGTCCCATATCAAGGAGTGCATTCAAATTTATTTCATGATTGAATGAGAATCTATACAAGAACGAATGAACCAGACAGAAGAGAAGAGGGAGGAATGGGAGGTGGAGATGCAGGCTCACGGAGAACAGTGCAGCCTTCCGACATTTAGAAGCAAATCATCAATGCTCTCCTCAGCTTTGCTGCCTCCCTCACACACCTCCGTAGCGCTATGCCCAGCGGGCAGGCAGAGGGAGGAAAGAGAGATGCTAAAGCTACCAGCAAGGACCAGGAGAAGGAGGGTGATAGGAGAAGACTAGGAAGAGACTAGAATCAGGGGTGGGCAAACTTTTTGACTCGAGGGCCACAATGGGTTCTTAAACTGGACCGGAGTGGATGGAGTGTTTGTGTGAACTAATATAAATTCAAAGTAAACATCATTACATAAAAGGGTACGGTCTTTTTTTTTTTAGTTTTATTCATTTCAAACGGGCTGGATCTGGCCTGCGGGCCGTAGTTTGCCCACGGCTGCTGGACTAGATGTTAGTAAGAGCGCTAGTTATCCCCAGCATGTGTGTGTGTGTGTGTGTGTGTGTGTGTGTGTGTGTGTGAGAGAGAGAGAGAGAGAGAGAGAGAGAGAGAGAGAGAGAGTGTTTTCTTGGTAAAGAGAGAGAGAGAGAGAAAGAGAGAGAGAGAGTTTTCTTGGTAAAACACTAAGTAATGCCTAAACTTGAGGTGTGATTTTGGGGTTGAACACTAAGCACCTGCTGTGATATTCTAGTTCAGTGATGGCGAACCTTTTGAGCTCGGCGTGTCAGCATTTTGAAAAACCCTAACTTAACTCTGGTGCCGTGTCACATATAGAAATTTTTTGATATCTGCAACCATAGTAAAACAAAGATTTATATTTTTGATATTTATTTTATATATTTAAATGCCTTTTTTTAAATTAAATCTTTATTGTTCAGATTATTACAGTTGTTCCTTTTTTCCCCCCATAGCTCCTCTCCACCTGGTTCCCGCCCCACCCTCTGCCCTTATCCCTGCCACCCAGTGTCTTCATCCATAGGTATACGATTTTTATCCAGTCTCTTCCCACACCCCCAAACCCCTTTTCCCCCTGAGAAGAGTCAGTCCACTACCTTTCTATGCCCCTGATTCTATTATATTCACAGGTTTATTCTGTTCATCAGATTATTTATTCACTTGATTTTTAGATTCACTTGTTGATAGATATGTATTTGTTGTTCATAATTTGTATCTTTACCTTTTTCTTCTTCTTCCTCTTCTTAAAGGATACCTTTCAACATTTCATATAATACTGGTTTGGTGGTGATGAACTCCTTTAGCTTTTCCTTATCTGTGAAGCTCTTTATCTGCCCTTCAATTCTGAATGATAGCTTTGCTGGTTAAGTAATCTTGGTTGTAGGTTCTTGGCATTCATCACTTTGAATATCTCTTGCCACTCCCTTCTGGCCTGCAGAGTTTCTGTTGAGAAATCATC
>NW_006295180.1:2710623-2717382 GCF_000327345.1 Myotis davidii | reverse complement strand
CTCTGACTCTCAGTGCTTTTCTCTTTCCTTCTAGTCGTAGAATTTCCACTCAGCCAGCCTTCCTGTGGTTCTGGATGATGTCCTTTTTGTCTTTTAGTTGTATTTTTGGAGTGGTTGTGGGAGGCAGCAATTTCTGGTTTACCTATGCGTCTCCACGTGCTCCGCGTCCTCAGCCGCCGGCCTTTTTGGCATGCGCCTCCGTACCTCTGCACTTTACTTCCACACCGCACCTCCTCTGAGTCTCAGTGCTTTTCTCTTTCCTTCTAGTCGTAGAATTTCCACTCAGCCAGCCTTCCTGTGGTTCTGGATGATGTCCTTTTTGTCTTTTAGTTGTATTTTTGGAGTGGTTGTGGGAGGCAGCAATTTCCGGTGTTTACCTATGCCGCCATCTTGGTTTCTCTCCTATTTAAATGCCATTTAACAAAGAAAAATCAACCAAAAAATGAGTTTGCGTGTCATCTCTGACACGCGTATCATAGGTTCGCCATCACTGTTAGTTGGAGTTCTCCTCAGTCAGAACACGCTTCCTGAAGGATTCTTTCCCAGGTCCTTCTCACATCACATTCTCCACTCCCCCTGTGGTTGCCCTACAATAAAACCAGTCCCCAGGAGTAAAGGGAGGAATGGTAACATCACCAGCAACTCACTGTCCACTTCATTTTTAACCTCCATCAGATATAGCTGAGAGAGAGACTGGAAAGGGAGGAAGTGCAGGGAAGCATGAAGGACAGCACCCACCCCTGCCATGGCCCTCCAGGAAAAGTCTCTCCTCCTCTGGTCTCATCACTCCCCTTCCCTTCAACCCTTCCTCCTACTCCAACGGGCGCTGCTCTGGAGAAGCAACAGCTGATGCAGAGGCAGTTTCTGCCAAGAGCCACAAGCAGTTTCATTTGGCACAGGCTCTGAAGGAGAAACAGCCCATTGTTCACCCACCAGAGGGAATGCCACCAACTCCTGCTACAAAAATTCCCACGCTCCCATGAGGCAGAGCAGAGAACATGTCCTCCAGCCCTGCCAAAGCCAGCTGGAGACAAAGCCCTTCCCTGCCACGGGGCCAGATGCAATGCAGAGCTGGACACCCTGCCAGTGCCCTCACCCCCAACCCCGCCAAGACTGCCTTTGGCTGAAGAGCTCAGGACACCACTCCTGCTTGAAATCTCCCAGCCCCCGCAGAGGCTGTCACCTTCAGCAGACACTATTTTTATCCTCCTCATTCCCACAGACTTCCCTCCAGATTCTCCTCTCAGGGACAAAAAAGAAACCTCAAGTCACGGTAAGGAGGTGATGACCCATGCATGCCAGAGGCTGGTCAGAGCAAGGGAGGATTCTTAGCAATTCTCACCCCAGAGCAGCAGGGGATGGAGGCCTGCAGAGCGCTCTTTATACACCATGTGAGCTCAGTGTCACCCATGATTTTCAGGCAAACTTTCCATAAATGAAAAAAAGCACTTCATGTGAATGAACCCTGACCTCATTTCTGAAGTAGCCTCACACATACACAAGCCTGTGTACATACAGTTTACCAGATCCACCTGTTATTGGGCAGAAGCTGCACACACATACACATATACACGCGCACATGCACAGGCGCGCGCGTGCACGCACGTACACACACTCCCTCAGAGTCTCCTATCAGAGCAGATTTAGAGATTCTCTCACCTGTGTGTAAGAAGAAAACACTGTAGAAGGGAAGGACTAGAAAGTACACTTAATGATGTTAAATCCCAGTTTTCCAAGGGAGAACTCCACACGTCTGGCTACAACAGCAACCCTGGGCTTTAACACAGAGGAGGAATTCTGCAGAATCCTGACCAAAGTTTGCGTAAAGGGAAGTAGGGGGTTATTTTATCAGGAGCTGTGCTTCTCGCCAAAGGAAGTAGACAGAAACATTTTCAAAATACTTAGCTCTTAGTTAAAGAGAATTCTGGTATTAAAGTGAAATTGAATCCTCACAGTTCTATCACTGTCCTCACAGTGTGTTTTAAAAACTCTCCTACTGAGGTGAAGTGCTTAGTTTTCTAATAAAGAAAATTCTCTTGATGGCTTCAGAATGACTCACTTAAAAAATAATTCACACCCGACACCCTGTAGCCAGAAGGCTCTGCCGAAGGTGTGCAGGCCCACCTGCAGCACGCGGCGCTCATGGTCCAACTCCTCAGCAGGACAGCAGCGGTCCCCCCTTCCAGCTCCCCTGGACCCTCCCCTGACTGTGCGGACCCACACTCAGCCCCTCAGCTTCCTCCCCACCAACAGCCCCAGGTTGGTCTCCCCTGCCTCCCACCCTTCCCCTCGGACACCCTAGTCTCCTCGCAGCATTTAGGCATAAGCAGGATCAAAAATCTTGAAATTATCCCCTTGTTGAGAGATAGCTAATTCTTTTTTCTCCTTTTTCTGTAATAGAGATTCACTAACATCACCTAACTTTCTAAACTCTATTTTACTAAATACTTATACAAATGATATCTGGAGCATAAATTAAACAGACATAAAGTTGTTATTGCTTTATGACGTCTCTTTGAATTTCACATATTCTTGGGGGCAAGATCACCAGAGAGCAGATACTGGAGCAGGAATTCCCTCATGCTTTTTTCTTACATCCCCAACTGGACTGAAAGTTGTTCAGGGCAGAGGAATCAATGAATAAAGGAAACCCTAATAAGCAAATAGGCCAAACAGTGGAACAACCGAACAACCAGTCACTATGATGTGCGCTGACCACCAGGGGGCGCATCCAGAACATGGTGAGCGTCAGCAGCAGGTGGCAGAGCATGGAACATGGTGAGCCCCAGCCATGGCAGGATGGTGGAGCAGGTGAGCGGGGATGCCAAACCAAGGCAGGGCACTGGTCTCTGTTATCGGGGAGAGCCACTGGTGATTGCTAAAAATTCTTTGCTCCCACACACTGCGGTCCCACCCACCACTCACACCTACTGCCAGCACCCTGTGCCAGCCCCAATTGCTTGGCACCGTCAGCAGGTGTGAGCGGTGGCTGCTGGCCCCAATTGCCCCTCAGGGCTTCTCCACCTCCCCCTGCTCCTGAAAGGCAATCAGGACCAGCAGCCACCTCTCGAACCCGCTGCTGGCACCGGCCCCAATCACTCCGCGCCGTCAGCAGGTGCGAGTGGGGCCAGCGCTGTCAGTGCATGGGAGCAGCAGCAACAGGAGCAAGGCTGCCGGCAGACAGGGGACAGGGGAACACGGCAGGAGGGGCCAAGACCCGCCCTTGTGCCTACCGCAGCTTCATGGACCACAGTTCAAGGTGCATGAATTCGTGCACTGGGCCCCTAGTGTAGGAATAACAATGTAAGTAAGCTCTATATTGTATCTATGTTATATCTAAGAAGGCATATTTCTTTTTTTAATTTAATTTTATTGTTGATAGTATTAACAGATGTCCCTCAATCTGAGTGTATTTCTTTATTGTTGCTTTAAAAACTTAAATACTCTTAGGCCCTGGCCAGGTGGCTAAGTTGATTGGAGCATCATCCTATACACCAAAAGTCATAGGTTTGATTCCCAGTCAGGGCACATACACGGGTTTCAGGTTTGATCCCTGGTGGGAGTGTGTACGGGAGGCAACCAATCAATGTTTTTCTCTCTCTCCCTCTTTCTCTCTCTCTCATCAATAAAAACATATCCTCAGATGAAAGTTAAAAGAAAACCACCTTAAATACTCTTAGATATGCTCTATTCAGGAGGACATGCTGGTTAATAACTCAGGCTGCTATGAACTCATTTTTGTCAGTTATTTCACACAGTTAAGAGGACTGACTGCTCAGATGTATAACTCCATAAATGCATGTTCTCCCTCCTCTTTTGGGTGGGGTGGGGTGAGGAATCCAGCTCCCCACTCAGGCTCCTGCATGTCTGATAGCTGAATGGGTCTTAAACACAGTCCCAGAGCCTGCCACTGTCCAGTGAGCAGCTACCATTATGTGGTACCACAGGGCCTGGGTCACCAGCTGTTAATTTGAACCTGCTGTTTCCCCCACTCCTATTCTGGGTGACAGTGCTTCCGGAAGGCCACCCAACACTTAATGACCCACCAGGGAAAAGCATGAGGCCAACAAAATATCAACAAGTATTCTCTCTCCTGGGAGGTAATAGACATATTTTGTTCAACATCTGTTTCATTACAAATGGGACAAAGAGGAAAAAAATGCAAGTCCTTTATTTAAACCTACTTAGCAAAATGAAGCCTCAGAAAGCAGTCAGCTCAGATTTAAACAAGTGCTACATCAACAAAAGCCGACTCAGAGTTGTGAACAAAAGGAAGTTATTCTTTATTCCAGAAATAGACCTTAGCAAGCCACTGGCTTGGTGCTAATTAGAGAGAAACAGGGCAGGGTGTGGTCATGCACTGCTTGTTAAAGCACCTATCCGAGGCCCACCCCTCCTCCCCCGCCTCCATTGAACTGCTTTAGAAACTCCAACCACCTCTAAATTGTATTCAGAGTGGAACTTTGTACATCTGTGTAACCAAAAGATGCTGCTCCACAGCACAGCACAGCACCCCAGGCATCTTAATTATATAATTTTACTGGAAAAGCAATTACACTTGGAGCATAAAGCAAGAATCCTGTTTCAATCGGCTTAGACCATCCCACAAGAACACTTGGTGCAGGCCGGCGGGCTGTCCACGGCACTCAGGCTGAATGTACTGGGGTCCCACAGTGTTTGTGCCACAAGTCGATGGCCTTGCTCACAATTGCATCTGAGCTGTCCTGGGGAATCTGTGAACAAGCAAACCAGTTTCCGTGAGGTTCCAGTGCTTATAACTTCAGCATCTCCCTCTCTCACTGGGCATAAACCTTACTGCCACAGGAGTTCTCACTGGTTTCCAGAAAGTGATCGCATAAAAGGCTGCTGCCAGGATCTCTGCTTCACAGGCCACCTGAGGACATGCTAAGGAACTCAGACAGCCTGGCTCAAATCCTGCCTTGCCCACCAAACTGTGTGCACCTGGCCAGGTTACGTAAGCTACATGGGTCCAGATCCTATCTCTAAAATGGGGCAGATGGTAGGACCACTCCATAGGGCTATTACAGGATTACATAAAATAATCCATGAAAAACACTTGCCACAGCCCTGGCACTATTAGCCATTAATTATTATAATGTGAGTAATTTATGCAACACACATTCGTGTGGTACCATGTGGTACTCATCATTTACTGGACCAGTGTTCAAATGGTAATACTGACTGATAAAAATAAAAGAACAGCCCTGGCTGGTTTGGCTCAGTGGATAGAGCGTCGGCCTGCGGACTGAGGGGTCCCAGGTTCGATTCTGGTCAGGGACATGTACCTTGGTTGTGGGCACATCCCCAGGGGAGGGGTGGGGGTGCAAGAGGCAGCTGATCGATGTTTCTCTCATATTGATGTTTCTGGCTCTCTATCCCTCTCCCTTCCTCTCTGTAAAAAAATCAATAAAACATTTTAAAAATAAAAAAATAAAAAATAATAAAAGAACAGATTTTGGATCCAGTGAAATTCCTCCAGGTATAAGCCTCCTCACTTCTGCTTCTTACCTGGTTAAAGGTATTCTGAGATACACAGAGGGAAAAGCTGATTCTTTTAGACCTTTCCCAACACGCACTCAGTTTATACGTAAGCACATTAATAAAACCAACTGGGATTCCAACAGCGATGGTAACAGAAATGAAAGGGCTTACAAAATCCCCAAACGCCAGGACTCCTCTTCCATTAGCCAGGATGACTCATCCTGAAGTGACAGGTCTCACCTCTCACTTTCCTCACAAGCCTCCCAGCAGCCCCACCGGGCAGTGTCACAGTGACAGTCTCGCTGCTCAGACCATTGTCCCCCAAACAGAGGACGCAAACTATAATCCACTAATCAACTGTAAGCTATACGGTTTCAAGAGGAAATCTGTTTCTTACAATGTAAAAATATACTGTGTTATTTCCCTGAAATAACTTAATGACTAGGAAAATCTGGCTTGCTAAACGGACTTCCTTTCTGAATTCAAAATGAAATAAAAGGAAGCATACTTACGTTTTCCAGAAACTTTGTTATCTTCTCTGAATTGTTCAGTGCCATTACTTTTAGTTTAAAGGTTAATAAAATTTCCACTGCTACAAAAACTAGGATCTTACAGGATCCACTTACAACTTTATCCCAAACCCTAAAAAAATGAAGAGATGTACAATCAAATTAGGTGAGTTTAAAATTTGTTTACCTAGACATCTCAAATTACAAAATTAAATCAAAACACTCCTTTTTCAGTATAAGCTTCACAGAAGAGCTATAAAATAATTACTCTGATAATTCCTACATCTCTTAAAGTTGGTACTGCACTCTATGCTTAGTTATGTATTGTCCTGTACCGCTCTCTGTATTGTCTCTTCGCAGCTACAGTATAACTCACACCTCAGAAGCGAAAGGCCAGGCCTCCAAAATAACCAGAACGACATGTCTGAAACTAGTGCCTTCATTAAACTTAGGGACACTGTGTTTGAGTCTCAACACTTGACTGCCTTCAGCCACTTTCACGATATCACGATGAAACTAAAAAGTACCAATATTTTCTCTTGATTAGGACTCACCACACTCCTGGGGGGAAAAGGCTATCCTATCTAATAAAAGAGAAACATGGTAATTAGTGTATGACAGCTACCCTTCCCACTGGCTAATCAGGATGATATGCAAATTAACTGCCAGCCAAGATGGCGGCCAGCAGCCAGGCAGCTTGAAACTAACATGAGGCTTGCTTGCTTCAGTGACGGAGGACTCCAACGTT
>NW_006295180.1:2705768-2707984 GCF_000327345.1 Myotis davidii | reverse complement strand
TGAGCCCGACCAGGGGCTGCACCTAGGGATTGGGCCTGCCCTCTGCCACCCGGGAGCAGGCCTAAGCCAGCAGGGCATTATCTCCCGAGGGTTCCCAGACTGCGAGAGGGCACAGGCAGGGCTGAGGGATGCCCCCTTCCCCTTCCGAGTGCACAAATTTTTGTGCACCAGGCCTCTAGTGCCATTATAAACTCCTGGTAACGGTTTCAGATGTAAATATTACACATCATCTGACATATTGAGGGATCTCAATTTTTATAATTGTATATTCTAATATTTGTAATGTTTGTTACTATTAAATTAATATTATTGTATGTATAACAGAATCATGTGTTGTTATGTTAGCTGCTAGAGAAGTTAGCTTTAAATTACTGTGTTGTTCTAGAGCAAATTTATATTGTGAGGGATGATCACACGAAAACCAGGATTCTTCTCCGACTCCAGCTTCAGTATGTTTGAAAGAAATACTTGCCTCTGTAAACTGGATTCGGGCAAGCACCCCGCGAAGCACCTCTTGAACCAGAGATCATAAGGCAGTCTGGACACTGCAGAACACATCTTCAGGTGGCTCAGCAGTCTGCTATCCTCCAGATTCAAGTACTGTTCAAAAGCCTTTGGCTAGTGATGAAACAGGAAGAGATTACGCACTTCCCGTGACATAACATTACCCGCTCTTACAGCCTATGAAGAAAAAATGTACATGATGAATGCAAGCAAGTGCTAGGAACCAAAATTTCAGAATCCTCCAAGTCACTGGTGATGCAGCGCTTCCCAAGTCAGCATATCCGGAGCCACTACCCATCGGACTGAGGGGTTTCCCAGGACAGTCCCAGGCGAAGCGAACAGCTGGTCACCCTAATGTTAATTGCCCTAACCAGATTCAACGGCCTAAAGCAAAAGTCCAAAGCAAAATTCAATTGTTCTGGGGAGCTTTGATAGGACCTTGATATTCCTGGCTGCTCTAGGAAAAGGGTGAGAAGGGGAGGGGAGGACCAGAGAAACAGAATGGGAATGAAGTGGGAGCAAGAACTAGGAAGAATCAGAAAAAGAGCTGGAGATAAAAAGGGCCCATGGGTCACTGACCACACACATGTGCTGAGTGCCACAGTGCACCATGCCAAGGAGGCCCACCCACCAGGAATGTCCAGAGGAGGAGCTCTGTACCCAACAAAACGTGCGTGAGAACTCTGTCATCAGAGGAATACCACAGGGGGCATACAGTACCTGGATTGGTAGCCTCTCCCACGTAAGGCTGAGCAGCAGCCAACTCTAGAAGATGGAGAGGCTAACACAGCCAGCTCCCCAGGCCAGGCCCCATCCGCCTGGCCCATGCTGCTCTATTTAAGGTCCACTGGCTACGAATGGGCTGTAAGGGCTAAACCCTAAAGTCTATACTCCCTATCTGGAAAAGCACAACCTTATCACCAAGTGCATGCAAATGTTTGTTTTACTAAATACCTGCATCTTTATGCTTCTGCGAAAGAGGTGATTCAAAACCCCGCTGTGTCCATTATAACCAGACACTGTTACATACAGGGAATAAAAGAAAAGTAAGGTCATGTCCCTGCCTTCGAGGAGCTTACAGAGCCCAGGAAAGAGGTAACCAGAACACACTGTAATAATGGGGATCACCACAGGATATGGGCACACCCAGCTGGGAATCCTGACCCAGGCTTTAGAAGCCAAAAACAGTTTCCCTGGGAGCTGACATCTGAGCTGACCCACAGAATGCATAGGAGTTCACCAAGTGGGCCCGCGTATTAGTATCTGGTCCAGTTCTCCCCTCTCTCGTTCAGAGGATCTCTAATCTTTTCTGTTTATCCACCTTACCTCTCCTACTTAACATTTCCTAGACCTTCTCAAGAACACCCCATGCAACTCCCCAAAACAGGAGCTTTTCTCTAAGTACAGATTGCCAGAGGGCTCCTGCTCTAGCCTTTCACCTCTGAAATTCTATTCTAGAATTTTGGTAGGTAATGCCAGTGGCGTGTAGGTATGCTTTTTCCACAAAGTGACATGGGTGAAAACACACACACAAACACATTTATATATTACTAGGGGCCCGGTGCACGAAATTCGTGCACTGGGTCAGGGTGAGGGGGAGTGTCCCTCAGCCCAGCCTGCCCCCTCTCACATACTGGGAGCCCTCAGGCATTGACCCCCATCAATCTCCAATCGCAGGATCGGCCCCTTGCCCAGGCCTGACGCCTCTGCCA
>NW_006295180.1:2702547-2705029 GCF_000327345.1 Myotis davidii | reverse complement strand
GATCACTGTCAGTGGCAGGGGGCTTCTTCCTGCTTTCCCCTTTGCCTCCCTGCATTGTGCCTACATATGCAAATTAACCGCCATCTTGTTGGCAGTTAACTGCCATCTGAGTTGGCAGTTAATTTGCATATAGCCCTGATTAGCCAATGAAAAGGGTATCGTCGTACGCCAATTACCATTTTTCTCTTTTATTATATAGGATGTCTCACAGCAAAGAAAATTTCTTCCAAAAGGCAATACAAATAACAGAAAATATGGATGAGTGAAGATCTAAAACTATTTATTGTCTTTTTCCCTATTAGACTATAAGCTCAGTGAAAGAAGAGGCTGTATCTGTTTTGCTCACTGCTAGTTCTCCAGTATCTAAAACATTACTTGGCAGTTCACTTGCAGGCGGGCCCTCCCTAAGCCCCGGGCGGAGCAGAGTGTGAATCACCCTCCACTAGACCAGGCGGTCGGGGCTCTAACTTGGTGTCTCACTCAGCCCGAGGCCTCACCTGGTGTTTGGGAAGGGGGGGCTCCTGCCCGGGCACAGCCCCTGCCCCGCGGCCCCTGCTCTCCCCTCCCTCAGCCGTTCAGGGCCACCCTCTTCCAAAAGGGCTGCTACAAAGGTCATCCTACACCCGTTTGTGTGCCGAGTGTCAGGTCTGTGGTTGAAATGACCAAGATGAAGGAAATGTCAGTCTGACATCTGTGTAGCCTTGTAACTCAAGGCTAGCTAGTATTGCCCTCATTCTGAATCCCATTCACTGCACTCAGGCAGGGGAGGGGTGATAGGCCATTAAAACAAATGATGGTGCCCTGGCTGGTTCGCCCAATGCAAAAGGGCTGCTACAAAGGTCATCCTACACCCGTTTGTGTGCCGAGTGTCGGGTCTGTGGTTGAAATGAACAAGATGAAGGAAATGTCAGTCTGACATCTGTGTAGCCTTGTAACTCAAGGCTAGCTAGCATTGCCCTCATTATGAATCCCATTCACTGCACTCAGGCAGGGGAGGGGTGATAGGCCATTAAAACAAATGATGGTGCCCTGGCTGGGTCGCCCAATGGATAGAGCGTCGGCCTGGGGACTGAAGGGTCTAGGGTTCCATTCCCGGTCAAGGCACATGCCCCGGTCGCGGGTTCGATTCCCAGTAGGGGGCGTGCTGGAGGCAGCCGATCTGATTCTCTCTCGTCATCGATGTTTCTCTCCTCCCTCTCTGAAAATCAATAAAAATATACTTATTTAAAAAATAAAAATAAAAAAACATTACTTGGCATAATAAGTACTCAATATATAACTATTCAATGAATAAATAAATATTGGAATTAAATAAAATTTTGAAATATATTAATCAACATCTTGGTAATAACTCAATGTACATCTTTTAGCCAGTCTTAAATTCTTCTAAAGTATGTTTTCTGATTTATAATATACTTATTATAAGAAATCTTGAACATACAGGTGAGAATAGCCCTAACCAGTTTGGATCAGCAGTTAGGACATCAGCCTGTGGATTGAAGGGTCCTGGGTTCAATTCCAGTCAAGAGCAGGCTCAATCCCAGGCCCCAGTTGGGGCCTGTATGGGAGGCAACCAATCGATGAGTCTCACATTGGTGTTTCTCTCTTTCTGTCTCTCCCCCTCCCTTCCACTCTCTCTAAAGATCAATGGAAAGAATATCCTTGGGTGGGGATTAATAAAACAAAACACAAAAAAAGGAAAATACAGGAAAGAATAAAGAAGGACATAAAGATCATCTATGGTCACACTACCCAAAGATAACTAGTGATAATATTGAGGTTGTACAGCATTCGTTTTCCTATATACATTACATACACACTTTTCTTTTATCAGTTGAACTCACCCTGAATATATAACTCAGAATTTTGCTCTTTGTATTCAACATAATGTGGGCATTTTCCCAGATTAACAAACAACCTTAAAGGGTGAGTACCCTAAGTAAAGAGAACTTCTAAAAATAGAAAAGAAAAAAGCCACAAATTATATAGAAAAAAATGCAAATGGCTCTTACCCATATGAAAAGATGTTCCATGTTGTTAATAAAAGAAATGCAACCTAAAACTACACTGAGGTATTGTTTCTCACCTATCAGATTGGCAAAAATGGCATACCATGTTGGCAAGCTGTGGGAAACAGCCACACTCATCCATTAGTCATGAGGATGCAAAAGAGTGTAAGCTTTATTAAGAGGAATATGAATATTTCTAGTGAAGTAACATATGATCAGTCAATCCATTTCTAGGGAATCTATCCCAAAAGTATACTGGCATATATATGAAAAGATGTACACATAAAACTATTATCTGTAACAGCGATCGCCAACCTTTCGGACCTCACAGACCACCGGTTGTCAACCACTGATCTATAACATTGTATCACAGTAAAAGACAGGAAACACCCCAAATAGCCAGCAATAGAAGATGGGTTGAATAAACAAGCATATATACACACAATGGAGTAGTATGCAGCCATGAAAAGGAA
>NW_006295180.1:2698534-2702384 GCF_000327345.1 Myotis davidii | reverse complement strand
CCTTCCCCACCCATCTACCCAACCATGCATCCATCCACTCACCCCTTCATCTATTCATCTAGCAGTTACTCAGTGAGCCCCTACTGTATGCTTAGGGCCCATGTCAGGCACTTGGGTTGCAGTACAAGCAAGACAGTTTTCCCACTTTCATTTGTGTGTGAACTTTGTAATATAAATGTGGAGACATAAAGCATTAAAGTCAAATGTTTCAGTGAACAAGTTTCAGCAGTTCAACTTTATAACAATATAAATAAACCTGTTAAATTTCTTTGTACAATGCCAGCATTTGGATTTTTTAAAAATTTCTTACTGAGGTCAACTAAAATAACAAAACTGCTTTTTAATCTTCAGGTTAGAAAGAGCTTCCTAAATAAGATACAAAAAACAAGAGAGAGATATTGACAAATCCAATTGTATCAAAACTTAAAATCTTTGTACAACAGACAGTGAGAAAATATTTTCAACATGTGTAACAGACAAAGGATAAACATCCAGAGTTATCGTTAACTCTTACAAATGAAAAAGGACTCAAACAATGTATTAAAAAGGTGGATAAGTAAAAATGACCAGTAGATATTTAAAGCTGCTCAACTTCACTAGAAAATGAGGATATGCAAATTAAAATGGGTACCATTTCACTATCAGATTAACAAAAATTTAGGAGATAGATACTATCAAGTACTGTCAATGGAGTGGAAAACAGGAAATCTCATAATCTCTTGGAGGAAGCAAAATTGGGTTGGTGAGCAACCTGGCAGTTAAAATTTTAAATGTGTCTCTCCTTCAAGGGCACACTCCCATATAGGTAACCTATGCTAGAGGAACATGCACAGACATACACAAAGGAACATGGATAAGGGCATGTTGAAGGTCAGCATGGACCTATTATGTTAAATTATGGCAAATTCCTAACGAGAAATACTATGAGGAAATAAAAAAACACTGGTTCTAAATGAGTAGCGCTCAACCTAAGCCAAGCTTCAGAATCACCTGGAGCTTTTGAAAAATTACAATTCTGGGGCCCCACTCCCAGAGAGTCTGGCTTAATTGGTCTGCTTAGAGGAAATTTTTAAAAGCTCCCATATGGTACTAATAGGAATTCAAGGCTGAAAACTGCTGATCTATCTGTACTAACTTGAAAAGCCTCCAAGACATTAAATTAAAAATAAAGTGTAGGGCCTTGGCCCACATGTGGCTGAGTTGGCTGAGCGTCATCCCACACAGCAAGAGATCGCAGGTTCAATTATCTGTCAGAGCACATGCCTGGGTTGAGGCCTCAATCCCCAGTAGGGGGCATGCTGGAGGCAGCTGACATGCTACCCCCTCACATCAATGTTTCTCTCTCTCGCTCGTTTTCCCTTCCTCTGTTGGTGTAGGGCCTTGGCCCACATGTGGCTGAGTTGGCTGAGCGTCATCCCACACAGCAAGAGATCGCAGGTTCAATTATCTGTCAGAGCACATGCCTGGGTTGAGGCCTCAATCCCCAGTAGGGGGCATGCTGGAGGCAGCTGACATGCTACCCCCTCACATCAATGTTTCTCTCTCTCTCTCGCTTTCCCTTCCTCTGTTCCTAAAAATCAGTAATAAAAACATATTTAAATAAATAAATAAATAAATAAATTGCAGGGTTATATAAGCAGTGTGGTAATATTTACGTTTTTAAAAATATTTATATTAGTATATCTAAAAATATGTATCATTATATGTATGTATCTGCACACATGCACACACACTCATCCATCCTAATGTACATAAAATAGTGTAGAAGAATACACATGAAACTGATAACATGGTTTACTTCTTAGAAAATGGGGGATGAGGAGGTACTGCCACATATCTATGGGAACACAGGATTCATTTGGATTGTTTAATACTTCAAGAATATATTTGTCTATTACCTGTGTTGTCAAAAATAAAGGATGAATTTTTAAACAGAACCTTTCAAAATGTTACTGAATTTACTCCAATAATAAGAAAGAAGGCTAATTAAATCGTGGAATAATTTGGACATCTTGATTTAATGAGGCAACATTATATTTACAGATGCTCCAAAGCCATGCTTAAATTATTTTCATTGTAATAAACTAAATGAATTAAATTATAAGATTCTAAAAATCATATTTTACTTAAATATTTCAAACCCTCTCTTGTACAGTACTCTCCAGAGCTGAAGGCTTGGCCACTGCCCTGCTGACGGATTCAGTTGGAGCAGTGAGCCACAGGCTCATCCTTAGTGCCCCTCCTCGGGCCCTGCAACCCAATGTCACAGTGGCTGCTGCAACAGGACTTTCAAATAAAACTCAATGATTTAAAAAAAAAAAAAAGACGGATTCATTTTTATAATGAGAGAAATAAGGAAAGAAACGACAAAGAGAATGTCAAAGGCCCACTGGCTTATGCGGATGAAGTAAATGCCATCGGGTTCTCTGGATTCCCAGGTGAGAGTACAGCAGACAGAAGCCTGTGCTCATGGGAGGTCCCAGTGGGTCCAGTTAAATGAAAGCACATTTCCCAGCCTCCGCTGCAGATGGGCGGCCGGGCAACACTGTCCTCCACTGAGTGACATGCAGCAGGAAAGCCTGTTACAGAAGGACAGGCCTGACTCCCTTGCCCCTTGTGTTCCTGTGCTTTTTTCTTCAACTTGCCCTTGTTGCCTGCCTAGATGCCACCACTGTCTCTGCAGCATCCGCCTGGCGAGCCCGAGAAGGAGGATCACACCTGAGCACGCGGCCGCAGGCAGGAGCCTGGGTCCCTGCTGAAACTGGTGCTGGATGCCAGCCCTGAAACGCCTTGCCTCTGCACTTCTCGTCTCAGCAAACAAGACAATAAGGCTTCTGTTTGGGGGTCTTCCTATTATGTGCAGCCAAACTTAAACCTTACCTCATACACAGGGAAACTTCTAGATAAAGCCAGTGGATTCTAGACCAGCATTAAGTAATACTATAGAGCAGGAGTGGACAAACTATGACCCGCAGCAGCCAAATCCAGCCATGGCCTTTCCTTTATGTGGGGCCCTCGGCTGCTTCTGTGTGACAACAGCAGAGCTGAATGACTGCAGTGGAGACACAGAGACCATCTGGCTCACCAAGCTGGAAAGCGTTACTACCTGGCCTTTTACAGAAAACACGTGCTGACTCCTACTCGAGGGGGTCTGCTCCTAATTGTAGCAGCACCAAGAGGTTAGAGCACTTCCCTAAGGTTCCCAGTACCACTGCTCACCCCCCTCTCCCTTCCCTCCCCTCCCCACCAACAGCCAAAAACACGTCCCTCACCAGCTGGGGTAAGGAGTCCCGATACTTGTTGTTTAACTGGTTCACAAAGCATCGGGTGATCCAGTAACAGTCGACACTATCTTCCACCATCTCTTCCATGGCCTTAGCAATGGCAAGAAACACTTCATCTTCCGGCTTCTGAAAGATGGATAATAAATCTCAAGAGGGAGGTAGCAGGAGGGAAGAATAAATATTTCTTTGATAAAAATGAGAATTTACCCCCTAAACTTCAAGAGGCTGCATTAATAAGTCAAAGTGGAACCAAAAAGCACCCATCCTTCACTGGAGAGGAGCAAGGAGGAGGTGAGAATGACGACCACAGAAATAAGTCTATGGGAACGTGTGCTACTGATGAGCATCCAGGCTCGGGCTGCACACAGAGGTTTTCCAGCTTCTACTGCAGTAATGGCGAACCTATGACACACGTGTCAGAGGTGACACGCGAACTCATTTTTTTGGTTGATTTTTCTTTGTTAAATGGCATTTAAATTTATAGAATAAATATCAAAAATATAAGTCTTTGTTTCACTATGGTTGCAAATATCAAAAAATTTCTATATGTGACACGGCACCAGAGT
>NW_006295180.1:2688968-2698005 GCF_000327345.1 Myotis davidii | reverse complement strand
ATTTCTAAATACCACACTCCATGGGGTGGGAGTGGCTGATTCCAGGTCCAACACAGGGAAAGCACAAGATGAAACTGTAATATCTCTTTGTACCAGAAAGAAAATGCTCAAAATGATGGGGACTTGTCAAAAAGACATAAAAGTATACTGATATAAATAAATAAGCGAGGGAGAGGGGAAACCTTCCTTATAAATGAATAAAGGAGTCAGAAAATCATTATTTGGCCATCAGCAAAATTGTTTCAAGCAAGAATCATAAGTAGTTGGATATTTACATAGTATGAAACTTTCTTCCCAGAAGTTACTTATTAATCATAATGGGAAAAATAGTAACTTTACATTGGAGAAAGCTGGCAGACACCACCTTAACCAAGTGAACAAAGTTAGCAGCAACAGTACTAAGTATCATACTCCTGCCAAAAATGCAAAACCAGATTTTAATCATGAGGAAACATCAGACAAACCCAAACTGAGCAATGCTCTACTGCCCAGGAGTCTTAAAAAATGCCAGGGTTATGAAAGTTTATACAAAGAAAGACAGAGGAACTGTCCCAGATTAAAGGGGACTAAGAAGACATGGAAATAAACATAAAGTGTGATCCCAGACTGGATCCAGGGCCAGAAGAAGGACATCAGTGGGACAATCAGCACAATGTCAGTAATGCCCACCAAGGAGTTGACAGTGTTGTGCCAATGCTGATTTTCTTGTTTTGATAATTATACTACAGTACGTGAGATGTAACATTTGAGGTGATAGATGAAGGTATATGGGAACACTAGACTATTTTTACAACTTTTTTTCTATGTTTAAAATGATTTCCAAATGAATAGTTAAAACATTAAAAATTTTAAAATCAACAAATCATAAAATTAGTGAGTAAAAGTTTGATAGGAAAGTTTGAAAAGGTTCTGAATTAAAACTTTTACTGTTTGTTTTAATAAAGGGCATTATTGGAACACTGGGTCAAATGTGAATGAAGTGAGTAGATGTTTATATTGTATCAATGTCAACTTCTTGGTTAGCTAGGGGAGTGTTCTTATCTTTAGGAAGTATACACTGAAGAAATCTGAAGTGATGCAATATCATGTTTGTATCTTATTCTCAAACTAGAGGCCCGGTGCACGAATTCGTGCACAGGTGGGGTCCAGCCTGCCCGCTCTGATCGGGGTTCGGGGAGGGTGGCTGATCAGGGGCGAGGCCAGCCAGGGGAGGGGCCGCAGGCAGTTGGCCAGCCAGCCCCGCCCCCTGGTTGAACTCCTGATTAAACTCCCAGTGGAAGGAACAATTTGCATATTAGCCTTTTATTATATAGGACTAGAGGGCCGATGCACAAAATTCATGCAAGAATAGGCCTTCCTTCACTTGGCTGCTGGCACCGGCTTCCCTCCAGCACCCAGGACCCGGGCTGCCCTCTGGCTGCTGGTAGGCACCTTGGACCTGGGCTTCCCTCATAGCCGCCCCCAGACCACCCCCTGCGAGTGCACAAATTTTGTGCACCGAGCCTCTAGTGTATACACATATAGGAAAAATGACCAAGCAAATGTTCAAAATTGTAGATGACTGGAGAACATGGGTAAAGAGTATATGGGAATTCTTGATACTATTCTTGCAACTTCTCTATAAGTTTGAAATTACTTCAAAATAAAACATAGTATCTGAAATAATTAGGCAGATGGAGTCAGATGAATGTTGGGAAAAGATGTGTTGCTTTTAGTCTATAGACAAAGGGGACCCATTGAAAGTTTCTAAGGCAAAACATGATGCAATCAATGGCTGGCAAGATGGGACAGTGTAGAGTCGAGCTAAGTGTCAAATAAAGGTATCACTAACCAGTGGGAAGGAGGGACTTCGAGGCAACTTTCCAGACTCCAGCTGATACATGCGGAGATAGACTTCAACCTGAGGTGTGGCATCACTGACAAAGCGAACGACTTTCAGGGCATGAAGGACATCCGAGTACTGCCCCTTACGATACATCATCACCTGGGTGTGTGACTCATGGTGTGGAGGCAGGATCCCTATACAGAGATCCAGAAAAATAAAGGACAAAATATTGAGATACCAATCCAAATCCCTCCTCCATTAAAGAGAATCCTGGAAGAAGCCACCCATCACAATTAAACTAAAACTCACACAAGTATTTACCATATAGATTCACTTTTAGAAATTTTCACTATAAAAGAATTTTAAATATCCTCAATATTTGAATGGCAACTGTATAAAAGAGAAATGAAATGGCATCATAAAGCCCTTGAATAAGCGTGTCATCTAAATTCAAGACAATAACCATATCAATTACAAAATAATAACCATCCTATATAATAAAAGCCTAGGTGGCATCGTGCGATGTTGTCACAAGATGGCCACCACAAGATGGCCGCCCTCACATCGTCACAAGATGGCCAGCAGGAGGGCAGTTGGAGGCGAGATCCGGCCAGCAGGGGAGGGCAGCTGGGGGTGACCAGGCCTGCAGGGCAGGACAGTTCAGGGCGAACAGGCCAGCAGGGGAGGGCAGTTGGGGGCAATCAGGCTGGCAGGGGAGCTATTAGGGGGCGATCAAGGCTGGCAGGCAGGTGAACAGTTAAGAGCCAGCAGTCCTGGATTGTGAGAAGGATGTTCGACTGCCGGTTTAGGACCGATCCCACAAGGGGTCCCAGATTGGAGAGGGTACAGGCCAGACTGAGGGACACCGCCGCCCCTCCCCCCGCCCCCCGTGCACAAATTTCATGCACCAGGCCTCTAGTATCAATTATAATAATGATTTAATTCAATTACAGCTGCCAGCCTGGGCAACTCTGAGCTCCTGGAGGCCCGTCAGTTTTCCCACTTGGCCCATGCTATGGACTGGCTTGTGTCCCTCAAATTCATATGTGAAAGCCCTAACCCCTAACGTGACTATATTTGGAAAGAGGGCCTATAAGAAAGTAAAGCTAAATGAGGTTACAAGGGTAGAGCCCTAATCCAATAGGGATAGCGCCTTCTAAGAAAAGGAAGAAGTACCAGAGCACTCTTATGCTCTGCCATGTGAAGACAGTGACATGGCATGAAACTTTCTCCCCGGTGTTCCATGTCACAGGTGGCCATCGGAAGCCAGGAAGTGAGCTTCACCAGGAATCAAATCAGTTAGCACCGTGGTCTTGGACTTCCAAGCCTCTAAAACCAGGAGAATATAAATTGTTTAAGCCACCCAGTCTGTAGCATTCTGTTATGGCAGCACTAGCTGACAATATAGCGCCCTTCATCTCAGAACCACCAATTACCCATCAAATACTTCTCTCCCCAACAACTGAAACTTTCTCACCATGTATCCTACCTTCAGGACCACAGAAATCTCTAATCTGCACTGACAACACCACCATACATTACATTCTGATGCCATTTTATACTTATTAACTCACTTAAAGATAGCTTTGGAGCAAGAACCATGTGTTTTTTTTTAATAAACAAATGGCATGGAGAAAACAGAGTGGAAAGGACACAGAAGGTCTAGCCCCAGGTCTAACAGCAGGACTCTGAGGAACATCAGCCTGGGCCCTTGTTCCCTCACCTATCAGGGGTGGACAATGGGAGGGGTAAGCATTTCACCAAACAAGATTTGCAGGACACTAGCTCCTAGACTAGAGTCTTCATGAGAAAAGGGTGCCGTGGTCAAATAGATTTGGGAAGTGATGACAATGAATTTTCAAGGTTCTAAATTTTGCTATAAAGAAAAACATGTTATTTTATTTATTCCAGCCCCATTAAACTTAACCAAATGGTCTAGCAGCACACACTATGGAGTCAAAGTTTCTGGGTTTGAATTCTAGCTCTACAATTAACTGGTGGGTGACCATCAGCAACTCATTTGATCTCTTTTCACTTTTTCAGCAGAAAAATGGGAATCGTAATAGCTTTCTCAAACAACTGTTGTGATAAATAAAAATATCTATATACATAAAGCACTTAGAAAGGTAGTAGAAGTGTTAGCTAGAACACCTAACTATGGATCACTCTTTGGTACAAAATGCCGCACATCCAGTATTCTAAAGAACATTCTGGGAAACAAAAGTTGGATGAGCTTTAAGGACTCTAGCTAGCATGATGCTATGTTAATTCTACAACCAAACTTGCTTAAATGTTCTTTTTCCTGACATAAACCTTTATTTACCTTAGCTATGGGCTCTGTGCCAGGCTTCCAGAAAAGCCAGAGAAATACACTAAAATGTCCTCCAAATCTGGACTAAAACAGTACAGATTAAATGGGTGTAATTAAATCCTTATCATACTCCTAGAGGCAGCACAATGTTCTATGTCAAGCCTCACATTTGTTTTCTAAGACCTAGTCCTAGAAAGTCTTTTTCTGATATTTACCTAAAACAATATCATGTGTGGAGGGCTGCTGGCTAGCACATTCGGGCGTTTTTTAAATATCGTCGGCTGGACCCAGAGTACAGGCAGAGCCACTCCCTGGGGGGGGTCCTAGTCACGAGGCTAGGTCGCCACTCAGTCTGACTTTCCCACCCAGGTGCTAAGGGGGATGGATCCTATTAACTCAAGGCCCACCCAGATGTGATGTAACTTCCTGTTACTTCCAATATATATATTAAATTTACTTCCGGTGCAGCACGTCTGTCTGTCCCTCCATCAGAGGGCAGATACCACACTTGGACCCAGCTTATTCTATTTTTGTGTCCTGTCTCTTTCATTTCTAAATCCCCAGTACCTTTACTTAAAAGAACCGGTTCACGTCTCTCTCTCTCCATGCTGGACGTGGAGAAGGGAGCCCCCCGACAATCATGAAGTGGGTATGACAAGGTCCCTGAGTAATCCACAGCCTATGTAGGAGGAGTCAGCCTGTCTCTTACACAGCATGGCAGCCCTAAATCCCCAGGGCCTCTACCACAAAAATAACAACAGACTTGCCTGAGAAAGACAGGTGAGGAAACACAGGTGAGGAATAAGCCAGATAGCCTGGCACTTGGGAAGTGTCACAAAGTACAACTGTGTCTCTCCCATTAATCCACTGTCATTATTCTATATAATAAAAGGCTAATATGCAAATAGACCGATTGACAGAACGACCAGTCACTATGACATGCACTGACCACAGGGGGAGTGCCATTCAGCCAGAAGCCCAGCGGGCCTAAGCTGTCAGTCGGACATCCTCCGAGGGCTCCCGGAATGTGAGAGGGCACAGGCCGGGCTGAGGGACTCCCCCCACCACCAACCTCAAGTGCACGAATTTCGTGCACCAGGTCTCTAGTTAGACACATAATATTTCCCAACAGAAATAGATAATATCTACACTGCCACCTAAAAAGCATCCTTATTTGGATGACTACTGGAAACACTAAGATTTAAGAAAAATGCTGGGGGAAAACTAAAATAGCTGTCAACCATTTTCTAGATTTCAACTACACAGTGACCTACTAGAAATATAAGTACAAAGATGCATAACAAAAGTCATTATACAGTACTTTCTGAAATGGTTTGTAGTCAGACTTGGGACTAAGAATTGCCAAGGCCTGAAAATACAGTACATTTTGTAAAGACAAGGTCTGTAATCTATCCTACCTTCAAATGGGCTCTACATACCTGAGCTCAAGACCTAGCTTTGCCACTGAGAGGCTCTAAGGCCTTAGACTAGTTATTTAGCCTCACAATCCTTTTCCCCAAGTGCAAAATGGGGATACTGATATTTAACTCACAGGGAAATTCTAGGATTACTCTAATTTTTTTTTTTTTTAAAGACTAGCCCACCGATTTCCAGAGAGAGAGGAACATCGATGTGAGGGTGTGACACTGATCACTTGCCTCCCACACACCCTGAACTGAGGATCCAGCCAGCAACCCATACATGTGCCCTGGCTAGGAATCAAACCTGCAACCTCCTGGTGCACAGGACAACACCTAACCAACTGAGCCACACAGGCCAATTTTTTTTTTTTTTTTAAGAAAGAAAAGGAGGGTGGTATATATTTCAGCAGGCTCAGCAATTAAAGAAAAAAAGACCTTGGCTAAAAGGGATAACGTCAGTCACTTGTGGAACCTGATATACTTTTCCTTCCACAGAAACTGAGCAAGGCCCCTTTTCCTTCTTTAGCCACTCATCACTGGGACTGAATTCCTTTGGGCTTCTAACAACTATATATCTATGACTAGGAATCACAGAAATGACAAACTGAGTGCTAACACCTAAAAGTTAATTTAGCAAAAAATGAGGCCTAGCTAAGTCTTTCTCAAGGTTACCCAGTTGACAGCAAAGCTTAGACCAGTTAGTTCTCCCAGTACAATGCTCTTCCCCGACCTTGTCTCAGGAACATACTTTACTTTCCCTTCTATCATTAATAAACTGACACTCAGGAGTGATATTTAATGTTTTCCCATTGAAGCCATCTCCTTAAAGGCAATCATAGTGAGCAGGAACTCAGTCTCCTAAGATTAGGCCCAATATTCAGTAACTTTTCCTTTTTCTGACTGATTCAGTGACAAATGAACATTTTTGAAGGTAAATTTCTAATTCTTGGTCTCATACCTAGAAGCACCTTCCATACCAATGCACGGTACATAGACGGGAGAGGAAACCTTTGACTAAAAGTACAAAGTTTCTCAATATCTAAAGGAAGAAAAAACACAATAGTTAGAAGCTTTCTGTGCATTTCATTGTTTACACATTAAAGAATTGTAAGAAAGGGGTTCCACCAACTGTCTTACTATACTTCGTTTTTAATTACTTAAAAACAATTAGTGTTTCACAGCATAGGAAATACATTTTGCATATATTACTACACTTACAATAACATTAGCAGTAGTTACTATTTATAGAATTTATTTCATTTAATTCACTTTGCAAGCTTGTTAGCTAGTTCTTGTTTTAAAGATGCAAAAAACTGAAGCTCAAAGCAGTTAAGCCACTTGATTGAGTTAACAGCAAGTGAGTGGTATAGTTAGCCCTCAAATCCCACATTTTCCCGTAAAGCACACTCAACTGGTCCTGGATCTAAATTCCCCTGTTTGTCAAATGAGAATGACAATACCAGACATGCTTAAGGCACAGACTGTCTAGCCAGGATCAAAGATCAGGTGGGAAATGTTTTTGAAACTTTAAAAGCATGTAAAGTACTATTTTTAACTATGGTTCAGTTTATTTTACTTTAGTCAACCACAGAACAGACCTTATTATTACTGGCCTGGAAGAAACAAAAATGTTAATACATAATACAGTCTCGGTATTTCCATAAAGGAAAATCACAGCAAGAGTTGTTGTAAATTTACCCAGAAGCTATGATGACACCTCTGAAAATTGAGAAAAGAAAATATATGGGTCTAATGTGAGAAAAAAAAATATTGATTTCTTAGGAGGCCTTTCAAAACCATCTAACTCTGTCTCAGTAGAAATATAAACTTGAAAAATCCATAACTTCTTCATATATATATTTATACACACACACACACACACACACACACACACACACACACACAAATAAAATTCTGCAGTCATCTTATCACTAAAAAATACATAAAGTAACAAATACCTCTGGATGCCCTTCCGGTAACATTTATTTCAGAACATTTGGGATGACTGAGAAGCAGTAGGCTTAATTTTACTTATAAAACTCACCCAAACGGTCATCTTTTAGGAGAATTTCTAATGATTTCTTTTCTTCAACTCCACGAAAACCCACTTTCTCATAATATACTGAACGAAAGTTTCTCTGAGAATCCTCAGTCATGTTTCATTCTTGAAGAAGAGGAGAGGGAGTGAGTTTAGAAACAGAGAAGGAAGAATTAAAATTTTTCAATGATTTTCTCCAACTTTTCAGTGAATCTGATATAATAAACTGTCTGCCCTTGCATGGGACTCAATATTAAATCTTTCCTTTCACACGACTCTAACACCACCTCACCTATGCACCATGGCCAAAAACCAAGACATAAAACCAGCATCCTCTGAGTTGCTAAAATAGATGGCACAAGTTTCAAGTCGTAGGGATCCTATTTTACTTATGGGAGCACCTAACCATACCACATGTTCAAAGAAAAAAATGAAATAGGAAGACAAGATGTCATACAAAAGGTGTTACCAAACAGTATACACTATGATTCTGCTCTTGTTTTATAAAACTATGCATTTAAAAATTAGACTGTATTCTGAAATGTTAGCAATGGTTATCTTTAAGTAGTGGAATTCCAGATGATGTTAAATTTTCTTTTGCTTAGCTGTATTTTCTAAAATGGGCATTTTGTAAAATGGAAAAAGTAAAAAGCTACAAGTCCCTCACTTAGTTTTCCTTTAAACACAATTCTACCAAAGGTAATTATCAAAATTCAAAACCCATAAAGTTTAACAGCCTTCAATCATAAACCTGAAGAGGGGCAGGAATGTAGCTGGGTGATAAATTATGGCATAAAGTTGGAGACAGAATAACAATTTATAATCTGTCTTCAGAACTCAAAAAGTTTAATAGTCTCAGGTTCTTTCACAATAACCTTCATAGGTTGATGGCAAGTCATCAGGAAAAGGTCAAATTAGGTTGCTGTTTTAAGAATATAGTGGATGTAATGCATTTTCCATAAAAGTATTGTACCGCCCAACCCAAATGCTTGAAGTGTGAGTGCAAAAAAGAACACAATCCTCAGGTTTCAGAAATTCTGGCACAGGAGGGTTGAGTTCCACACAGCCAAGGTCTTCCTTATAAAAAAGATGTGCTGAGTCAGCGCAATCACAGGAAAGATTAGGATTCGCTTAAAATGAGAAAGAGGGTTCCGAGCTTTGGGGACCAAATGTTCTTTAAAGGACAAAATTCCAAAGCATTAAAACCCTCATTGAATTGGGGGATTTATTTAAAAGAAGCATCCAAACAGCTACACGGCGATACGTGTCTGCTGTCCACAGAAACCAGCCTCAGACTGCACCACGGCAAAGGCGTCTTCTTGGAGGAAATACTGCAAATTGCATGCCTGCCCTC
Organism: Myotis davidii; assembly: GCF_000327345.1. Classification (NCBI taxonomy): domain Eukaryota; kingdom Metazoa; phylum Chordata; class Mammalia; order Chiroptera; family Vespertilionidae; genus Myotis; species Myotis davidii. Next base: position 2,689,056 of record NW_006295180.1, on the reverse strand, counting down.
GGCCGTGCAGCCGACGGCCCTGGAGGCACCTGCCTAAGACCCCGCCCCATCTCCAAGGCGCTTCACCTCCAGTGGTGGAAACCCGGGT
>NW_006295180.1:2686328-2688698 GCF_000327345.1 Myotis davidii | reverse complement strand
ATCGTCCCAGCGGTGCGTGCCCGGGGTGCTCCTCCCGCCCTGGCCCCCGAGGCGCCTGCCTGGAGGCGACCGCCGCACCCCAGGACGGTACGCATCGAGCTAAGCTGTCTGGGGGAGGACCCGTTTTGTTTTGTTTTTGGTTTTTCTTTCCTTTTCTGTCTTTTCTTATGGTATGTGGAAATAAATGAAGACCAACCCCAAACGCAAAGGCTCTTTATTCAGAGCTGCTATCCCCTCGCCTGCATTTTGGCAGAGTCTCAAAGGCTGGCAGAGGAGTGGGAGGGGCTGACGGTGGAAAGAAGGGAAGGCGCCCAGCCAGCCTGGCTCAGAGATTGAGCTTGGACCTGTGAACCAGGAGGTCCCGGTTCTAGTCCCCGTCAGGGCACATGTCCCGGTTGCGACCCCCCATCCCCACTGTGGGGCATGCAGGAGGCAGCTGATCGATGATTCTCTATTGTCATTGAGGTTTCTATTTCTCCCTCTCCCTTACTTTCTGAAATCAATAGAAATATATTTTTTAAAAGAAAGAAAGGAGGAAGGGAGGGCTTCAGGCGTGCCTTCAGTGGAGGCTGTTGGCACAGGGAAGCTGTAGGCATAGAAGCAGGGCATCCTCTGTCATTGGCTAGCCATGTCTAGCTTTCTCTGGTTGGTTCTAAACTGGAGGCAGGGACAACATTTCCGGCAGCTGTGAGTTCTTAATCTTGTTCTGGCCATTTGGGGCCACCTGTCAGAGAAGTTACTGTTTAGCTTCCTGGGTTGGTACTAAAGCTGGCAATCTGGCTCTCTGAAAGTTGAAGGCTGCCTGCCCAGGCTGATTATCGTAGATAAGAGGTGGTTTTTCTAGGCGGGTTGCTGCTTCAGGCAGTGGGTCAGAGTTCTGTACGTTCAGCCTTTCACGTAAAACACTATATAAAATAAGTTATATGAATAATGAAGTTTAAAAACACAATATACTAAAGCCCCAATTTATTAGCTTCAGGAGACATAAAATTACTCTTTAACGTGGCTATTAAAGTTTAGAAATACTTTTCAATTTTTTTGTTTACCTTGTTACCAACTGGCACTAGTTCTGAAACGTTCCTCCGAGCAGCACTGCCTGAGTGGGTTTTTAAACCACTGAGATTTAAGAGGAATCCCTTAGAGCAGCGGTTCTCAACCTGTGGATCGCGACCCATTTGGGGGTCGAACGACCCTTTTACAGGGATCTCCTAAGACCACCGGAAAACACATATTGAATATATAATTACATATTGTTTTTGTGATTAATCACTATGCTTTAATTATGTTCAGTTTGTAACAATGAAAATACATCCTGCATATCAGATATTTACATTACCATTCATAACTAGCAAAATTACAGTTATGAAGTACCAATGAAAATAATTTTATGGTTGGGGGTCACCACAACATGAGAAACTGTATTAAAGGGTCGCGGCATTAGGAAGGTTGAGAACCACTGCCCTAGAGGCACGTTGGTTTGGTGGTGGATGCTGCCTCCTTAAAAGCCCAAACATGTACAGAACAGACCACACAGAGGTCAGGCTCTAGAGCAGCGGTTCTCAACCTGTGGGTCGCGACCCCTTTGGGGGGGCGAACAACCCTTTCACAGGGGTCGCCTAAGACCATCCTGCATATCAGATATTTACATTATGATTCATAACAGTAGCAACATTACAGTTATGAAGTAGCAACGAAAATACTTTTATGGTTGGGTCACAACATGAGGAACTGTATTTAAAGGGCCAGAAGGTTGGGAACTACTGCTCTAGAGAGAAACTTAGAAATCAACGGTACAACAGTCAGTCCAGTTGTTGGCAAGTTTGTGGTATAATGGATAGACGAAACTTGAAAATAAAGAAGTGGTGGTTGAAATCAAACATCATGCCCCGCCCAGCTCCCCTACCACCACCTTCTTTGGTCCCTCAGCACTAGGGCACTAAGCTGCAGGCTGTGTTTCTTCACATGTGTAACTGGAGACAGCTTTTAAAAATTCCATGTACTTAATCCAGACCGAGGACCAGTCACAAACTTAGCATCTCCTTTTTCTTGTCTTTAAAACAAAGCTAGTAGTGGTGACAGTATCATAGAGGTATTGGAAAGACTAAATGAGAAGGTTTGTAAAGCACTTGGCATAGTGAGGATATATGAATTGACTGCTGTAAGCTAAATTGTGACAGAATATAGTTGCCTTTAACTGAAATTCTCTGCTTTTTTTAATTATTGGGGTGACATTGGTAAATAAAATTGTGTAAGTTTCAGGTGTATAATTCTATAATACATCATCTGTATATTGTATTGTGTTCACCACCCCAAATCAAATCTCCTCTCATCAACATGTATCCTCCCTTTACCCTCTCCTACCCAGCCACT
>NW_006295180.1:2668214-2686176 GCF_000327345.1 Myotis davidii | reverse complement strand
CACCCCTGTCCCTCTGGGTCTGTCTATGAATTTTGGTTTTTCTTTTTGGCTTAATCCCTTCACCTTTTTCACCCAACCCATGAGGAACTCCTCCCATCTAACAGCTGTCAGTCTGTTCTCTGTGAGTCTGTCTCTATTTTGTTTGTTAATTTATTCTGTTCATTAGATTCGACATATGAGTGAAATAATATGGTACTTTGCCAGGGTTCTTGTCCCAGCATCAAGAAGGGTTCAGAAATCTGGAAAAGGTGCTGCGCGTAGATGACATAGGAATCCAGAGACTAATAAAGAGTCCGGGGACGAGATATAATTTTGAAAGGCATTGGGGGTCAGAGGACCTTCAGCTAAAGGAACTGAAGACTCCCTCCTTGTCTAGGACCCTTGCTTTTATTAACAATTTGTCCTAAGGCAAGGTGGAGATAATACACTTTGAAGGGTAAGGTTACAAAGGGTACAGAGTCAGAATGGGGGAATAGCTTACAGCTGTTCAAGTGTTTGGCCAGTAGGAGGCAATAACATGTAGATTAAGATGCCCTTTAACTGTCTGGCAGCCAGAATCAGTTTCCTATTCAGGTTTGGGGAAATGCCTTTAGCTATTCCCACTCAGAAAAAAAACCAGTCTTTCTGTTCTCTGCCTCCTTTTACCTCAACCTCATCTACTACCAGGGATGCTCCTGTCTCATGTTCACTCTGCCTGAAATGCTGTTTCCCCAGAGAGCCACATGGCCTATTCCCTCACCTCAATTTTGGTCAAAAGTCCCCTTTCGCCATACCTTGCTCTGTGCATCTCTCCCACTGGCACCTGGCTGTTCCTGAGTTATATCCTTTTATAATATATTGGTAATCTAGTAGAAAAATGTTTCTCTGAGTTCAGTGAGCCATTCTAGCAAATTAATCAAACATAAGGAAGTCATTGGAACCTATAGTCTATAGCAGGTGGGTTAGAAACCCGGGTGACAACCTGGACTTGCAGTTGGATTCTGAAGTGAGGGTGGGGGAGAAGTCTTGTAGGACAGAGCCCTTACTATATGGAATGTGATGGTCTGTCTGGTAGAAGAGTTGAGTTCAATTATAGGACACCCAACTGGTGTCTGAGAATTGCTCAGTGGTGTGGGGAAACATGCCTCCCCCCGAGCACACGTCAGAATTGGGTGACATAATCTTATCTGAAATCATGAAACATTTTCATGAAATTTAATTGAAATCAGAATTTTAAGTCACAGTAATACCAAACCCAGATTCAGCTTCCTGTTGCTGCAAAGCCAATACTCAAGACAGGTGTTGATGTAAGGAAAGAGGGTTTATTCAAGTGCTGGCAGCTTAAGAACATGGGGACTCTCGTCCCAAAGACCACCTTAACATGTCCATGTGGGCAGAGGTTTTTATAAGGACGGAGAAGAAAAAGAGAAAGAGTGCGAGGCAGGGGGCGGGTTGAAAAATTCTCTGCAAGCAAACCAGCAGAGTCTCTTCTGATAAGAACCTCGAAACTGGTCAAGCAATGATCTGGTGTGTGTCACCCTGGTTTTCGGCATCCTGGCTACTTCATCCTGGTTCTACACTTGAAGGTCAACAAATCTCCCAGAGCTGGAATGTCTGAAGCTTGGAGTCTGCATCCTTTAAAGTTAGTTCCTAGGATGCTTATACAACAAACATGCTCTTTATCTACAAGTTACATATTAGTCAGCATTTACAGAAACATCTCAAAAGAATGGTGGGTGGGTTACAACAGGTGCACTTCATGTGAATGCACTTGCTGTCCATTTGTGGCCTGAGACACTCCTTACTACCTTGGAACCTGAGTGCCCTCTAGTGGTTAATTGTTCATATTAAATTTGGAAATAGTCGTACTGCTAGTCAATCAAATCTCAAGGTCAAAAAGGATTCAAAGGTTAGCCATCCCTAAGTCAGTGGTTCTCAACCTGTGGGTCACAACCCCTTTGGCAGTCGAACGACCCTTTCACATGGGTCGCCTAAGACCATCCTGCATATCAGATATTTACATTACGACTCATAACAGTAGCAACATTACAGTTATGAAGTAGCAACGAAAATAATTTTATGGTTAGGTCACAACATGAGGAACTGTATTTAAAGGGCCAGAAGGTTGAGAACCACTGCATTAAGTGCAGTGTAGAGAGCTAGATTTCATGGTATGAAAACAGAAGAATATATTTAGGAATGGCATTACATCTTTTAATTACTAAATTCACTTGTGATAGGAAATTACCAAATAACATTAACCTCAATATCTTGTCCGTCCTTTTCCAAAAGATAAGGTAATGGAGACCCAGTGAGGTTATTTATAGCTAAGGCAACTGTCTCATTTTTAGTAGTAACTAAAATTAATATAGTAAAAAAATTCATTACAGCATAATTGGCGAATAAGTATATAAGTTCAAGGAATTGATGTATCAAATCACTTCTCGAAGACATCTGAAGAGACGAATCTGGGTTGTCCTGGATGCTCATTTTTTTTCTTCATTTTAGTCATTTGGCAGAGAACTGGCTCAGCGAGTGTGAACTGGCTCAATCAATAGGCAGTTACCAGCCATGGGACTCCGGAGGCTCCAACTTTCTGATCAGGTGGCCTTCCTTTAGTGTCATAGCAGTTCTCTAACTTACAAGATCTCATCACTGTAAATACACAAATAAGGGCACAGGGGCTTCGCTAGATTGGCATGTTGGCCACAGTGCATGCAGACTCTCTGTGCCTGGCCTAAGCTTGGGATAATTGGATTTGGGAGCTTGCCTGCGCTCAACTACTTTCTACTTGTAAGTTTTTCCTCTAATAAACCCTACTTTATACCTACATCATTTGGCACTAGTGATGTGTTTTCAGGACCCTTTTTCAGGATGCATCACTGTATACAGGAATGTCCTAGTAGGGGCAAGGGACAAAACTGGTAGCATGTGTATTCTGTAGATGTGATTATGGACTTCCAATACAGCCCTGGTATATGGACCCCTCTGGGTAGAGCCTCAGGTGCCTAGTGCATATGAAGTCATTTAACAAAGAATGAATCCATTGACCACTGATATTACTTGGCCTTGGCCCTATCTCATATCTTTCATGAATCTTGGACCGTTCCAGTGTCAAGATGGCCTCTAAGGTCAGATGGGTAAAATGAAAACTCCATCTTCAGTGAAAGAATTATAGAATAGGTGAAGAAATTTCCAAACACTGTGGCGATCAAACAGGGTACATGTGAGAGAGAGGGGCTCCGGGGCTGCAGATCTCTGAAAGAGCCAGCAAAACACACCTCTGGAAGGTGTTTTTAAAGTCAGGAACAGATGTTGGAGTTTGCCAAATGATTTTTCGCATATGTAGAGAGATAATCACATGGCTTTTCATATGTACTTTGTTAATATGGTGAATTACATTGATTGATGTTTAGATGTTAAACAGTTTGTGCATTCTTTGAATAAACTCCACTTAATCATGATATATTGTTTTTATTTATTGGTGGATTTTATTTACTAAGATTTTGTTTATAAATTTTGCATCATTTTTATAAGGAATAATGTTTTGTAGTTTTCTTTAACTTGTAAAGTGTTTAGGGTTTTAAAAATTGATTTTGAGAGAGGGGAAGAGAGAGAGAGACACACATTGATTTGTTGTTCTACTTATGCATGCATTCATTGGTAGATTCCTGTATGTGCCCTGACTGGAGAACCAAACCTGCAACCCTGGCTCCTCGGTATGACGCTCCAACCAACCAAGCCACCCGGCCAGGGCCTTTATTTGCTTTTAATATCAGAACAAGTTGGTTTTTGGTTTTGACCCAGAACAAGTTGGGAATGTTGCCTCCTCTTCTATTTTGTGGAACAGTCTGTATAGAGTGGGTATTATTTCTTCATGTTTGGTAGAATACACCAGGGAAACCGTTTGGGCCTAGAGTTTTCTTTTTGAGAAGGTTTTAAACTATATATGCAATGTCCTTAATAGATAAAGAGCATTCAGGGTATCTATTTCTTCTTGACTAAGCTTTGATAGTTTAGGTCTTTCAAAACATTTTTCCATTTCATTTAACTTTAAATTTATTGTCATAAAATTCTTTATAATGTACCCTTACTATCTTTTTAGTGACTGGGAATTTATAGTTATATGTCCTACACTGATGTCACTTCTTCCATTCATAATATTGGTAATTTGTATGTGCTCTTTTTTCTTAATCAGTCTGGCAGGAGGTTTATCAATTTAATTGATCTTCTCAAAGAACCAGCTTTTAATTTCATTGATTTTCTATATTATTTTTCTGTTTCTTATTTCATTGATTTCTACTCTTATCTTTATTCTTTCCTTTCTTTAGCATCGTATAGTTTATATTGTTCTTCTTTTCTAGATTATAGAGTGGAAACTACTCAGAGACTTTTCTTCTTTACTAATATATGCATTTAGTACTATAAATTTCCCCCTAAGTATGATTGTAACAGCATCCCACAAATTTTAGTATGTTGTGTTTTCATATTCACTCAGTTCAAAATACTTTCTAATTTCCCTTTGATTTCTTTATTGACCCATCAGTTATTAAGAAGTGGGTTATTTGATTTTCAAATACTTGAGGAATTTTGCAGAGATTCTCCTGTTTTTTTATTTTATTTTTTTAATCCTCACCTGAAGATATGTTTTTATTGATTTTAGGGAGAGAGATAAAGAGAAATATCAATGTGAGAGAGAAACATAAATTGGTTGCCTGCCATACGCCCCTCATAGCGGATCGAACCTGTGACCCGGTTATGTACCCTGACCAGGAATGGAAACAGCAACTGGGTACAGGATGAGGTTCCAACCAACTGAGCCACCCAGCCAGGGCCTGTTTTTGATTTTTAATTTAATTCCATTGTGGTTAGGTAATATACTTCTTATGATTTGAATTCTTTTGAAGCTATTGAGAATTGTTTAATAGTTTATCTTATTAAATGCTCCAGGTATTCTTAAAGTATATCCTGCTGTTATCAGGGGAGGATTTGATACACACTGATTCTATCATTTAAGTGTTCTGTATCCTTACTGATTTTGTCTACTTGTTCTATCATTTTTTTCTCCACCTTTGTTGAAGTATAATTTTCAAATAAAATTGTATATATTTAAAGTGTGCAGTGTGTCTCAAACTAGACCTTCCATTGTGGTCTTTTTTTATAACTTCCATGCCTCTAGCTTTTTAATGTAAGAAATAGTGTTATAATATCTGTATTAATGTCCTTGTCTGGTAATTTTATCATCTGTGTCTGTTCTGAGTCAGTTTCAATTGATCAAGTTTTCTTCTAATTATGGGTAATATTTTCTTACATCTTTAAATGCCTGGTAATTTTTTATTGGATGCCAGACTTTGTGAAGTTTACGTTTTTGGGTGTTGAATATAATTGTACTAGAGGCCCGGTGCACAAAAATTTGTGCACTCAGGGGGGTCCCTCAGCCCGGCCTGTGCCCTCTCGCAGTCTGGGACCCCTCGGGGGATGACCACCTGCTGGCTTAGGCCTGCTCCCCGGGGGATTGGGCCTACGCTGGCAGTTAGACATCCCCCTGGCAGCCCGGGAGCCCTTGGGGGATGTCCACTTGTCAGCGGGGAGCAGGCCTAAGCTGCAATCAGACATCCTGGGCGCTGCTGAGGAAGCGGGAGAGGCTCCCACCACCCCTGCTGTACTGGCAGCCGTCAGCCTGGCTTGTGGCTGAGCGCACTGACCACCAGGGAGCAGCTCCTGCATTGAGCATCTTCCCCCTGGTGGTCAGTGTGTGTCATAGTGACCAGTCATTCCCAGTCGTTCTGCTGTTAGGGTCAATGTACATATTACCCTTTTATTATATAGGAGTGCCTGGCCAGCCTGGGTGAGGGGCTGATGGCTATTTGCGGGCTGGACATGGCCCCCAGCCACCCAATCTCCCACTGGAGACTGGCTGGAAGCAGGGATCTGGGATTTACTTATCTTCTATAATTGAAACTTTGTTGCCATGAGCAGAGGCCACAGTGGGCTCAGGGCAGGGGGGAGGCTTGGCTTCCTCCATCACCCGGGCAACCAAGCCTCCTGCTTGCTCCAGCTCCGGGGCTGCCGGCCGCCATCTTGGTTGGGTTAATTTGCATATAGTCGCTCTGATTGGCTGGTGGGCATTTTTCGGGCATAGCAAAGGTACAGTCAGTTAGTATCTTTGTCTTTTATTAGTGGAGATATCTGTAAATATTTGTGAGCCTTGCTCTGAAATGCTGTTCAGTTACTTGGAAACAGCTTGATCCTTTTGGGTCTCGCTTTTAAGATTTGCTAGGCGGAACCAGAAACATGTTTATTTCAGGGCTGATTATTCCTCACTACTGAGGCAAGGCCCTTCTGAGTGAGTACTCTACCTGGTGCTCCATGAACTACAAGGCTTCCCAGTCTGGATGGTGGGAAAGGCACTAACCCACTGGACAGAGTTCTCTCTGATCCTTTGGGTGATTCTTTCCCCAACTTCAGGTTGTTTCCTGACCTGCATGCACTGACCAGTGCTCTGCTGAGGGGGGATCCTCTGCGTGTCTAGGTCTCGCCAATACTCTGCCCATGAACTCCAGCCATCATCTCCCTGATCTCTCAGTTCCTTCTCCTCAGCTCAGGGAGTCTACCAGGCTCCACATGGCGTCGCTGGAGGCCGAGAACTAGAGGAGTCACGGGCATGCCTCATTGTTTCCCGTTCATGGAATCAGTCTTTTGTTGCCTGATATCCAGTGTCCTGAAAACCATTGTTTCACAGATTTTCTCCCGTTTTTTTTGTTGTTGCTGTTAATTCCAAGAATTTCAACAAAACATTTTGTCAGGAAAAAATTTAAAAAGGAATTTACTCAGGTCTGCATTTGAAAAGGGCAACCTGAGAAATGTTTGGATGTGGAGACACTGTTTCCTGGAGTGGTGAGAGAAGGGACTGTGGAGGAAGCAGCATTTGAGCTGAGGAGTAAAGGATTTTTGTAGAAAAGAGGGTATTTTTGACAAAAGAAGCAGCACCCACTAAACCATTAAGGAAATGCTATGTGTATATGGAAGGGGAGCTGGCCTGCGCAGCTGTGTGGGTGTCATGAGAGAGAAGGCTGCAGAGCAGTGAAGGTCACATGTAGAAGGCCAGTGGAGCTTGGACCAAGTGTGGGCAGAGGAGAGGTGACTCAGATCAGAGACCTGGAAACGGAAGAGACTTGGAGGCAGGAGAGCCTCTTTGGAGGTGCTAGGAAGACCTTGCAAGGGAGGAAGAGAAGAATTTGGGCAGCTGAGAGAATACAAGAGGTCACAGCTAACTTGGGCCCCGGGTTTGAACATCTTGGATATGGAGGAAGCAAGTATGGAGCAGGTTTGAGAACTTGCCATTTTCAATTGCAGGTAGGCTGAGTTTGAAGTGACCAAGATCTGCGTATGATGGCAATGTCCAGAAGCAGTTACAGGTTGTGTGTCATGTACCATAAAAATACAAAGCTACGATGTTAGAGATACTGTGAAAAACAAACTCTAGGATATCCAATCGAATCCTGAATAAAGTACATAAAGATAATTACCTCCACCTGAGGTTTAATTTTTGCCAGTCTTCCAGCAGAAACTCAGTTCGGTGTGTAATTCTCAATGGCACCAGCAGAGGGCAACAAAAGTAGGTGGTTGGGATGTTCCTCTCACTAAGCTAAGGGAACTTCAGTCCTAAGGGGCACTTAGGATTTGGCCTCCACCAAAGACAGCAGGTATTTCCAGATGATGGGGAAGAGAAGACTGGGCCCGGCTGGCCAGGTAAACCACAGGTCCATCTTCTTGCAGTTGGAAATGCTGAGCAAAGCAACAGGGATGTCTATTACCTAAGTAAAAAGAATAAGAACTAAATTTATTGAGTGCCCTACTGTCCAAGAGCTGTGTGCATATTATGCCGTTTAATTGTCCTAACAATTCAAAGAAGTAGTATTTTTACCACCCACATTTTATAGGAAATGGGTTCCAGTGGCTACAACTTGTCAATGTTGAGTCCACATACTTAATCATTACTTTCTGTTACCTCCCTGTGAAGTGGTATTGTTATTGGAGTGAGTGTAGATGTGTGTGCAGGGCTGCTCTTTTTTAGTTTGGTTAGATGGAGAACTTACAGATGTTTTGATCTATTAAACCAAACTCTGTAAGGCAGAAACAAGATGCTGTGCTTGGCTGGCGCAGAGTACTTGAAGTGTGGCCCTCTGCCTGGTGCTGGTCCAGGAACTAGTTATGGGTCTGCAACGGTCAAGTACAGGAATTCAGAGCAAGCATTAGATACCTACGGCAGTGTGACAGTCATTCCATGCGTGTTGAACCTAGTAATAATAACTGTGGGCTTGTATGTTGTCTCTTTTATTTCATTTTTCTAGTAATTCATATTATATTTGAGAGAAGGTAAGTCTGCAGCAGATTAGAATTAAAAAATAAAAAGCTGGGGATTTTGCCATAAGATTGCTTGAGAAGCACTGCAGTCGAGTTCATGACACGTACGTAAAGGTCTGTAGGCTGTTAGATATGTTCCTTTTAAAGAGCAAATGAACATCCAAGATAGCTATTAAAACACAGAGGAGCCACCCCTTTAAATCCTCCAACAGCGCCACTGATGAGCATGATTAAAATATAGTGAAGAGGGAGGAGGTGGTAGGGTAAGTGGGAGGTGGGAGGAGAGGAAATGGGAGGAGGAGAAGGAACGGAGAAAAGGATGGAGAAACTTGGTAAGACTTAAGAAACAGGATCCTCTTCGCTTCTTAGCCTTGGGCCAAATCACTGCACTGAGGGTAGGAAAAGCAGGGAGTATGAAGAAAGGAGGGGCGTGTGGAATAATCTTGTGTGAAACCTGCGCTTATGTAGATGCATCTTTTGCATGTACATTTGATCCAGCAAAGGATCCTGAGATCACGTGGTAAACCAGGCTTCCACACTGATCTATTCCTCATCACTCACCATGAAAAATGCCTGATTTTCAGCTGAAAAACGAGCCCTTGCCCTCACTCCAGATTTGACATCAAAGAGTCGCTAGTTAGGAACAAAGGGGGAAAGTTCTAAGAGAAGTGGCATCATTACTCGGAGAAAAACAAAAATGGAAAAGAGAACTTTTCAAGGCATAAGTAAAACTTAAAAATGGGGAGGGGGGAGTTTGTTAGAGTAAAAGAGAAAAAAAATGAAACATTTTTGTTCACTTGCAGTTTTTTTCCTTCTCTGGGGGAATGCTGAGCTCTGTCTTGATTCAGGAGTACCTGCTTAGCACAAACTCAGGGTAGATGTCCACACAATATGATTTGCCAGTAAGTTTTCCCCAGTTCCCCCCAAATCTTTCCTCCTCTGCCCTGCTCTGCATTGAAAAGTGATGTCTTTGGCTTAAGACTCTTTGCTGTTAGAAAGGAGCATTCTCCTTTCTAATAGTAAAGAGCCCGGGAAAGAGCAGCACATTCAACCAAATCGATCATTTGTGTACTGGTATGTAAGAGCTTGTCAGATTCTCCCCAGAAATCATATGATAGAATTCGATAGAAATGGCTGGGGGGGGGGGGGGGGGGGACTGGAAGCATTCATTCTTCTTCAACAAACATTTTTTAATCCTCACCCGAGGATATGTTTATTGATTTGAGAGAGAGAGGAAAGGGGAGAGAGAAAGAGAGAGAGGAGAGAGAGAAACATCCATGTGAGAGAAACATCGAACAGTTGCCTCCTATACACATCTGATCAGAGATTGAACCCACAACCTAGGTGTGTGCCCTGACTGGGAATCAAGCCCACAACCTTTTGGTGTATGAAACGACACTTCCACCAACTGAACCAGCCAGCCAGCAGCTTCAATGAACATTTGAGTCCCCACTATGTGCCAAGCACTGGGAATACTTGTCCTTGCCCCGAAGGAGCTTATATTATAATTTACTGAGAGAGACACAGATGAATCCAGAAAACCACACACATATCTGGTGCTTTAATGCATATACTAGATCAGTGGTTCTCAACCTTCTGGCCCTTTAAATACAGTTCCTCATGTTGTGACCTAACCATAAAATTATTTTCGTTGCTACTTCATAACTGTAATGTTGCTACTGTTATGAATTGTAATGTAAATATCTGATATGCAGGATGGTCTTAGGCGATCCCTGTGAAAGGGTCATTCGACCGCCAAAGGGGTCGCGACCCACAGGTTGAGAACCGCTGTACTAGGTGGTGTATAGCAGCAATTGCCAACCTTTCGGACCACTGGTTGGTGACCGCTGGTGTATAGGGGTCAGAGGAGAATTCATTCACACTGGGAGGGATCATAACAAGTGAAGAAATGGGGGATTTGCTGTAAGAGCAGTGGGAAGGCATTGGGGGGTAACGCCTAGAGGTGGCACAACTGGGATAGAAATGGGAGCCTGAGCTGATGTTCACCAGTCTTGGGGTAGCTCAGGAGGATGTCAGGCTGTTTTGGTTCCATGTGGGCCTATTAAGACTGATTAAGGATGGTGTACTTTGGAAAATCTCATTTGACTTCCATCTCTCTGTAATTCAGCTCAGAAACAATTCTTAATTCAAACCAGGTTTGGCTCTCTCCAAATCAGTAATTGTCATTTTCATGACACAACAGTCTCTGGCAACAGGGCACAGACACATTTTGGCTTCTCAGTTTGTTAGTTAGACAGATAACTCTTCAATGCTTCACTTGTCTCTTCTGTAAAATGGGGATAAAGAACCTCCCTCATTGGGCTATCATGAGGTTTAAATCTATGAACTGTAATTAATTATGTGTGAGGTCACACCCAGTAGTTTGGTCAACTGAGTGTCTGTGGGGGGAACCTCTTCTCTTACTCTGTGAATACAGTTTCAGGGTTTGGGAAGAGGGGGTTGGGGTGAAGGAGTAGCGTGTGGACACCTGAAGGAATTCTCAGAGGGGTTGGAGCCACTGACAGGGCCAGAGATGTTCCCTAGATTAGAAGCTGACACTGAAGAAGAGACTTGGCCCAGTTGGGTGGCTCAATTGGTTGAGTATTGTCCCGTTCGCCAAAAAAAAAAAAAAAAAAAAAAAGAAGAAGAAGAAGAAGAAGGTTGTGAGTTCAATTTCCAGTTAGGGTACATACCTGGGTTTCGGGTTTAATCCTGTGTAGGGACGCATTCAGGAGGCAACCGAAGATGTTTCTCTCACACATTGATGTCTCTCTCTCTCTCTCCCTCTCCCCTCTCCTTCTCCCCCCTCCCGCTTCTCTCCCTTCCTTCCTCCCTCTCCCTTCTCTTTAAAATAAATAAGAAATATCCTCAAGTGAGGACTAAAAGAAGAAGAGACTTTGATACAAGGACAAGCTTTTAACAGGAAAAGAAGTGACTTTCTGCTGGCCGTGTAATGAGCCGAAGTCTGGCCACAGGACACAACTTTCTGTTGAGGACACACTCTAGACTTTTAACTTTCAGCTAATGTTACTGCGTTCCTACTGAGTTCCGGGCACTTTTCTAAGTGCTTAGGGTATGTCCATGTACATAAATCAATAGATAAATAAATAATATATTTTTTAAAAATACCTGTCCTTACGGAGCATTCATTCTAGTGGAGGTAAATGTACAATAAACAATATATATAGTTAATATATTATTTAACATATTATTAAATAATAAATTATATAAATAATAAGTGAATCATTTTTTTAAAAGAAGAACACTTAGATGAGGGTATTGGGGTAAGACGGAGACTGCATGACTGTTTACTTGAAGAATGACAAGGAGGCCAGTGTGTGTGGAGCAGAGTGACAGTGGGGCAGGGGCAGCGCGGTAATGGCAGTAGTCGGAAAGGTTAGTGGGGAGATGGTGGGGCCACACTGGTGACAGTGAGAGCTCTGGCCTTTTCTCTGAGTGAAAGGGGGAGTGCCGAGCAGAGGAATGACACACTCTGACTCACTTGTCGCTTTGTGGACAACAGACTTCAGAGGCACATGGGTAGACACTCAGATACCTGTCTGGAAGGTATTACTTTGCAGAAATTCAAGCAAGGGGTTGTATTAACCATGTTTCTAGCTTCAGTAAATGTGATGTTTTAAAATCTCCCCTACACACCCCATTCTGGACAACCCGAATATGCCTGAGTCACCGTGTGTCTCCTGTCTCCCTCACTGCCCCCTCCTCAGGAGGACTCCTCCTCCTGGGCGTGTGCTGTTCAAATACAAGCCCACCAATCTAGAGCCCGCACCTCAACCACCTCCCTCACTGAGCTCACATGCTGGGCCCTGTTCCCAGCCCCGAGTATCCCAGGGCCTGGCATCTGACAACTAGGGACAGCCCCTGTGCCCGACGCCCCCTGAAACTGTTAACGCAATCCTAAGCCTGCTTATCTGCTTTGCCTGCTCCTGTCCCAACAGGCCCCGGTGCTTCCCCATGTGGCCTCCCGCAGGGTCGGCTGTGGCGTGTCTTTCCCTCTTGGGACGGAGTCTTAACAGCCTGTCTCTTCAGTGGCAGTCGTCTCCTGACCCTGTTGGCCTTATTATACCCCAACCCTTCTATTAATACACTGTAGTTTAGAACAGGGATGATGATGACTGGAACAGGGAAAGTGACAGTGGATAGGGTGACAAGTGGTCAGATTACAGAGCTGTTTTGAAGACAGAGCCAAGAGGTTTTCCTCACCCGCTGTATATGAGGAGTGAGAGAAAGCAAGTCAGCAGTGACTTGGAGTGTGGGGCTTGAGCAGCTGGAGGATGGGAAGAGCACGGGAGGGCAGCTTTGGGACACGAATCCCGTTTTGGACACGGTAATTTTGAGATGTCTACCAGACATCCTAGTGGAAATGTCAGGTAGGCGGTTGATCACAAGTCTGGAGTAGACCAGTTATCAATTAATTGCCTCTCAGCTCCAAAGTCCACCAGCTCTGTGGTGACAGAGCCAGACATTGTGAATAATTTTACTTTGCCCTCTGGCATGGTACTAAGTTCCTTAGCCCTAGCACTAGAGCGACACTGCAGGAGGAAGGGGTGCTCTTCCTAGTTCCTGTGAACTCTTCTTGGCAGGTGCTACAATGTGCACAATGCCCACAGCGCCCAGCCCCTACAGTGGGCACTGTGTCCACTGTGCCCAGCCCCTGCAATGGGTACAGTGTCCGCAGTGCCCAGCCCCTGCAATGGGTACAGTGTCCGCAGTGCCCAGCCTGCAATGGGCCCAGCCCCTGCAATGGGTACAGTGTCCGCAGTGCCCAGCCCCTGCAATGGGTACAGTGTCCGCAGTGCCCAGCCCCTGCAGTGGGGCATAGTCGGTACCTGACAGCCAGCAGCATGAGATACCTCTTCATGGATGACTTCCCCAGTACCCTCTCATGCAGCTTTGCAGCAGGTTCCAGGGCGCAGCCCCAAGCAGCGGACAGCTTCCCCAGTGCCCAAGAGGAGCCCCACTGATGCAGCAGCTCGGCAGACTTCTCCACCATCTTGTGAGCTATAGCTATACCCTCTCCAACTAGCTGCATCTCAGCCCTAGGGGAGTGGCTGTTCCCTATAGCTGCTATTCCTGTATTTAGAGTTTTCTTTACTAATTGCTAGCCAATCCTCCATACTCTAATCCTCTGTTACAATCATATTAAACTATCCATGATTAAATTACTGTGTGGTGTCTGGCTCCTGACTGATGGATGGGGTTCAACAGAGATGTCCAGGCAGAAGATAGAAACTTGGTATTTGTCAGCATTTTTTCCCCATTGATTTTTTTTAGAAAGAGTGGAAGGAAGGGGGAGAGAGAGAGAGAGAGAGAGAGAGAGGGAGGGAGAGGTGAGAGAGCCCTAGCCAGTTTGGTTCAGTGGATAGAGCATCAGCCTGCCGACTGAAGGGTCTCGAATTCGATTCTGGTCAAGGGCATATGCCCGGGTTGTGGGCTTGATCCCCAGTAGGGGACGTGTAGGAGGCAGCCAATCAATGATTCTCTCTCATCATTGATGTTTCTATCTCTCTCCCTCTCCCTTCCTCTCTAAAATCAATAAAAATATATATATATATTTTTTAATGTGGGAGAGACACATAGATTGGTTGTCTCCCACATGTACCCTGACCGGGCCAGGGATCCAGCCTACAACTGAGGTTTGTGCCCCTTCAGTCCGCAGGCCAATGCTCTAACCACTGAGCAACGAGGTAGGGCGAGTTGTCAGCATTTAAAGGCTACTTAGATCCATGAGATCACCAAGGCAGATGGAGGAGAGAAGCAAAATAGATGACACTCCCACATTTAAAGGACAAGAGAAAAGGATGAATTTGCATAAAAGATCAGGAAGGAACAACCACTTAGATAGGAAGAAAAGCAAGAGATTTTTCCTGGAAACCAAATTTAAAAAGTGTACCAAGGAGGGAGTGATCTACTCTGTCAAATATTGCTGATAGGTCCAGTAAAAATAAGATCAGGGACCGACAGGGGAAAGAGGGAGTCATTTATGACATGGACAGTATGGATGAGGGCAAAGGCCTGACCGAAGTGGTTTGGGAGAAACAGCACATCAGCAGCCCTCTGAGAAGCTGTGTGGCAAAGAGAAGTAAAGAAATGGCGATCGCATAGGAAGGAAAGCCCAGATGAACAGCACGTTTGGATGGTTACAGAAATGTGTGGTAGCACAGGAGTAACTGCTGATTTGGTGAGAAGGGAGTTATATTTTGCACGTTTCTTAACCTTTCTGAGTTTGGGATATGTAAAAGAGGGTTAGCAATCGCTAGGGTGGTTGTGAGGATTAAATGAAGGCACCCTCACACTTCCCTGGCTGAACAGAGCCCAGCTTTCCGTGGACAAAGTTCTTGCCACTTCTCCCCACTCCCAAAAACTCTCAAAAGGAAGACATGTTGAAAAGGACCTGATAAGTATCATTCAGGCAGAATCAAAAAGCTGCTTTCTCCCGGGGTATTGGTACTTCAGGGTGTGTAAGTCACTAACCAGTAGGGTAAAGTTTCAGGTATGAATAGGATGGGAGAGAAATTTGGGCTCCAGCAGTTCCAGAACCCTCAGATCATACAAGCCAGACCAGCTTATTTCACCATCAGGCAGGTTCTAGTAGAATTGTACAGCCAGCTTGTCACCTAAGTAGCCGTAAAAAGATGTCTCGTGACATATTATAAAAGCAGAAGGATGGAGAAGTCCTGGAGATGACTGTCTCTTCAGTATTTAACAGCAGTTAGAACTCAAGACATCCCCTCAATTAGAAAATATCCCATTAGTCGTGAGGCTGTAGGCACTCCAGGAATTCATGTGTAGAGTCTATACCTGTAAATACCTGCCTTCCTGAGAGACTTCTGGGGGCTGTGGGGGGACTGCAGACCTGGGGTCCAGAATACAAGTCTAGCAGCAAGGGAACATGTGAGAGAATAAAGGGCACTCATCCTGATCAGAGCACCCAGTAAAAAGCATGGTGATTACCCTCGGCCAGCTGCACTCAGTCTCCCAAACTCCAGCTGAGAATGCGAGGCCGGTTTAGAGCCTGTACAGCTCGCTGGCAGTGCACATCTCTGGGGAAAGGGGGTCTCTGATTAAAGAAAGGGAGTAGGGAGTGGGGTAAGAATTGAAGGTGGAACAACAGGGTATGGAACATAACACCGTTGTCCCCACAGTGACCTGGGCCACAGCTGGGAAGACCTGGCAGTGTTTTCTGGCCAACTTCCTGGGTTTCTTTATAGTTTTTCTTTCTGAAGGATTCCTAGACATTACAGGTTTTCTTGGCTATTTACATAGTATGGTGTATACAGTATCATCTTAAAGCGGATTACCACCTTCCTCAGCCTTCTAATCTCATTACTTACTGTTGGGAGATGGGAGGGAGAGGAATGCAAAACTATCAATTGACATATTCACATCCTCCTTTCTGGCTGTGTGACTTCTTTCTCATGGGAGTCTGTACATTGGTGGGGTGGGGTGGGGTGGATGAGCTCCATGAAGACTCACCATAGGCTCATTATTGTACAATTTTTTCAGGGTCAGAAAGAAAAGCAAAAGAGGAATTGGGAGGAAAGGTGGGTAGCTAGGTAGAAGTGAGTGTCCTTGAACATGGAGGAGTCGGGCTGGGCATGGAAGTGTGCCCTCCTGAGAGAGGCTGCCAAGTGCCCATGGGGACACTTTAGGGGAGAGTAAGAATACAAACCATTGTAAGGTTTGCCTGAGTTCTAACTTCTTTTAGACTCAACATATTTATAAATACTGAAAAAGCACAAATTACCAGCTCACAATATTTTCTGCCCATCCTTGAGGGTGTAAAATCAATATTAGCAATTCTATGCTGAAGACAAGTTCTGACTTTGTAAAAGCTCTGTTACTCTAAGACAGTGGCTCTCAACCTTGGCTGCACATTAGAATCACCTGGGAATCTTTTTAAAATCCTGATTTCTGGGCCTCATCCTCTGGAAAGTCTCTTTCTTTGTTACTAATGTTGTGGTCCCACCCTATAACAAAGAAACAGAATTTCCGGAGGATGAGGCCCAGAAATCAGGATTTTAAAGAGTCTCAGGTGATTCTAATGTGCAGCCAAGGTTGAGAACCACTGATCTAAGATTTTATTTTTCTGTTAGAAAAGACACCATGAGACTATCAACTAGCTCTCTCACTTGAAGAAAGGAAATAATTATTAATATAATTTCTGTTTTAGAGATGAGGTAACCAAGGCATGGAAAGATGAGAGGACTTAATTTTCTCCAAGTCCTGCAGCCAGTAAGGGGGCGGGGAGGTAGAAACAGCATCCTGTAGTCTCTCTGGCTGATGAGTGATCATGATGAATCACAAGGAATAAATTACTTCTGTGCTGGAAGGAGGCAGTGAGAACAAACAGGTGGTCACTTACAAGGCTGCCAAAATCTGCAGCGAAGAGCATGAGTCCATTAGAGTTGTCTGAGCAGCTGTGATGGGGCCATTGGAGGATGAGTGAAATCAGAACCTCTGGAGTGGAGCCAGGCTGTCACCATAGTTTGTGAACTCCGCAGGTGATTCTAAGATGCAGGGCTGAGAGCCACTGTTCCAGAACAGTGATTCTTAAAGGGTGATAGATGGAAGGCAGACTCAGCATAGAGCATGGGGCAGTGAGCATGCGTCAGCCCATCCAGATGGCATCCTGGGTCGCCCCCAGAATTTCTGATTTGGTAGGTCTGGGCTGGGAATGAGGGTTAGCCTCTCTCTCTCTCTCTCTCTCTCTCTCTCTCTCTCTGTCTGTCTCTCTCTCTCTCTGTCTCTCTCTCTCTCTCTTTCTCCTTATTGTTAATCCCCACCTGAGGATATACTTTCATTGATTTTTACAGAGAGAGAGAAAGGAAAAGATAGTTAAACATCCATGTGAGAGAGAAACCTCCATCAGTTGTCTCCCAGGTGCATCCCCACGAGGGATGCCTGCAACCGAGGTATGTGCCCTGACCCGGTAGTCAAACCTGCAACCTCCATCCATCCCACTGGGCCATCTGGCCAGGGTGAGGATTTGCACTTCTAACAGGCTTCCCAGGTGATGCTGGACAACACTTTGAGAACTGCTGACCTAGAGGCTACTTTTCAAACAAACTACCCCTGCCTGGTCTCCAGCCTAAAAGTCTGTTGACCCCGCCCCCTTAGAGTGGATTTGGGGTGCACAGGTAGGAAAGAGGGTAGATCTGATTAAGAATCCAATCAAAAGTGATTGCAGAGAAGGTAACTCCCACTGTAGTCTGTGCCATTTCTCAGGTGTCCTGGAGAAGGAAACAGTTATCAACTAGCAACTCAGAATAGAAAAACCAGAATTGATTATATATTTTTAAATATATATATACTAGAGGCTCGGTGCACAAAAATTTGTGCACTCGGGGGGAAAGGGGTCCCTCAGCCCGGCCTGTGCCCCCTCTCACAGTCTGGGACCCCTCGGGAGATAACGACCTGCTGGCTTAGGCCTGCTCTCGGGTGGCAGAGGGCCGGCCCAATCCCTAGGTGCAGCCCCTGGTCAGGCTCAGAGCAGGGTCGATTGGGGAGTTGGGGCGCCGCCCGCTGTCATGCACAGAGCAGGGCGGATAGGGAGGTTGCGATGCCACCCTCAGTCACGCTCAGGGTAGGGCCG
>NW_006295180.1:2661009-2667442 GCF_000327345.1 Myotis davidii | reverse complement strand
CTTTATCAGCTTTTTAAAATAATGTTTGTATAAATGTATTTTATTGATTTCAGACAGGATGGGGAGGGAGAGAGAGAGAGAGAGAGAGATAGAAACTTCAATGAGAGAGAATCATTGATCCGCTGCTTCCTGCACGCCCCCTACTGGGGATTGAACCTACAACCCAGGCATGTACCCTATACTGGAATCGAACCTGGGACCCTTCAGTCCACAGGCGGATGCTCTGCCCACTGAGCCAAACCAACTAGGGCAATTATATTTCTTTTATTACCTGAAAGTAAAGTCTCTTGAAACTTGTACTAGAACTAGTTAACATTTGGAAAACAGCTCTACAAAGACTATACATGGCCTGTTCTCAGGCACCATGGCAAGCCAGCAACTGAGGGCAAGAGCTTTATCTCAAGAAAACCAGCCTGCCAGGAACGTGGGACCCGTTGTGGCCTCCATAGGGCTTGTCCTGCTGCTTTACTTGACCTTATAGGGTCATTGCCAGGATGTCAGTCACAAAAT
This sequence comes from Myotis davidii, assembly GCF_000327345.1. Classification (NCBI taxonomy): domain Eukaryota; kingdom Metazoa; phylum Chordata; class Mammalia; order Chiroptera; family Vespertilionidae; genus Myotis; species Myotis davidii. The sequence goes on along the minus strand of NW_006295180.1, from coordinate 2,666,932 downwards.
GAGGTCTGAGGACACCCTGATTTCAGAGGAAAGGCAGCAGTGAATGGAATATACAATTGGTATGGCGGCCCACAGTTCTCTGAATATAGCAGCCAGGGCACTGCCGCTCTGGATTCCATGTGTTCAATTGAACCATGCTTGGGCCAGGCAAGGCCATAATGGCTCAAAGGAATTGTGTGTGAGCAGATAAAAATCCAGTGGAGGGGACAGTGTAATTGAGTTCATGAATGCACAGACAACAGGGCAGGGGCAGAGGGGTATACAGTGAGACACTCCAGAGAAGTGCTGTTAGTGACGATGTGGGAAGTAGAATATTGGAAAAAAATCACCGATGAACTAATGAGATAAATTCATAGTCATTCCTTCCCAAACCAAAGACTCCTTCCATGACCTGTTGGTGTCTGCAATGACGTGGGATAACACTTTAGGGAGTGACACGACATTGGGAAACTGATCTCCACCGTCAGCTCACCTGCAGGACCCCACTGCTGAGGCTCAGGCACACTCAGGGAGTCAAGCTGCTTGAACATTGACGGTGTTGAGACTAAAAATTGAGATTATAAGTGATTCCTTAATATAATTTGGAGACAAGAATTTGGGTACATAGTAACTTTTCCAGGTTACTGAAGGGACGGTGCCCTCAGTCTGCCATAGCCAAGTTAATACTTCCTTCGACTTCTCTGTGACACGGATGGACGAGGCACTGGGAAGACCTGCCTGGGGCGGAAGGTTTTACAGTGCTGCTCTCTGGACCGGCTTTTGTTCCCTCAGATCTGAGTCTGTGAATCAGTGGAGTACATCAGACCTTACAGACTTACCTGACGGCCTGACTTCCAGGGGATCTCACTCACCTGAGCATGTCCCTGTGAAAACACTTTCTCCAAGCCTTCTAGCTGGGTCAAGGACGCCAAAACACCGGTTCCAGAAAGTACAAGGAGCCTTTCGCCTCGACTTTCTGGTTGTTTGTGACCAGGCTTGCATTGTTGCACAGGCTCTGGCCTAATTTCCGCAAAGCTTTCAACACCGAGGATGAAAGGCATTCCAGGGCTGAAAAGGATTCTGTCCTCAGCCACACTAGGGCTGTCAGTGGTGATGCCAGCTGCCTGCCACTGCTGACAGGATTAGGGAAGAACCCTTTCATGCCACTAACACTGTTAGCCGCCACCCGTGGAAAGGAGATCCGTTGTTTCCATAAAGAAATACAAATCGTCATTTTGCTTTCAGATTCCCCAGAATGAGAGGACTCGAAGGGTGGCAAAGAGGCAAAGGAGAGGAGGTGTCCCCTAAATGTCAGGCTGCTGCCCGAGGCAGAAGATGGGGGTTGGGTGAGGAACTACAGCTCAGTTACCTGCTGGGCTTTACAAAAAGAAAGAAGATCCAGGATTGACCTGAGGACTGAGCCAGCAAGTCCAAGAGCCAGCTGGAGGCAGAGGCCAGGGCCAGCTGTAGCCGGTGAGCGCCCGCCCTGCTGGCCTGGCCTGCTCCTCCTGGGATTGTCTTTAGAAGCTCCGGTGAAAGAGGAGAGAAGAGATGAAGCGAGGGCCGGAGAACAGGGCCTCTGAAAGCGAGGAGGGGTAAGAGACCCTGTGTGTGCAAGAAAAGGCTAAATGTCCGATTCCTGAGTGCAGCGTTTGTACAGTGGCCCCAAGAATATACTAATGGCCTTGAGGACTTCAGGTTTGAGGGAACTGCAAATAAGAAAGCAACAAGGAGGATGGGGTCCCAGGAGCCCTGGGGGCCAGGTGCTCAGGTAACACCATTTTTTGTATTAACTCTTTTCTAGCAAATGCAAACAGTTTGATAGCTTCGAATAGCTTTAGCAGTGAATCAGACAGGCTTTTTGAAGTTCCTGTAAGAATTCCTCCCTCATTCCTTCCCATCTGATCTCCTCCTCACACAAGCTGTTCTTAGAGCACAGATAGGACTGTCAGCCACAGTGGGACCACATTTCAGATATCTTATGTAACATTTACTGATCTTCAGAACCTTCCGCTTCTTAAATGTATAGCTCTGACCTTTTCACCTGTTTCCCCCTTCATCTGTATTTACCCTTGGCATAAACTACCACTTTTGCTCCCGCCCTCCTACACGTTCCCTACTGAGGATCCAGGCTGCAATCTGGGCATATGCCCTTGACCGGAATCAAACCTGGAACTCTTGAGTCTACAGGCTGACAATCTATCCACTGAGCCAAACCGGTTAGGGTTGCATGTAGTTTTAGCACTCCACAGCCCATGATACACAGCTGTGCTTCTCAAGCTAACTCTTTGCTTCATGGCAGGAAGTTGAATGTCAAGTCCAGGACTTAGCCTGACACACTGAAGAGTGACTGGCTTCTCCAGGCTCACCTGTTCGCCCCCACATCCCAACAAGCAGCCTCAGAAGGCCTGAGAAGACAGTGGGGACTCTCATCTTGTTCCCTCTCTTTAGTCTCACCGCCTATACCTTCTTGGTCTTGGACTTTGAGGACTCTGGAGTGATTCATCACTCCAAGTCAGCCTCATGCAGCCCTGGTCTGACTTCAGCCTGATTTAGACCCCTGGGAGTTAGTGGCCTGGGGAGTTCAAGACTGAGGACTACCTGAATGAAACCTGTGGGCTTTGTGGACATGGTCTTCACATTCTCTGCAGCCACTCAAGGCCCTCCTAGAGTTCCTCCTTCCCAGGTGTTCTTCTTCCAAGGCACTGGTGGCCAATGGGGCTTACATACATGTAAGCTCCAGACTGTAATTCTGGGATTGAGCCCCATCAATGTACAAATAATTGACCACGAAATGAATTAATCATACTTGCACAAGAAGTTTCACTCATGGCTAAAGGAAAAGAGTTTGGTTTGACCCAAGGCAATCAGAATCTGTAAAATCAGCAGAATCTGTGTAAAATTAAGTGAGAAGTGTGTTCCCATAATCAGGATTTTTAGAGGAAGTCCAAAAACCAACTTAGATACGGTGAGCTCATCTTGCAGAGCTGTTGTTGGCCTCCAGCAATGCTACAAAAGCTCAAGTCCTCACAGGAATTTACTCTGCAGACAGACTCAGAGATAGGATTTCAGAGGAAGCCTGAACTTGGATGAACAAAGCAAAGGATTTTGAATGTTTTGCATTAGCTTTTTTTTTTTAGAGAGTTTGGCTCAATCTGTAATGCCATTTACCTGGTTGTGACTTGGCTCAGAGTTCGTAAGCAGGTGTCTTTTTCCATTTCTGTTGTGTACACGTCTTGGACAGCCTCCCAGCAGGGGGCACTGCTACAGCTGAGTGCGTGTCAGGGCTGCCTAGGAACACTAGCACAGGGATCTGTTCTGCGTAGGCAAGATGAGGGTAAATATGGGTTAATAAAATGGGAGCCTACTACTCTGAGGTGAACTTATATATATTTTTTTCATGACTACACAAAATTCTGCAACTCTATGTGTAATTCATTCTCATAACAATTATAGCAGTAATTTTATTTTTGGAGATTGAATCACCCTATCTTGTCATGACAGGAGCTACAAATGCCCAAGATAACCAAAGCAGGAGATTATCTGTGCTGGGGGCAGGGGGAAGAGGTAGTGAGCATAGGAAGATAAAGATTTTTCTTCGTTTGACTGGTAAACAACAACCTGAATGACTTCATTGCATCTGTTCTTTTTAAGCAACACTTCAGAGACCAAGGAAGCAACACTGATCATCTCCTGTGATTTAGTAGGAGGCAGTATAATCCCTGGTTTACAAAACAAGAAACGGGTTTAACATGAGAGAAACCAACATCAAAAAGAGACTCCAAATCCATGAAGGAACAACTAGCCCCTGGATTAAAAACATACATAGATGCGCTGGAGAGCAGAGTCTTTCATCAGGACCCCACTGCAACCACACCTTGGCACTCTCAGCTTTGACAAAGTGCACTCTCTCCTCTCACTGCCTTCTTCAGATCTGCTCTTAGGTTTATGACAGTATCATAAGGTGTTTACACAGCATCATGAGGTGGGAATGTTCTGTGTGCACTACAATATCCATATGAACGCAGGGATTGGCTGCAATTTACTCTCTCACTGGAGGGCTGTTCTGAATGCATTAGCATCAGAATCTGCTCCTGAAGGAATGAATAACAAGATCTCAGCTCTTGTATTCTTCTTCTTCATTTTTAGCTGTTTTAAATGAAGAGAAAGCATGACCAGAAGAATTACCTCTGTGTGTTCTCTAAAACAGCACAGGGTGGGAAGGAGAGGTAGCATGTCCATGTCATGCAGATTGGAAATTAGGCTGAGCTCAGTTCAAGATGCTTGCCATTGAATACTGCTAATAACAAAGCAAGCAGTATTCAGTGTAAATAGTCATCTGAGACTGTTAGAATGTGTCTTTCAGAGCTTGATGTTAGGTATTAGGTTATGATAGTAAATTAATAGGGAATTCTAAAATTTGCTCTCCAACCTAAAATATTTGTCCTCTTGTTTATCTTGACTAGTAGTCTCTCTCTCTCTCTCTCTCTCTCTCTCTCTCTCTCTCTCTCACACACACACACACACACACACACACACATTCTCTCTCCCTGGATGCACCACCGTTGTTCCCAACCCCTTTCTTGCTTCACATTCCACAGACTGCCCACGTAGCTAACTCATGAGCTAGAGTACTTGGATCTAATAAACAGAAAAACAGCTGGAATTGTTCTTCTCTTCAGTCTTATTTGCTACTGTCATTCCTTTATCCACCAATGCAAATTGTGGAGGACAGCAGGTCACCCACGTGTGCAGTGGCACGTGCCAGCTGACTGAGTGATGTAACCGTGGCCCCACGTTAGCAGAGGTAACTGGGCATCAGCCCCTGGGCCCGGAGGGGAGGCCATCTCTCACAGTGGTTTGGCCAATAAAACATGAAGAACAGTTGCATTCTTTGTCCTTTTTATTTCTTTAATAACAAAAAAAGAAAACAAAAACCTATAATTTATAAGCTATTTTTGCTATCTACATTATATAGAAAATATAGACTCTGTTTACTTTATAACACACATCTTTTTCCCTTGATAAATAATTCTTTAAAATATCTAGTATACATGCCTTGACCTTTTATACATAAGTTTGGTTTTATACATATACATACATATATACTCAGCTTCTTTTAAAATCGACTTTCTAAGTCGATTCTAATTGTAGATGATGCAGCAAACCAGAGTTGGGGATTTTCAAAATGTCATTGGCCGATTCTTATAGATGGCCTTGGAGTTTGCTCCCGGTGGTTGAGTATAACATAGGAAAATGTCTTTTCTTAGGGAGTGGGCTTTCTAAGTTCATTTTTTTGTGACTCAAAATTTAGCAGTGCATTGCATTTTTACCTTTACACCCTCTTAACTCTCACCCTGTCTCATAGCCACAGCTGTTGAATTTGACCTGTGGTTGTAAATTAGGTTTCTGATTCTATTGCCTTTATTCTGGAGGTGGGGGTTGGGTGGGATTCGGCATTCTAGTGACACCATCGGTGAAAGTAAATGCAGTTGCATCTGCAGGGACTTTATCTCCTATCCCCCAGAGGTTAAGTGATGGCCACACTGATTTTTAGTGGTAGACCCAGGACTAGAAGCCACGTTTGCTGTCTAAGTCACATCCTGCTGCACACAGCACCTTCATAGCTCTCAGGTGGGGAGAGGGAGGCTCAGAGAGATGAAATGACTTGTCTGAGGTCCCATGGCTACTTAGTGGAAGAGTTGCAATTAGAACTCAGACCTGCAAATGGACCGTATTTCCTGAGTTGTTGCAGCTGAATCAATTTTCTAGAAACTCATTTATGTCTTGAAGGTACTCATAAAAACTAGCTGTTTAAGGTTTCCCACTGTGACTATAATGTGAACAGTTATCTCTAATTTGTATGGTACTTGGCAAGGCTGGAGACGTAAATCCATATGTGGGCCTTTGGGATTTCCTGAGGCCAGTTCTACTAATCTCCCCC
>NW_006295180.1:2649718-2660981 GCF_000327345.1 Myotis davidii | reverse complement strand
CCTGCTTCCCCCAACACACACACACCCCTCTCCTAGATACAGATCTGGCTTAGGACTCCTGTTCCACCCACTGCCCACGTTTATTGGCCATCAAAGTCCTGAAGTTTATGGAACAGAGGCCATGACATTGGAGAGCTCATGATTAAAAAACGATCAAAGCCCCACATTTCAATTCAATTTTGAGAACAGGGAGGAGGACAACGGAAGGAAAGCTGTCTGCGTCTGCGCTGTGGCTTTGTCTTTACCAGCAGCAGGCATTCCCTCCCTAGCGGGCAAGTGTGCAGGGGGGAACGCTGTGTTTCAGGGGACAGCCCTGAGTCCAGCTTCGGGGACAAGTGAAGCTCCCTCCTCCTCCCACCCCCACCCCAATGCTGCTTTAAGAGGTGATGGGCTCAAGTGCTCTCATTGGAGTCGGGAGGTGCAGCCAGTACCATATCCGAGTGACCATATTAGTTAACAGTGGGAAGTGGGGGCCTACCAACCTTTTCCTTCCCCACATCACAGTCCCTGTTTCTGGAGCCCTTGGGAGGACCACTGAAGTGTCTGGCTCTTAGGCTATTAAAGTGTCACACTGTTGCATCTCGACTCTTGCGCCCTTTTTTGTTTACACCAGCAGTGAGCAGAGGAATAATGAGACCATGTCCTGGGGGTGGCCCTATGCCTAGTGTGGCAATCACAAGCTTGCCTGGGCGGGCGGCCAGGGCTGACAGTAAAACCATGGGGTCACCCTGTCTCTGCTTCATAGTTGTGTGACTCTGGCAAGTTCCTCTTTCTTTCAGAGCCTTGATTACCTCATGTAAAATGGGAGTAACAATCCCCAGTACTAAAGGGTTGTTTTTGTGGACTAAATGAGATAATGAACTTAAAATCCCTGCACACAATGGATATCAAGAAATGGTGGAGCACAGGAGATACTCATTGGCTCTGCAGAGGAAAAAGGCTCTGGGAGAAGTTTGTCACGAGCTGGAGTTGGCCAAGACTACCGCCAGGGTCCAGATACACCGACACAACGGTATTTGCTGCCGGGTAGGCTAAGGAGTTTCTGTGGATCCTGCTCCACCTCTCCTATTACAGGGAGAGTCATGAAGAAGCTGAGAGTGGTCATGGACTCTCTCTCTCCAGAGGAAAACAGAAAGATCTGACAAGCCCAGAGCATGTCCACACACTGTGGATGCCATGTAGGAACCCCTGGCCTACCCCCCTCTCAGAATTTGGAATTTGAGACATCAGCAGAGGCAATTGGTGGCATGAGCCAAAACTTCCAGCAGCAGAGGCATCCACACAAGGATGGGACTAAGTGTGATGACCCGAAAGTGGTGCCCCTATTACACCAGCTCCTTGAAACACTAAAAAAGTGGAAAGAGCTGGATTATTGCTGGGACTTGTCCAGGGTCAAAGTCAGCTGATAGTACCCAGACCCCCAAGGGTGCTGTTCGATGCTGGGCTTTGTTTCAGCAAGCTCTGTTAAAAGCTTGAGATTTTAGCTTCATAGTGCAATTAAGTCTCTGCTAGTGGTAGGACAGGCGCAAAAGGAGCACTAAAGAAGCAGCTTAACCCCATTTACTACAATTTTTGTATTAAAAAAAAATTAACTATCTCAGTCCTTTCTTCCTCTCATTCCTGCATTTACCTACTACATGCATGTCAGTAGGTAACATTTGACTACATTTACTAAAATATTTTTCATGCTTTTAAAAAGTATATTCTTTCTATATACCCTAGCCTCAAAGAAGAATTTTTGTTTTAGACACTGAATATTTTTTCGCAGAGCTCAGACACCTTCAGGAGAAAATAACTCCCAAGTAATTTGGTAAGTACAGAAACTTAAAACCCCAGAGAAATCCCTAGATTATAAATGACTTAGAAAAATGAGGCCCATAGAGTCATTTAGTTTCCTTTTCCTTCATCCTTAATCACAGCCTTTCAGGCTAGCTAGGACCCCACCACTCCCCACCCACCCCACCCCCAAAAAACAAAAACAAAGCAACAACAAAAAATACAGGGAAAAAACACACACACAAAAAGTTCCATTCAGTTTCCACAAAAGCTGTCCAGAGGGCAATTCAGGAGAACCTGAACCAAAACAGCCCATGGCATGACCCTCTGCTCAGATTATTACTGCGAGACTTCCATTCTACCAAACCTCTAGTTCTGAACACGTCATCGTGAAGTCTGAAAACACATCAGGGACTAGAAGGTACCTGGAGAGTTTCGGCTGACTAACCTGACTGTTGTGAGGCCCCCAAAGTAGAGAGATGTTTCCAGGGAGGCAGTCCTTGCTCCTTGGAGCTAGAAAATGACCACGATCCCCATGATGCTTGCACAGCCACACCACACCCATGGACAGCCTGGGCTGCACAGTAGATTGACCTGGGAGAAGCATGGAGGCTGCAACTGATGACACTGTTTGTTTTCAGATTCTGCCTTGGCAGAGCCTGGGAGTGAACTCTTGACCCCTTAAGTTCCCTTCTAGCTCTACTGCCAGGCGTAGGAAGAGAAGCCTGAGCCTCAGCTGTGTGAGCTGTGAACAAGTCCTAGTTTCTACATCCAACCTTGACAAATGTCTTGCTGGGATGAAGGACTAAGACAAGATAAAAGGGTAATTCTGTTTTCAAAATGTATTTGACTTGGCCTTTCTTTCAAGACTTATCTTGAGTTTTTAAGAGCGATTTTGGTGACATTTGGTGGCAGTGAGCATTGACAAACCCATATGTGTGTGTGTGTCAGCTTGTTCCCTTTTGGCTGCCTGTTCTGAGCCTGCAGTTCGCCATCTCCAGTGAAAGCTCTGTAAGCAGAGGGTGACAAGAGAGACAAGAGACCAAGGAGTAGAAGAATGTTTTTTCCAACATCAGCTTCTCAATCCTCCATGAAGATTCACCTGAGAGGCCTCTAAACCCCATTTTAAAAACATTGAAACTTATGTTCCTTGTTGTCCTTTTGTTTAACACCTGTTACATTTGGGGGGGGGGGTACCAGAATCATGAAAACAAAGGTCAAAGCTAGAGAAAAGAGCCTTTACTTCTTTTTAAGGGAAGTGGATTATATCTGAGTGGAACTGAAGACTTGCCTTTTACATCCCTCCACAGAGCTGCGTGAAACTCCTAAAAGCCCTTCCCTGGCTTGTAGGAGGCATGGGTGTTGGAACACAAATCCAGGGCTGGCTCCTTTCCCTTCTGGGGGGAACACCCAGTGCAACACTGGGGCACGCAGCTGCCCCACCTCTTGAGGGCAGCTATAAGCTTGCAGGCAGGCCCAAACCTCCTCCTGACTCCTTGGCCTTAACTGGGGAGCCAGGTGAAAGGACAACCTCGACACTTCAGCATGGAATCCCTCTTACACTCAACTCGCCACCAGAAGTACTTGTTATAAGATGGCTTCTTGCAGTTTTTTAATTGCTGAGGAGTTCAAAGGGATATGCTTTTCTCTGCCCCGTCTGTTTCCATGCGGGTTATGCTCTTGCTCTCTCATTTTGGCTTAAAGAAGCCCTGTCCCTGCTGGCATTCCCAGCACTCCCTTACCCCCACCTCAGGCCAAGTGAAGGGCAGCGGGCCAATTGGGAAGACACTCCCTCCTGCTTCCTATGAGGAAGACCAATCAATCAAGAAAGCTGTACACTTCGTTGCCAAGTACTTTTGCCTCCAGACACTTAAAGCGGCTTCCTGGAATTTGAACTTTCTCAGTAGCCCATTGCACCCCCACCTTTCCCCAGGCCAACAGGCTTGTGTGGACGTAGGAGGATGTGCCTTCTCCTGCGAGATTTTTCATGGGGGGCAGAATAGGGAGGCCACACCAACTGAGCTTGACCTCACCGGAGCATTTGGCTTGCAAAGGAGGCCAAGGTATGGGGAGTGGATGAGGTGAAGGGGAAAGGCACCCCCCTTGCTCCTCACGGTAAAGGGCAGCAGAGGCAGCTAAACCTCCTCCCTCCCATGCAAATGCCCAGCAGGGATGATCTCAGGAAAGGCAGGCCCTCTGAACACTCAGCATCCTGACAGTCTTGTTTGGGCCCCTCACCTGGGCTGCGGTTCACCTCAGATACCACCTGTTCCCATTGTCCCTCCACCTCCCCATCCCCACACTCCTGGATGATACCTCTCTCCCACACCTTTCCCTCTGGGCCCCACGCAGAAGGCCTTAGTCTGCGCTTAGGTCCCCAGGCTGCGCTAACAGTACAAGGACATCCTGCTCCGGCGCATGGCCTCGCTGATCAGGTAGGCGGGGCTCAGCTCCGGCTCCTCCGTCATGACGGCAATGTTCTGCCACTCGCCCGTCTGGCTGGACCTCTTGATGGTGTCTACCACACACAGGGCGTACAGGCAGTCGTCGAAGGTGGCAGCCATGGTGAGCGGCCGGCCATCCCACGTGCGCCGGTCGTCCTGGTCCTGGAAGGCCTGGCGCACGGCCTGCATCATCTTGATGGTGCCCCGCAGGTAGGGCGAGGGGATGTCGCTGAAGGCCTTCTCCGGCAGCAGGGAGTTGCGGACAGGTGTGGAGTCCTGCAGCAGCAGCTCCTGCTCCGGGGCGCTATTGCGCTGGCCGTACAGGTCCGTGCCCACCGCCAGCAGGCGCCCGGCAGAGCCCACCACGGTCACGTCCTGCTTGAACTCTCCGGGCACGTTGAAGTTCAGGGTGACGGTGCAGCACACCCCGCCCTCCAGCACCATCTGGAAGGTGCAGAAGTCATCGCTGGTGATCTGGCGGATGCCCTTGATGTGGTCGGTCTGCTTCACGAAGGTCTTGAGCAGCCCATGGACCTTGAGGGCCTTCTGGCAAGTGAGGAAGGTGAGCAGGTCGATGATGTAGGTGCCCACCGAGTGCAGGCCGCCTCCGCCCATCAGGTCGTCGCAGCTCCAGTTGTACTTCTTGCCCAGCAGGCTGCCGCTGTGCACCTGCACCTCGCACACCAGCAGCTCGCCCACGTAGCCCTCCTCGATGAGCTGCTTCATGCGCACGAAGGCCGGCAAGAAGCGCAGCACGTTGCCCATGATGCTCATGAGCTTGGGGTAGTAGTGGGCGGCCGACATCATGCGGAAGGCGTCCAGCGGCGTGGCCGTGCGGTCGCAGATGACATTCTTGCCTATGCCTGCGGGCGGGAGGAAAAACAGCAGATCAGGGCGCTGGATGCGGAGGGAGCGGAGAGTGGTTGGGGGTGCTATGCCCCCAAATGTTAATTCTTGGAATGGTAACCTGACCGAATCAGGTATCTTTATTACAATGAAATACTTTATAACACCTTTTATTTATGCAAAAATAATATATTCTATATATTTCAATATTTTATATACAATTATTAAATAGCTAAGTTGATTTACTTAATTTTAGTAGAAACCATCAGCAATGATTTAAATATTGATTTATTGAAACATTTTAAATAGCCTATATTTTGTTTAAAATATAAAATTACCTCATTTAATATTTTATATATATACAAATATGTTACTTATAAGGTATTTTTAAAATATTTAAATATAGAACATGAGTTCTGTTAAATTATGCAATATAATCTTTTTACAAATATGAAATATGTTTTATTATAAGTATCTTACATAGGAAATGCTTTAAGTTTTATTTTTTATGTAAAATAAAATTTTATTTAAAATGCATTATTAAAAATATCATATGGAGAGAAAAGAATAGGTCTCTACCTGGACAAAACCAGAATAAATAAGCTTAAATCAAGGCCAAGGTCATTCTGATTAAGTATGAGGAAGAATTTCTTAATGATATCCTTCAAAAGCCTAAGCTTTTAGCTGCTTCCCCCACAACCACCAACAAAGGATTATATTTTGAGAGTTACCTTGCTTGTTTACTGTGCATTATGGGTTAGGGCTGGCAGCGGTCACAGATGTGCTAGTTGAATGTTTTCTGCCTCCTTATGGGAAGAACAGATACTATCTGCCGGTGGGCAGTGACCAGTTCCTCCCTGACTGCCATCTGTCTCACAGTGAGCTTCAGTGCTTTTGGCCAAAGGAGCTGAGGCCCAATAAGAATTAGGCTTATGTGATGACTTGAATGAGTGCATAAATTGCAGGTGGACGCAAGCCCTTGAGGAGAATGGGTTCTGGGTGTAGAGAAAACAAAGGGCTAGGAGAGTGACAGAGAAGGAGAAAGGGACTCATTCTGCAGAAGCCAAGAGTCAAGGAAGAAAAACAACTCAGCCGAACCTGGAGGAACAGCCAGCTGGAACTCAGAATAACACAACAACAATAACAGAATTATACAAATTTTGTTAGCAAGCCAGGAAGCTAGGTAAAAAGACTTAGGGAGCCCAGCCAGCATGGCTCAGTGGTTGAGCGTCAACCTATGAACCAGGAGGTCACAGTTCAATTCCCGGTCAGCACTCCATCCCCAGTGTGGGACATAGAGAAGGCAGCCGATCAATGATTCTCTCTCATCACTGATGCTTCTCTCTCTCTCTCCCTCTCCGTCTCCCTCTTCCTTACTCTCTGAAATCAGTAAAAACACATTTTAAAAAAATGACTTGGGGAGCTTCTGTCAAGACATGTGGCTACCCATGGTAGGGCCCTGTTGTCCAGTCATACTCTGCACATAGACCCTCTAATGGGGACCCGGGCACTCTTAACACTGACATGGGAGATACCGCAGGGCTGTGGGATGATGAGACACACACATCCATGCCTGTCCCGACTGTGGACACCCGACTTGGCAAAATCCATGAAATCTCACCACAAGGTGAGCTGAGCTAGGGTTCTGTGGACACCTGGACAAGGCCACAGCCTGGAACACGGCTCTCTCTCCCCATTGGAAGAACTAGTCCAACAACAGACACGGTCAGAACAGAGTGCAGAAAATAAATACAATCAGTGGCTATGAATTTCCATGTGCACATCTCATTCTGGCCCTGAGTGGAAGGCCCGGAGCCTGCACAGTGACATCTCCTTATTAGGAAAGCTGGTGGCTTCCTGATGACCATGAGTTAGCAATAAGAAGCACCTTTAACTTTCGGCAACCAGGCTTCAGCAGAGGGATGAGGAAGCACTGGTTTAGCAACCAGAAATGCCATGCACCTGCATAACCTAACATTCCAATAATATGATTCTGTAGGCATTAGGCTCATGTAACACCAGCTCATGTTTGCAGGAGCAGATTTACATGTAAGTGCATTGGTAGGCCACTGCAGGGGCAGGTGACAAATGCTGCCCAAATCTGCCTCATACCAGTTGGATACAGGCTGTGCTGTGGCCTCTCCTATATCCTACCTCAAGGTCCCCAAAACCAGGACCCCTGACTGCCATCTGCTAGTTACGCTCAATAGGTCAAATTAATGGCACATGAAAAAAAGTTTATCTTATTTCTGTTATAAAAACTATAAAATAGTAAAAGAAAAAATTAATTGGGAAATTTAACTCATGCCCCCCCCTCCCCCGCCCCAAACGATCATTGGATGGTTAATTCTTTGCAGCTCTCTAGATGAAAAGATTCTGATGAAAGTTAGACTCCCTCTCCAGAAAATGCAATATGAACATACATGTAGACCTCTGCCCCATTCTGAACTCATGCATGGCTCCCCCACAGTTCTGAGATACAGGCATTTCTTCCTTTAGGCTACTTATGTATGCTGTGGGCTCACACTGCACAGTAAGTTCCTCAAGGACAACGGCAGGGTCTTCCACTGAGCCCACAGCACCTAGAGGCAAGGCATGCGTTTCGCAGGAATCCAGTGATGCTTGGCCCCTCCTCTCTGCCCACAGTCTTTTGCGACATCCCCACTTTATGGATAGGTCTCAGCAACACCTTAATAAACAGTATCATCAAAAATCAAAAGAGACTTCTAGGAATCTATCATAAAGAAATAATCCAAAATGTAAGCACAGCTTCTTGCCAGAGATGCTTCTCATGCATTATTTATTAAAGTAAAAAGCCGGGAACAATGCAAATGCCCAACACTAGAAGAAGGGGTAAGTACACTATAGTACAGCCATACAATAGAATATTGTGCAGCCACTGAAAATGATGCTTATAAAGACTTTTTAATGGAAGGCAAGATGATTATGATGTAATGTTAAGTGAAAAGGCTTCCATTCATAGACACACTATGATCTCAACTCTCTCTTATAAAGACAAAAGGAAAAAACCTGGATGGGGCTATCTCAAATGTTTACAATGATTAATTCATTAGTAAGATTATGATGGATTTTTATTTTCTTCACTACATTTTTCTACATTTCTAAATGTCTACTTTTATGGACAGAAAATAAAACATTTTCTTTGGTTAGCCCAAAAGAAACAAGCAAATCTTTGAAGGGCAGAGTTCGTGGAATGGCAGGAGGGCCCTCCACAGCTCGAATGGGCAGGCACATCCCAGAGTAACAGGCCTGTCCCTATCTGTGCCCCAGCGAGCTGGTGAAAACGCCACAGACCCTGAACTTGGACTGTTCCAGAGGCTCAGACTATGTGGCCAGGTCTTCTGCTCCAATTCCTCAGGACCTCTTCATGATCCTGGTGAAAGCTATGGTCTCTCTCCAGAAGATGCATCTCAAACATACTTACAAACTTTGCCCACATCCCAAGCCCATGCACAACCCTCCCCAGATTCTGAGGAACAGGAATCTCCATCGAAAAGTGAAACCTTTATGACATATTGTTAAAAATATGTCATAATGCTTCCAGTTTTAAAAGGAATCCAAAATGCAGAGCTAGCAGACCCTTCACAGATGTCTAAAACAAAGATTGCTTTCTCTTCTGGACAGTCTACCTCAACCCTACCTCTTGGTGAGACATCTGCAAAGCCCACTCTGGAACCCCAAGATCCCTAGGTTCTCTTTCCCAGCCTTTTCCCACCCAAATATGCCCTACCAAAATCCCAAGGTTCTCAGTGGCTTAACAGGAATCCAGGGCTTAGGCTAAAGTAATGTAATTCTATTTTTGTCATTGTTTGCTTGTTTTTGTTTTATTTTAGTTTTATTGAGGTATAATGACATAAAATTATAAGACATTAAAAACGTACATCATGGTGACCTGATATTCATATATATTGTGAAAGGATTCCCACCATCTACTTAATTAACACTTCCATCACCCTTCATAGTTACCTTTTGTGTGCATGTGAGAATATTTAAGTTCTACCCTCTTAGCCAATTTCAATTATACAATACAGCATTATCAACTACAATCACCATGTTTTTACCACCTCAGACCTTATTCATCTGATAGCTGAAAGTTTATACTTAAAGGAATGCAATTTTAATTGTAGGCCTCCAGTAATCAGACACTGTATGTATTCAGGTTTGTGTGTGTGCAGGTGTGTGTGTATGCAGTGTGCATGTGTAAAAACACATTTTAGTATGCGTGTGTGTATGCAAATGTGTGTGTATGCATGTGTGTGTGTGTACAGGTTGTGTGTGTGTGTGTGTGTGTGTTCAAGTATGTGTATGCAGGTGTTTGTGTATGCAAATGCGTGTGTAGGTATGCAGGTGTGTGGGTGCATTAGTGCCATGCAGAGCATTTCCTTTACCCCTAAAATCACATGAAAGGTAACGGGAACTTGCATTGTCCAGGTAGAGGATAGACATAGCCCACAAGCCTGGGTATGTTAGATGCGATTGCACATACACTGAATTTCTCCCAAAGAAAGCAGATAGATAATACCTGCCTTCAAGCTGCCTCTGTCAGCCTGAGCTTTGGGTTTAGCACTCTAGAAAGTTCAAGTCTTTGTTGTCTTCCTGATTTTCGGGTGTCTTACCACATTGCCTTTCTTGCTACCCCCAGAGAAAGTGCTGGAATGGGCTCCATAGAGAAAAGCACTCCCTGTCCATTTTGCCCTGGAAAGGAAATAGTAAGAGCAAAATCTTGCACTCCCCCCTAAGCACATGGGTGTGCCCCCCTCATACCCATGTGAAGGTAAATATATTCCACCCCAGACACAGAAAGTGGAGGGCTCGGTTTCTCAGGGAGAGACAGTCAGGGACAGGCAGAACCCTTCATGAGCCTGCCTCTAACCCGGCCCAGGCTGATTCCTAACGGGAAGCCATGAGGGAAAATACAGCCCTGGTCTCTGCTCCGCATCCCCTGCGAGAAGAGCTGTGCTTTCTCACTTGAGGGCCACGTTTACAGCCCTGCATTCATGTACCTTTCAGAGGATCATGCAAAACACACGCCCCTTAGGTTTGGCTTCAGATTCTCTGTGGTAAGATGCTGTGTCTTTCTAAGGCAAAAGATTAAAAAAAAACTCTGGGACCTCAGACAGTCTTACAGAAAATCATGCTGTGGAGAATCAGGCCAAGGACATGAACCATATGGACTCAATTTTACTCCAAATAAACAAGCAGTACAAATGGAAAGCAGGGAAAAAAATACTAAACGCTTGAGAAAAAGTGGTTTGTGTTTTGCCAAGCCCCAACATTTCCTGAGCAGTTGGAGTTTCAGCAAAGCCCGCTGGTGCTCACGATGATGTGAAGAGACAGAGGGAGCTTTCTGGGTACTTGGGGCTCTGGCGGATGGCGGATGGCGGCAGCCCTGCTGCTTCCCTCGCAGAGTGCGAGCCATCACCCCATCATGCTGCACTCAGCTCGCTCCACTGAGGGGGCTGTCCCTGGCCCCAGAAAGGGATGTCTTAGAATCTCGCCACATTGTCAAGGTTGCACAGTGGGACTGTGGGTATGGCCAAGACCGTATCAGCACTGGCCTGCACATTCTGGGGAAGTCTTCCCAGCCCACATCCACAGAGACCATTACCCTTTTGCATGAGAACAGAATGCTGGGTCTTTTGGGGGAGGTTGGGGGGGGGTCCTTTGAACTGGAACCAACTTTATTTTTCAAGATGAGTACCCCTCACCAGCAAATAAAGCAAGAGGTCCCTGCCTGGACACTGGTGGAACTACAAATCTTCTCACCTATGTCCTGGGGAGAAAATGAGCTGGATGGGAAATTCTGGAGGGTCAAAGTGCAGTGTGCAAGGCAGAATGCCTGCTCTTTGTCAGAAGCATTCAAATTAAATAATCTCACAGGGAGCTTTACTGCGCTCCTGAGAGCACCTCATGGGAAATGGAAATATAGCTTCCTGCAAAGCCCGCTGAGTGTGCTCTCTGTAACAGAGTCCAAACACCCACAGCCCCTGTGGGGAGTTAGTGCTATCGGAAGGCCATTCCAACCAGTAGACTCCAAAGCCCCCCTCAAACAGCTGCTCCCCTCACACCCTCCAGGCTCAGGGTCTCCAAGCTGTGGCTGAGCATCCATCTGTATCTTTTCCAGAGACCAGGCACTGCTCCATCCAAATAGATCCTCCAGGAGCCGGGACATAGGG
>NW_006295180.1:2637762-2649667 GCF_000327345.1 Myotis davidii | reverse complement strand
GGAAAGACATGCTCCAAGGTGACCCGCAGAACAGCTGCCCTTCCCTGTCCTTGATCAGACAGGTTACCCCTGGGTACCTGGAGTATGGCTGCAACTGGGCACCAAGAGACCAGAGCCCATCCTTAGCACAACCAGCCTGGAACTTCAAAGCATCCCTCCCTGCCACACACTTCTAACGACACACTCCCTTATCTAATCAATGGTGGGAATCTGGAAGGATGGTGCTACTTCCCACCAGTTCTTCTGGATTATTCCACTTGTGTTGACAGACCTTTATCTCCTGAAAGCCAAAATGGATGCTGGTCTGCAGGTGGGCTTGTAGCCCATCCTGGCAGATTGGCAGAACCCTCAAGAAGTGTCATCAGATACGGCTTCCTAAGTTTTCCTCCCATTCACAGAAGGGAGGAAAGGCTTTCTCTGCATCCAAGCAGGGAACTCATTATCTTCATTTATATTCCATCCCTTCAACATTTCTGTGCTGGCCACTGGACCAAAAAATGAGTAAGGAAGATGAATAGGTGCTCACAGTCTAGTAGAGGAAATGAGTGATTATGAGAGTTAATAAATTACAGGAGCTAATAGATTATGAGACCTAATAGAGGGATGGATGGGCAATGAGTGTATAATGGAAAGGCTCCCCACTGATTTGGGCATGGTAGAAAGCTTTGCGGGAGAGGTGACATTTGAGCAGGGTTCTGAAGTATGTGTAAGAGTTTACCTGTTCCAGAAGCTTCAGGTCCCATTTAAAAAATGGTATTTACCCCATGACCTGAGAAACTGCTAAACTTGGACTTTTTACAAAAACTGCATGTATATTTTCTGATACTCGATTTTCTGAGGGTGAAGTTCATTTGAGTCTTAAAAGACTCTATGATTCAAAGCAGACCAAGCAGAACTGGAGTTTAGAGTGAAGAAAGAGCCGAGTATCTGAACAGACAAGGCTATTTATAACAGCTCCTTAGCTGCACCTGAGATGCAGGGCGTTTGATCAGTTTCACTCACTCACTGCAACACTCCACTTAGTTGGGGTCTCTCTCTTCCTTTATCCCTCCATGCCCCTTCTGCATCTCCTCCCTTCCCCGCAACACATGTGTTTTCCTTCAGCATAGAACGTGCAAGAGGAGTGGCAGCAAGAGTAGGTGACGTGTCTGAACCCACTCTGTGCCCTCTGGGTCTCCTTCCATACACACTGGGAGGAAAGCCCCTTTGGAGAAATCCCTCCTCCTAGTCCCCTGAGATTTCCTGATGAACAACTTCCCAACTCAAACCATGAATCTGACCTCTTCACAATAACAAGGACATAACTTAAAACAGCAACAAACATTTTTTTGAAAACTTTACTTTGTGCCAGAAGACACTGCGTATTTTACATGCACTTCCATTTCTTACAATACACAACCCCATGAGGCAGGTACAAATATCATCCCCAACTCACAGACGTGGAAACTGAGCCTCTGAGCGGGTAAGCAACTCGCCCACAATGAGACAACTCTGTGAGTCCTGCAGCTGGGATCGGACCCATGTTTCCAGAGCAAGCCTGTCCTTAACGTCTGCACTCCTACTGCCTTCTGGCCACCCTGGTCCTGAGACTGGTTAGGCTATTCTTTGTACCCACATCTAAATTGTATACACCACCCAGAGACGACAATCACCTCCCTGATATCTGCTACCATCCTTGCCGGCTACATGGACCTGTGCTCACAGGTTGCAGGGCCTGCCCCACAAGGCCCCACAAGGCCCCACAGGTGGGCTCTGAGGAGAGCTGTGTAAGGAACTGTGGGGAGCTTCAGAAATGGGGGCACTAGGGGTGGGGATGCCTAATGCTCAGCTGCTGACAGCCAGAAGTCTCAGAGGAGCCTGATTAAGTTTCCATTCTCCTTTCAAACCTGAGATGGAAATGGTTCAGGGTGATCCATACTCAGCTCCTTTCGTCAAGGCCCCTGATGCCAGCTCTGAAAGAGGGGGCAACCACAGAAAGGTAGTCAGCGCCACTGATATGGATGGGACCTGATGCTGAACTGAATTAGACATTCGAGTGCTTTCTATATCCAACCCGCCCTTAAAGGCCCACCCCTCTCCCACCAAGCCTTTCCAGGGCTTTCCCCTGCTACTCAAGCCTGTGGTCTCAGCCCTCAGAAATCCATCAGGAGTTAAATGTTCTCAGATGGTTTCATGCACCTTAGTATCATCTAGTCATGGAGCCCATAACATCCGTAACAGGGACAGTAATCCGGAAACATTTTTCTTTGTTTATTTCCTCATTGGTACATCCCACACATCTCTACCACTATGGCTTCCATTTGTTGAGAATGAGAACCTGATGTTGGAAAGTCACTAGTCAGCTCCTCCCAGCCGGGGCATTCCCCAGGAGAGAGAAGAAAGGCTCGCCACGTCTAGCCCAGGGAGACCATGAATAGGGGATCAGAAGCAGCAGGTAGGCATGTGGGAGCCAGAGACCTTCCAGACTAGAGGCCAACTTCCCAGGTAGGTGGTCTGAGGCAGCCCTGCACTGCCTGTAGGTGGCACATGGAAACCCGAGTGTGAGAGGCAGGGAGGTGGTGAGTCCATGGGAGAACAGAGGCCTGGGGATGGATGCACTCACTACAGTGCTCAGGGACTTGGGGACAGAAAAAAACAGCCAGGACTGTGGGCCTTATCACTTGAGTCTGGCTACATTTGTCCCAAATAGCTAAATGACACTGTAGAGTCTTTATTTTGGGGAGTGGCCTGAAATAATTCCTCTCGAGCCTGCATCCCCATTCCATACCTGGGGGAGCCAGGATTCAGAGGACACCACCTGGACCCAGGGAACATAGCCAGTCCCATAAGCCACAATTTCCCCATAGGAGCAGCCACCTTCTGCAGTGGAGGGGTGCAAAGGGCAGAATGCTGAACAGCTGGGCCACCAGAGTCATCTAAAAGAGACTGGGCTACCCAAAGAGAATGTAAATGACTGGGTTGGGTGTGATTACCAGGTCGGACTATAATTCCACTCCCCACCTACCCACCTAAAGATGGGGGCCTAGAATGGTGATCAGATTGGCTGGAGAGAAATTTAAAAATTTGTCCTTTCTCTTCCTAAGTGGAGTGTGAATTCTCATAACACATACAAAAAGGTGGGAGCCTTGTGCTATCTCCCAAAGCCCCCACATAGTCCCTGACAAAACCTCATCACCTAACTGTC
Organism: Myotis davidii; assembly: GCF_000327345.1. Classification (NCBI taxonomy): domain Eukaryota; kingdom Metazoa; phylum Chordata; class Mammalia; order Chiroptera; family Vespertilionidae; genus Myotis; species Myotis davidii. The sequence continues at coordinate 2,646,483 of NW_006295180.1, read as the reverse complement.
GATTTGCAAGCCAACTTTTGGGATAAACACCACCCTCGCTGTGCATAGAGTATATAGAGTATGAAAGACAATGGAATTTAAACTAGGCAACTTCTCAAAAAAGGGGGGGGTAGGAAACTCTCCATTCAAGAGGGGATATGCTTCCCCGAAGGGGTCACAGTATACTGACATAGCAGATGTGTTTTTTTTTTTAAGTCAGGATACTTCACACAGTCTAAGTTTTGGCCTCTAAAAAAATGGGAAGATTCAGAAACATTGGGTTTCTTCCCCGAAAGCCTCCACATGACAACTATGGGTTGGAGTTGAATAGAGACATGTGCATCTCCAGTCCCCACCAGTCCCTATTGTCTGACTGTATCAGTTTTCTACTGCTGCCATAACAACTAGCACAAATGTAGCAGCTTAACACAACACCACCTATTATCTCTGAGTTTTCTAGATCAGAAGTTCAGTGGGCTCTGCTGGGTGTCTGCTTAGGGTTTCACGATGCCACTCTGGGAAAAAATGTGCTTCTAAGTTCACAATGTTGGTGGCTGAATTCAGGGCCCTGGGGCTGATGGCCTGAGGTCCCCTCTGGCTGTCTAGCTTCTGGAGGCACCTGCATTCCTCATGTGCCATTCCATCTGCAGGCCAGCAGAAGTTTTTCTGGGCTTGGAATCTTTCTGACTTCCTATTTTGCCACCAGCTAGAGAGAACTCTATCTTTAAAGGGCTCTGTGATTAGATTAGGCCCACCTAGGTCATCTACCTTTTGCTATATAACTAATCAACGGAGTGATATGGGGGTGGGGGGTTGGGGGGGAAGGGTAGTGAAGGTTATCTTAAAATGATCCCAGCCCAGTCCACTCATTTGGGCGTGCGCTTTAGAAAGCCCGCCAGGAGGAAAATTCTCAAGCATCCTGCCGATAAAATGCCTCAGACACGTGTGGACATTCCTTTCAAACCTCCCCTTGTTCCAGTGTTCTTTCAGTAGCCTTTACTCCATCAGAAAGAAAGAATCAGTGAGGTAGTCGAGACTTTTAAAAACCTATTAATAGTCTCCTCGTTACCACAGAGATTGTGTCCCCAGTTCAGGGCTCCCTGTAGGCCCTAGTAATAGGAACAGGGTGGGGCAGGGCGGGAGCCTCGTCTCCAGGGACACAAACAGTGCACCAGGAAGGGCTGAAACTAGTGTATCCACCAGGTGCCGCCAGGGCTTGCTATGTGCTCAGCACCATTCTCCCCATTTGTCCAGATTAGGACGCTCAGGCCAAGAGAGGCTATGACTGCCAAGATCACAGAGAAGTGGCAGCTCCTGCTGCAAATTTAGGTCTGTGATCCCAAAGCCCCACGTTTTCCATTTTCCATCTAGGGAATTGCTACAAATGGAAGGGAGGGAGCAAGATTCAATGGCTGAGCTCAGCACTACCAGGCACGTTATTAAAAGAAGCCCCAAACCATATGCCCACTGGCCCCCAACCCTGAGTTGAGCTGTGACTGGGGGCAGAAAGCGAGAGGGCAGGCTAGTAAGTGCTTGCAAAGGGGAAGAGTTGGTGGGAAGTGGGGGTGAAGAGCCTCAGGTGGAAGAATCAGAGTGGCTGTTGTCCTTGGAAGGCAGGTGTCCAGTTGCCCCACAACTATGGCTATAGACCAAGAGCAACTGAAAGAATCTTATCAGGAAGGAGAGGGGCTGGGGAAATGGCCACAGTGGGGGCTGGGTTCCCACGGATGAACAAAGGAAGTCCTGCACCGATGGGCTCCAGCCTTCTGCATGCGCATCTGCAGGCCCCACAAAAGGAACGGGCGACCCTGCCCAGGAAAGGAAAGCAGCCCAATGCTCCATGCTTCCTCACAAGGAAACAATGAAGCTCCCCGCACCCTCAGCCAGAAGCAGATGGGAAAATCAGCTGTGAGACCATCTTCAATCTGAAAGCGAAAGCGCAGGACTCTTGCTGATGAGCCAGACAGCAAGAAACCACAGGCAGCAGGCAACCAGGCCCAGGGCTCCTGCCTGATCAGAGTCATTATTAACAAGCCATTTCCCAAGCACTTTCATATACATCATCTCCACAACTTAGACAAAGTCTGCGATAAGGCTTGGGGAGTGGTGGGAAGGTGGTGATGGTGAGAAACAGAGATGTAACCTAGAATTAGGTGTTTGTGTGGGCTTGGGGGCGTGTAATGGAGACTGATAATTTTCCGGTGCTATGCAACACCTGAATCTCCTGGTTCTATGTGGGAAACTCCCTATTGTGTGAATTTCGGTGAGAGGAAGAGCTTGTTCCACTGTGGAAGCCACACCAGGGGCTTGCTTTCCCAGCAGCCTTTGCAGAGAAGGCCTGGGCACACATCTGGGTTTGGCCAACCAGGGATACCATCTAGGCCTGGTACACAAGGAAGAAGGAAGGTGGAGAACCCAGTCTGGCAGTGGGGACAGCAACACCCGATTTCCCAGGGCGGGGGTGTGGGGATGCCAACAATGGAACCTACAGTCCACCGTCAACACCATCGCAAGCAAAGGAATCTGATTACGTCAGCTGGGTTTCCTGGTGAGACACGGACTGTGATTCCAGCTGCTAAACCTTCCTTTATTCCTCCTGTTTTCCAAGTCGACTTCCCCAGCCTGTCTAACATCTCGTGATGAACTAATGTCCTTTCAAAAACTTTCATTCTGCTAAAACCAGCCAGGTAGTTTCTGTTGTTGGCCATTCAAATGCTTCTCTCGGACAAGAGGTTTACCAGCTCTGGACCCTTTCTGAGAAGACTGATTCGGGCACTGAGAACCGCTCAGTGCCTTTTCATAAAGCAGCCCACGGTCCAGCAGCATTCACTGGAAAGGGAAGTGGGAGGAAGTTGGGGGAAGTGGATTGAAGTTCCGATTCCGGCATTGGGAACTGGGGGACCCACACCATCTGACGTGGAGGAAGCTTTGATCACGTATCTATACAATCGGAGTAACACCTTCAAAGGCTGCTTTGAGGATGAAATGACATATAGCCACTGTCCTGACAAGTGAAACGCGGTCAGAAGTGTCTGCAGAAGTCAGTAACAATCCAATTAAAACCTGCTCACTTCAGCTCTCAGAGCTACAGAGTTCAAAACAAGTGGGGGGCCAGGGAGGGAAGAGCAAGGCAGCATGGTGGATGGGCAAGGTATCAAGACTTGAAATCGAAATGGAGCCTACTAGTAAGTCTGGCTTTGCCACTAATTCAATGTGCAAAATCCATCTGTGAAACAAGGCTGATCCTTGACCCTGCCCACTATAAAGACTGCTGAGAGGATGAAATGAGTAGAAAGTCTGCTGGAAGGCATAAGCCTATTAGAAGAATAAAGTCATTGTGAGATGCAACAGCAAAGAAGATAAACAAACAAACCTAAAAAGCCAAACCTACCACAGTGCTGTCTCGTGAATGAAAACAACACACAGAGCCTGCAGGTGCAGGTCGGGGTGCCCAGGCACGACACCACACACCCAGGCAGGGACTTCTGCTGGCATTATTGGTTGCACAGAGTGGCAACAGGGAGGCCAGGCTGGGCAAATGTGAGGCAAAGGTGGCCTGGGGCAGTTAGCTGAGCACCGTATCAGCTGCTCCTAGTAAACACCTGAAGCTCAGCTAGTGATGAGACTGCAAATCAGAACCTCTTTCCTGAGAACCAACCTCACCCTTGGTTGCAGCTGATCTTTTGACAGATCTGTGCTACCATCATCACTAGAATGAAGATCCTGTCTTCACAGAGCTCAGAACCTCAGGAATGGGCAAGATGTGGGAGGTGACAGGCAGGGGAGCTGTGTGAGCTGGAGGGGGAGCTTACGAAGCACCTAAAGCACCTAATGGAACAGAGTCTGGGCTTCCCCTGGAAGCCAGGGATTCTTCCCTCCTCTAGCCTTCTCTCTTAAAGGCACAGTGCTCAGTTTTTCGTCTTGGGACCAGATGACAACAGCCTGTCCTTAGCAAAGTGAAGGTGTCAGGGCTGAAAAGCTGAAGAACTGCTCTCTGCTGGGTGCAGAGGAGTCGTACTGCCCCAGGCAATGGCTAAGATGAAATGTGAGACCTGAAGTTTTTTGTTTGTTGGCGGGGGACAACAATTTGCAAACTCTTTTTCAAGGAAGAAACCTAGTGGATAGGACCTCCCAGAAAACTGGACACTTCCTCTGTGAAGTCCCAGTGGGTCTGCAGCTGCCCCAGCAACACCAGGTGAAAGCCCATGGCCTGCTTGATGAGGCCAGGCGGCAGCAGCCCCATTTCACAGATGAGGAAAGGGGCTAGGGGTGATTTCCTCACTGTGCTGGGAGGCCCCGGGGAAGCCAGGAGACTGGCACACAGGTGGTGGCAGCGCTGAAGGCACCAGGTCCTGGGGAAAGCACCAGGGTAGGGCTGTACTGACTCCCCGCCCATCCTAAAGGTGCTCCTGCAGGGAAGGCACTGTCCGGGGCTCCCAGGAGAGGGCTCTGCCTGGGTCCAGCGCTGGAACAAATCCGGCCTGGGGCTCCTGAACACCTGCTCACTCATGAGACCTGCACAGGACTCCGGCAGAGCCTGTGGGGAGATGTCCAGATGTCTCTGACTCAGCAGGTGCCTGGATACAGACGGACAAGGATGGGAGCCAGGCGTGGTGTGCTCTGTTCCACAGGGGAGGGTGCTGGGCACCTGGGCTGTATGACTGGTCTCCGCCCTCAGTGAGCAGCTCTTCCTTCAGCCTTTCAGGCCCACACAGCAGAGAGGCCGGCCGCTGCGGAGGGGCCTCGCTGTAGCTGGTCCCTTTCCCTTGGCAGGGTGCCACCTTCCACCTTACCCTCACCCTCCTGAAATTAACACCTCTTCCTGAGGAAGCTCGTCGTGCTCCAGCACAGTGACGTCTAAATGCCCACCCAGGAGAAAGGGTGGAACTAACACTAATGATTAAAGCACCTGGTCAAGTGCAGTTGCACGTTCGAATCCTCCCAAGATCCTGGGAGGTCCCTGTCATTCTTATGTCATAAGCCATGAGGCCAAACCCGCCAGAGTCCTGCCCCATTCAAACCCACATATTCTGGCTCCCTGTATCTGTGGCTCATCTTGAACTCGATGTTGCCATTCTAAATGCAGCTTGGCAGGCAGTAAACACGGTTGCAAAGGGATCAAGTTGCAATCACCGATGTTCATGTAACCTTTGATTTGTTCCACAATCACTTATCAAGGGACCACTTGAGAAGAAATGGGATCTTGTATTCTCCACTACTGGTTTCCTTGCTTTAGAACCTGGGTTCCCAGCTGAATGCCTGGGCGCCTGAGGCATTCGAGGTCCCACAAGGAACTCACAGGGCACTGCAGTTATTTTATATTTTGGTGGAAACGCAGTGGTATTGAGCATCTATGGGCACTCCAGGAGCTACTAGCTGGAGAAAGTTCAGTTTCAATGTTGGATTACACTACACTAGAGGCCTGATACATGAAAATTCATGCACTAAGAGCGGGGGTTCCTCAGCCCGGCCTGCACCCTCTCACAGTCTGGGAGCCCTTAGGGGATGTCCAACTGATGGCTTAGGCCCACTTCCCCCGGGGAACGGACCTAAGCCACAGTCTGGCCTTCCTCTGAGGGAGGCGACCAACAGGCCGATCACGGGACGACGCCAGCCCGCCAGCGCCCAGCCCCACCTCCCCCATCACCATCCCCTCCCTCTGCCCACTGGCACCCGCCTTGGCTGGCCTGGTGCCACCCACTCGCCGGCCCCACTCCCCGCCGATGGGTCCTTTTGCCATCCAGTCGATTTGCGTATTAGGCTTTTATTATGTAGGATTCCTTTCAATAACATCTTATCTCTGTGAAGCTTGATTTTTGGCAGTTGCTTGTGATAAAAACAAAACAAACGGAAAAAGTACCAGATAGAAATCAAGGTGGGATAGGAAATAAGGCTGGCTGTTCTCCATATGATTCCAAGGTCTGAGAAGCTGGGCAGTGCCCAACAGGCACACATATCCCATTATATGTGTGAAGAAGGTTATTGAAGAAGGAAACACACATATTTATATTCTTTCAGTTTATGTGTTTTCTCAAGCATCTGCTGTGTTGTTAGGACCTAACTACTTACTACTTCCTAAATGGAATTTCTAGCTCTTCCTTCTGGTCAGGAGCACCATGAGAAAATTACTGAGACTAACTGCACCATGAGAATATTTGGGAATCAGTGTTCTAGAATATTCTGTGTACTCCTTTCCTTCATCCATAAATTACAAGTTCTTTAAAGGCAGGAGTCCCATTATACTGGTAAATACTTTGGTTTCCCCTTAACATAGTACTTGGTTTGCTATAGATGCTTTTTAGTACGTATTCCTAGTTTATAATAAAAGACTGAACCTGCCACGAGAAGCCCTTGCAGACCCACAGAGGTTCAGTGAGGTGTGAGTGACATGGGAACGACTCACACTGCAGCTCACAGGTCCCAGCTGGGGCCAGAGATGTATGGTACTTTCTTACCCCTAGAGAATGAATACACTTTTCTGGGCTCTCTGATGTCACCCAAAGATAAGCGTCACGCCCCCAGAAAGGAGAATAATGCATGTATAGAGTGTGATAACTGCCTGATGTTACCTGTTGACTCAGAAATGCATTGTTCTCTCCAGTGGTCTATGTGACTACCCACCATATGGTTTTACTATTAACCCTTTATAAAAAGAGACCCTCTCCTGGGAGGGGTGTGTAATCTTCCTGGCCAGCCACCACTGGGAGCAGCTGTCTTGCCTGTGTAGATACGTTCCTCCTATTAAAGTCTTATGAATTTGAATAAGGCTACATGTCAGTTCTTTAGAATTGATCCTGAATTTAGACTGTTGGGGGCTTTCCCCCAACAGGTTTTGAATTCAAATGAGGATATAGAATTTAGGTATAAATCACTTTAAACTTCTCTAAAATTAGGAGATGTCTTTCACCATGATGAGATCCTGTTTTATTTAAGCTGAATCTATTCTCATGTCCTTGATCTCCATCATTCTTTCCAGGCTGACCCTACCTCCAGGGCTCTCAGCATGCAGGGGAGGGTCAGAGATGGTGGGCAGCCTCAGAGTTCAAGTTCTAGCCCCTGGGGATCCCCAGCTGGACATCTCCCAGAGTTACAGGCTGCCTCTGTGTCTGCTGACCAGGAGACCATTAGATTAACTGGTTGCTTAGTAACAGCTGTACCCCACTGCCAGGGGAGAGCAGAGGAGGTATGTATCAGTATGAGGCTAACATCTCAGGACCCACCCAGGCACCTGCTCCCATGCGGCTCCCGTTCTAATAAACTGTAGACTACATCGGCAACCCCCAAAAGCCATTGGAAACCATGTTCATGGAACTGTTTTTAAAACTGGCAAGTGGTGATGGTGGGACTGTTCTGTAAAGACCAAGAATTTTGCAACAAGGAATGGATGCACTCCTGCTTGGAGCTGGGGGTAGGAAGATAGGGATCCAGGGCCTAGAGAAAACTCCTATCCTGCATTTCTGCTGGGCCAGGAAAGGAAATAACAGAACGTTTTTCTGTTCTTTCAGTGCGTTACGATTAAGCGGTCATCAAGGTTTTATGAGTAGAACTGGCCAAATGGTTCTAATTAGCTCAATGAACCACTGAGTGCCTTTTGTCTACAGGTTAATTTCTTCTGGGGAAGGGAGAGCGAGGTAAGGATTACATCGAGTAGTACAGGTGAGGGGCGGGTAAAGCACGGCCCCCAAACCCTCTTCAAGGGCTTAAAGCCTGAAGAACGGACTTGATGAAAGTTAAAGCACTCAGAGTAGAAAAACAATAAATAAAAAATTTAACAATAAATAATAATGCACAAGAATAAAGTCACTAACTGTTCTCTCCTCAGTAACCTCTCTGTTCCACAGAAAAGGACTCAGGTCTTTGCAGCTCACCCCTCCCTTAGCTGTTTTCCTGCCCATTTCCCCTCCAATGCCAGTTTATAAGGCTTCTTATCCTTTTCTTATCCCTTATCTTAGGCCAGTGAGTGTGGGCAATTACCCTTACTTTCTCAAACAATAGCTTTGGTGTTCATGGTCCTTTTTTTCTCCTTTCTTTCCCAGACCCTGAACAATCATTACACTGAAAGTCCCAGGGAGTCTGCAGTTCACCCCCAAACCACTTCTTAAACACAGGCAAACACATACACTGCATTTGTGCTGGACACATGCCCAGTAAGTCAGCAGCTCTAGAGCCACGGCCGGGAAAGCTGCCTCAAGGTGGTACCCCTGGCCTGACTGCAGAGGAACCTTGTGCTCCTTGGGGGACATAGCTGTCCCCCACCATCCAAAGTCAGCAGAAGTGTCATTCACCTGGCAGACCCCGCTCTCAGCGGCCACCACCCACTGCCCCACCACTGCCCCACCAGTGAGCACCCAAATACCCCCATTCTGCAGCTGTCTGTGGTGCTTCCAGCGGCAGCATTCACCTCTACACAGACCTCTACTGGTATAGGTTGAGTATTCAGTGTATCTGGACATGAGGAAGGTGACAAGGATTGAGACTTTTTGTGACTCCTATTCCTGCATTCCAGTCCCAGCTCTGCCACTACCCACTTTCTCATCTGCGAAGTGAGGGGACTGGGCCAAGCAGCACCTCCCAATGTGCTTCTGAGGATCACCAGTTCTGGAGTGTTCACTGCTGTGTCAGACAGGAGGAGATTCCAGCCAAGCCAAGACGTTTGGAAAGTGCTTGTTAAAAATGTTCAGAAGTTTCAATCCATGTTCCATCCCCATTCCCAGCCTAGATCTCATTCCTCACAGTCCCAGG
>NW_006295180.1:2626610-2637055 GCF_000327345.1 Myotis davidii | reverse complement strand
TACATGCGCACGCACACACACACCTCCTTTTTAGAAGTTATCAAATACCTAGATAACTCAAGGCATTTGAGATTTCCATGCCTTGGTCACTACTTACCTCTCCAAAGGGATTCTCTACTTTCCTTCTGCTAACTCCTCAAGTGCAAACCTCACTGGGCACTTTCCCACTCTCATACCTTTGCTCCTGCCTCCCTAGTCCTCATTGTGGCAACACCCTCTCCAAGGTCCAACTTTACTCCCACATGCCCGGATTGTGAGCTCGATCCCCAGGAGGGGGTGTGCAGGAGGCAGCTGATCAATGATTCTCCCCTATTACTGATGTTTCTATCTCTCTCTCCCTCTCCCTTCCTCTCTGAAATCAATACAAATATGTATAAAAAAGAAATAGGAATGACCACTCTAATACTGCATTCATATCTACAGGTAGGGAAGCCAGACCAAGGACAGAGTCTGATCACAAAGCTCTACCACTTATTTGGATAAATAACTTTACCTCGTTAAGCCTCAGTTTCTTTATGTATAAAATGGGATCATAACAGAATCAACTTCATTGGAGAGTTGTGAGAACCATGTTAGCACATGCCCTGTCCAATTGGAGCTGTGCAACTATATGCTCATTTGCATCTTTACAATTAGATTGGCTCCATAAAAACCAGTGTTTGAGTTTCAAAATTTTTAAAATGTTGATTCAAAATCACTTGTGTTGAAGTTCCCTTATATGACGGCAAAAGGGACTTTGCATTTATGATCAAGTTAAAGATCTAGAGATGGGGAGGTGATCCGGGTGGACCCTATGTAATCACAGGGTCCTTATAAAAAGGAGGCAGGAGATCAGCATGGATGTTTAGAATTTCGGCGTCTGTTTTAAAGATTTACTTTAATTATCACTAAACATAATCTTTTTCATGATTTATATAAATTTTATATTTCACATAAAAAATAAGAACGCTCTTCATACATGACATGGAAAATTAAACAGAAAGGGCATGGTGCAGAATAAGACGTATGGTATAGAAAGAAGAGCATAAGTGTTTATTTGCTTGTATTTATGTAAAATACTCTGGCGGGAACACTAACAGTGACATTGATTGCATCTGGGAAGGAAAGTGGGTGGCTGAAGGAGAGAGGATTTCCAGTATATCTGCTTTTGTACTCTTTGAATTTAGAATTGGGCAACTGCATTGGTAATTCAAAAATGAATAGCTAAAACAACAATTTTTATTCAAAAAGGACAAAATAACCCTTACAACGTCTTTGGATGGATGTGGGGGCCTTGGTGTCAGGCGAGAGGGAGAAGTTGGACAAAGAATGGGCCAAGCAGCAGCGTGACAGCTCTGGCCCGCTGCCAGCAGACACCGGGGATGCGATAAAGAGCCTATAAATCATCTGATAAAACACATAATCATGGTCTTGCCTCTGAGAGGGGAGGCTTGTTTTCCCTTTCTTGTACTACAATAGATTGATGGATTGTCCAGAAATTCAGATACTGCAGTCTCACACAGGCTGGGTTGGCTTAGAAGCTGGACAGATGCCAGGGCTGCCCCTCAGTAGCTGTGCAAACTCAGATAAGGGAGTTAACCTCTCAGGGCTTTAGCTTCCTCATCATGAAAATGTGGGCAGTAATATCCTGAGAAGCGAATAAAGATAACTTATGTAAAGTAACTGCTGCCAGTTCTCACCCATATATGTTAGCCCCTCCACTTGAGATAAAGGTCCCAGGGGCCACCACAGGAGGAGGCATCACGAGCTCCCTGGTCTCTGCTCCCTGCCGTGGGTTTTAGAATTTGGGAGCCTGGGGAACAGCATTTATACATTTAGTTAAGTTTTCATAACCACAGAATTACCCATGAAGCCACCCAACATGCAAACTAAGCTAAAGAACAGTATCAGTCCTACCTCTGCTCACTAGAAATTCCCCAACTAATTACAGGCAGCATTTATTGAGCACCTACTGTTTGCTAACCACATGCTAGACGCTTTAATATTCTCTGCAATGTTAGATTACTGTCTCCATTTTACAGATGAGGAAACTGAGGCTCAGAGATCATTCATTTTACCTATGAGAGGTCACAGAGCAAACAACTGAGTCAGAATTTGAGTTCAAGTCTGAGTGCCCATGTGTTTTCAAATGCAGCTCTGAAAGTGAGTGCCAACTAAGTGTCTGAGAGCTACACCCGCTCACTGTCACCTACAGGACAGTAGCTTTCCCAGCAGTGGGTGTCTCCTGCTGTGATCGGCTGAATGTCAACATCCTAATCCCCGAACTGGTGAAGGATTCCTAATACTATGGCAAAAGGGACTTAGCAGATGTGATTAAGTTAAGGATCTAGGAATGGGGAGATGATCCTGGATTATCCAGGTGGACCTGATATAATCACAGAGTCCTTATAAAAAGGAGGCAGGAGATCAGCATGGGTGTTAGGAGGTGTGGCATGTAAGCAAGAAGCTGGAGTGATAAGAGGAAATTACCAAGAAATACAGGCAAGGTGGTGTCTAGATGCTGGAAAGGGAAAGGAAATGGATTCTCCCCTAAAGCTCCTAGAAGGAATGCAACCCTACTAGCACCTTAAATCCAGACTTCTCAGCTCCAGAACTGCGAAGAGAATGAATCTGTATTGTTTTAAGCCACTAAGACTGATAATGTGTTACAGCAGCAATAGGAAATTCACATGCCCTGGGATGCGTTGTGTCAGAGGGAGATCATGTTCCCCAAATGGCAGCTAGCACTGGCTCACGGGAGGACCCACACCCGCAGAGCCACAGAGGGGCCTGGGGGGAGAAAAGCGCCCAGGGAAAAGACACCCACAGCTGTCACTCAGTGAAGGCACAGCAGTAAGTGGGGACGGTGGGGCCCCACAGAAGCCGGCCCTTGACAGAAAAGGGGAGGTCAGGCTTCAGGGCCCTCGCCTCTCCACCTACGGACAGCCAGCCTGCTGCGAGAAATTTCTCTGCACCCCCACTGCATGGCCTTTCACTTCCTCTTTCACTCCCAGACCCTGCATCCCCTCTGGGGCAGCCTTAGCCATATCCAGAGGGGTGGGAGCCAGAATTGTATCAGAAAACCCAGACGTGGACCACAGGGGAGACCTGAGGGCCGTTACCTCCTGGCAAGGCAAACATTGCCTCCATCTGCTTCCATGCTACAAGACAACGCAAACCAGGAGGGTAGGTGGGAACAAGAAATGTATTTGGCTGAACACCATTCCATGTGAGGAGTTATGAGAAGATGGCGGCGTCCTTCAGCAGGTGAGCCAGGAATGACACTTGGCTCACGTGGCAACTCTCTGAAGTGTCCTTTGACTTGACTGCTGGGGGAGTGAACATTTTTATATTAAATATACTTTATATTAAAATAAACACAGGTCCATTTGAAACCAAATACAAATATTACATTAATTTTTAGAAGAAGAAATTTCTGGCTATGGGCCACGTGCCCATACTCCCTCTGACTCCCAAAGTATGCATTCCCTTTCCTCTGTTCGTAGCAAGTATTTCAAAAGAAAGTCTGAGAAGCCTGGTTTAGGGAAAAGGGCCAACGCTGGAGCCTTCCCAACTGAGTTTAACTTCTAGCACAGCCGGCAAGTGACTAGCTGTATAATGTTAGTTACTATACTATCATATATTATGCTATATAATAACATATAAGTGAAATCATATGGTATTTGTAACATATATAGTATATAAACATATATGATGTATTACATAATGTTATCTATAATAATAAAAGGGTACTATGCTAATTAGACCGGATGTCTTCTGGACGTCATCCCGAACATCCTTCTTGATGAAGCCAGGGCCAGAAGGAAGACAGCCCGGGTCCAGGTGCCTGTGGGCAGCTGGAGGAGGGAAGCCTGGGTCCCGGGTCCTGGAGGGAAACTATGGCAGCAGCCCAGGTAAGGAAGGCCTACTCTTGCACAAATTTTCATGCATTGGGCCTCTAGTGTAATATAAAATGACATGTACTTTGTACATGAATATTATGTCAGTCACTTCTCTGGGCCTCAGTTCCCTCATCTGTACAATGGACATGAGAACTAGTTTTGATGAAAAGCTTCCTGCACTCAGAAAGGGTCATTCTGGATGCCAGGACCTAAAGGCAGAGCACAGCTCGGTTGAGCAGTGTGCCCCTCTGAGGCAGCTGCCTGTTCAGTCTCCTCAAAGGACATTTGGGGGTTCTGAGTCATTTCTGGAAGCCTCTCTATTTATTTTTATTTTTCAATTACAGTTCATATTTAATATTATTTTCTATTAGTTCCAGATGTACACCACAGTGATTAGACAGTTATATAATTTACGAAGTGATTTCCCAGATAATTCAGGTATTACCTGGCAACATACATAGTTATTACAATAATATTGACTATATTCCCTATGCTGTACTTTATATTCCCATGACTACTTTGTAACTGCCCATTTATACTTCTTAATCCCGTCACATTTTTCACCTATTCCCCCAAAATCCCCTCTTCTCTGGCAACCCTTAGTCTGTCCTTGCATCTATGAGACTGTTTCTTTTTGTTTATTTTATTTTTCAGATTCCACATATGAGTGAAATTGTATGGCATTTGTCTTTCTCTGTCTGATTTATTTCACCTAACATAATACACTCAAGGCCCATCCATGTTGTCTCAGATGGTAAGATTTCATTCTCTTTCATGGCCAAGTATGCATGTAAGATGGATTTTTTATGCATTCATCTATTGATGAGCACTTGGGTTGCTTCCATATTAGCTATTGTAAATAATGCTGCAATGAACATGGGGGTGCATATATCCTTGCAAATTATTGTTTTGGTTTTCTTCAGATATACACCTACAAATGGAATTGCTGGGTCATAGACAGTTCCATTTTTAACTTTTTGAGGAAACTCCATACTGTTTTCCACAGTGACTGCACCAACCTAATTCCCACCAACAGCACACAAAGCTTCCCTTTTTCTCAACTTCCTTGCCAACATCTGTCATTTGTGGATTTATTGGAGAGAGATAGTGAAGACTTGATGGGAGGTGGGACTCTATAATAAACACCGTACAAGCTATTACACTGAAATATGCACAGTCCCTGGGCCGATATCCAGCCAGCACACAGCCCATTCAGGCAATCACACTAGAGGTGGAAAACTATTAAAACAAGCATTTCTCATTTGGTAAATAGCTGCTACCCTGAGATTCCCGGGTATCTTCCCGTTACTCAAGAACCCTCCCACCTCCCCGTGGTCCAGCACTTTAAGGGTTGGCAGCCACACAGTCAAGACCCTACTCCAGCTCCAAGGTGGCTTCTGTGCCCATGGGTTGGTGCCTGGCCATACTGGATGGGGAAATATTTTAATTTGCCCTCTCCCATCTCCCACTGCACACAAACATAAATTAGGAGTAATCACAGCCTATAGTGTTTAAAAGAACCCACATTTTGTCAGAACTGAGTGCTTTCAATGGAAAAAAACAACAACACAAAAAGTGGGGTGTTGGTAGGTATGTACCATGTTGATCTGGAAGTGAGACATGAGTCTGTAATTAGGGTTAAAACAGATCAGCGTTGAAAATGAAGGGGAAAGGGAAGAATCTTGGAAGAACAGAGAAAAGGCACATCTGGTGATTGGAGAGCAGGGATGAGAGGAGGGGGCATGAGAGGGTGAGGAACTCTTCTGTGGAACTCTCCACTCTATTAAGTAAAGTGAGATGCCCAAGAGCCCTCTTTGTCACTCCGTACAGCAATCAGTCATTGACGCTCAAGTTCTAGGGGTGGGGACAGGAAACAACAATGTTCTGTCCAATATCTTCAGCAAGGATGCTCTCTCCTCAGCAGGTTCTTGAAGAGCCAACAACAGCATCACACACTTGTGTAGACCAGTGGTTCCACTGCTTGAGGAAATAATTGTATGGTCCAAATGCCTTTATGTGAAATGAGGTGAGGGGGAATCTGAGGTTCATTGAATGAGGACTGTCGACGGTAGATGTTAGCCTTGTATGAAGTTGGAGACACAGTGTGCCTGAATAATATACATGAAAAAGAAAAGAGGGGCCATTAGAAAATGCAGAAGACTTGAAAGATATCATTGACAGTTCTAAGAGAAGGACTGTTTGGATCCTGGTTTGAGAAGGCCAACCATGAGAAGATATTTTACAGACAATCAAAGAAATCTGAATCTCAGCTGTACAGTGGATGGGAACAGAAAATTCTTGCTAATTGTTATGGGTCCAACTAAGTGGCAGAGTGACTGAGAAAGAAGGGAGAGGGGGAGGGAGGAAGGAAAGAAAGAAACTAACAGATGCTAGCTTGGGCACTTATGGGTAGAATCCTATATAATAAAAGGCTAATATGCAAATCGACCGAATGGTGGAATGACTGGTTGCTATGATCCACACTGACCACCAGGGGGCAGCAGGTGAGCGCAGCGGCTGGAGCCTCTCCCGCCTCCGCAGCAACTCTAAGGCTGTCCAACTGCTGAATTAGGCCTGCTCCCTGAGGGCTCCTGGACTGTGAGAGGGTGCAGGCTGGGCTGAGGGATGCTCCCCCCACCCCCCCCGCATGCCCCATTGCATGAATCTCATGCACTGGGCCTCTAGTATCATATAAGTATTTTGAATGGTGAACACTATTTTAAATTTGCAGAAAAATAAACAACCTGAAAATTAAATTAGGAAAATAAGTTATTTATAACTGCATCAAAAAGGAAAAATACTTAGAAATAAATTTAAGAAATGTAAAACTTGTACTCTAAAAACTAAACAACGTTGCTGAAAGAAATTAGAGAAGACTTACATATTGGAAAGACATCCTGTAGCCATGGACCAGCAGACTTAATAGTGTTAAGATGAAGCTCTGCAGGCACTCTCCCTCCAGGGAGCAAGCCTGTGCCATTCCCTTCCCCCTTCTCCTCTCCTTTCCCCACAGGCATGCATCTTAACCTCTAAGGGACCCCATAAGACTTACAACCAGGGGAGCAATGGGCAGCAGCAGCTCATCCTGGCTTAACCCCCTGAACCTAGCTCCAAAGCCCCCTTTTCTCTGACTTCCCAGTGAGCCAAAGCAGCCCAGCCTAAGTACATTTTTTTGGTGGGGGGGTGGGGGGTGGTATCAAACTCATCACCTGCCTTGACTGTCCTGCCTCTACACACGTTTAGCTGCAAAATAATGTTGTGTATGTTTGTGTGTTTTCCCAAATTTGCCTGGTGGTAGAGGTAATTGGCAGGTTCCAGCATCTTGGAGAGGGGTCAGTGGGGTAAAAAAAAAAAAAGGAGAAGGAGAAGAAGAAGGAGGAGGAGAAAAAGAAGAAGAGAAAAAAAAGATGCAGCACTACACAAATCTACACAAATTGATCTACAGATTCAGCATAATTCCTATCAAAATTCTAGCTGCCTTTTTTCATACAAATTGGCAAGTTGATCCTAAAATTCATATGGAAATGCAAGGTGCCTAGAATAGCAAAAACAATATTGAAAGGTAACTAAGTCGGAAAACTTACACTTCATAATTTCAAACTTACTACAAACTACTATAATTATGGAGCTCTCCCTCCTAGGAGCATGCCTACCCTTTACCCTTCCCTCTCTTCCCCACAGGCATGCATCTCCTAAACTCTAAGTGACCCCACCAGATTTACAACCAGGGGAGCAATGGGCAGCAGCAGCTCATCCTGGCTTAACCCCCTGAACCTAGCTCCAAAGCCCCCTTTTCTCTGACTTCCCAGTGAGCCAAAGCAGCCCAGCCTAAGTACATTTTTGCTGTGGCCAATAAATTCTTGCTTGCTTTTCTACACCTTGTCTCTTGAGTGAAATCTTTCCCACAAGAAAACAAGGACAAAAGTTTCCTTGTCTTGCTGGTAACAGTACCAGTAGGGCCTCCTTCTATTGCCATGGCAACCCAAAATGTTTCGATCTACAGATTCAGCATAATTCCTATCAAAATTCTAGCTGCCTTTTTTCATACAAATTGGCAAGTTGATCCTAAAATTCATATGGAAATGCAAGGTGCCTAGAATAGCAAAAACAATATTGAAAGGTAACTAAGTCGGAAAACTTACACTTCATAATTTCAAACTTACTACAAAACTACTATAATCAAGATGATGTGGTATTGAGACAAGAATAGACAAATATATCAATGAAATAGAATTGAGAATTCAGAAATAAGCCCTCACACTGATGGTTAATTGATTTTCGGAGGAATGTGAAATGGGGAACATCTGTATACTTTAAACAACAAAGTACTTTTTTTTTTTTTAAAGAATGCCAATGGAGAAAATATTGTCTTTTTAACAACTGGGACAACTGGATATCCACATGCAAAAGAATGAAGTTGGAACTTTACCTAATGCCCTGTGTGAAAATTAACTCAAAATGGATCAAAGACCTAAAGCGATAAAACTTTTAGGAGAAAACAAAGTAAAACTTTGAGAACTGTTTTGGTAGATTATGACAGTGGCATCCAAAATACATGGGCTCGAACCTTAGTTCTGCCACAATCTTTCTTTCTCTCTCTTTTTTTAAAATATATTTTATTGATTTTTTACAGAGAGGAAGGGAGAGGGATAGAGAGTTAGAAACATCAATGAGAGAGAAACATCGATCAGCTGCCTCCTGCACACTCCCCACTGGGGATGTGCCTGCAACCAAGGTACATGCCCTTGACCGGAATCGAACCTGGGACGCTTGAGTCCGCAGGCCGACGCTCTATCCACTAAGCCAAACTGGCTAGGGCTCTTTCTCTTTTTTGAAATAAACATATTCTCAAGATTTTATTATCACATAATAAAACAAAATATGAAACTTAGAACTGGATCACTTGGCTCTTTCTCGTCTTATCTCCTCCCAGTTCAAAATGCTTACATCTCTTAATCACCAGCATTCTCTTAGATCTGCAGCTGGGCTCAATCCATTCAGGCCTCAGCAGTCTTTATGGCTTTAGCTTTTATGCGGAAAATTGGATTCGCCTGCCCACCATAGCCACTCTGCTTCCTGCCTTAACGCTGTTCTCCCTGTGCATACAGAGGACCCCTGCCCATCTTGTACTGTGTTACTTCGTAGGCCTGATGCTCGCCACACTTCCTACAGAAAGTCCGGTGGGCTTTAGGAACGTTCGCCATGTTTGTGAGAGCACTATTGGCACAGAGAGGTCTGCCACTTTCTTGCTATGGCCAAGCAGATGGCATACTTTCCCTAAGCCTCAATGCAAATGAAGATACAATTAAACTCACAGGGTTGTTACAAGAGCTATATGAGATGATACTATCATGGCATCTCCCAAAATATGAACTCATTCAATATAAGTTCATGGTTAGCCATGCTCTTAGTAAAAAGAATGTAGGCTACAGAGTGGAACCTATGTGTAAACTTGGGTGCAAAATTAAAAATAATGTCATTTCAAGATTCAAAAAGGAAATTCCAATTTACAAAGCTTGGTTTGAATAGTCTGCAAAAGGTAATTTTCATGGGATCTGTAGTGTAAAACAGTTTGTTTTAAAGATTTGAAGGTTCCAAAGATAGCATGCTGGGCCAAATTCCACTGGAAGACATTGCTTATGGAGCACCCAGAATTTTAAACTTTTAAATTGGATGCCTTTATATAGGGTAACTCATCCCAGAGAACCACTAGCCCCACCATTCTCTCTCACATAACCTCAGGCGTACCTCCTTTGTTTACATCACTGTCTGGCTCCTGGCGGTGATTAAGTTTCTTGACTCTATCTCAAACTCTATGAAATCTCTTTGTTGGCTACCCAACTTTCTTCTTACAAAGGTGTGGAAAGTCTCTTCTTTTCTCTTAAAGACTTTCCAAGTTGTAGTAGGTTTTTATTTATTTATTTTAAGATATATATATATTTCAAAGAGGAAGGGCGAGAGAGAGAGATAGAAACATCAATGATGAGAATCATTGATTGGCTGCCTCCTGCACGCCCCTACTGGGGATCGAGTCCATAACCCAGACATGTGCCCTTGACTAGAATCGAACCCAGGACCCTTCAGTCCACAGGCCAATGCTCTATCCACTGAGCCAAACCACCTAGAGCAGTAGTAGGTTTTTAAAATCCTTTTAAAATATTTTCAATGACTTTAAAAATACAGCTCTACAGGATTTTAAGACATAACATAGACCAGCACTATCTCACCAGAAGCTAGAAATGCAAGCCACATGTGTGATTAAAAATTTTCTAATACCCACATGAAAAGGGTTAAAAAGAAACACAACAGATAGAATTATATCTAATAACACATTTCCTTTACATATGAATATCCAAAATATTATTAACATGTGGTCAGTATAAGAAATTGAGATATTTTATATTATTCTTTCAGGCTAAGTCTTTGATATCCAGTGTGTATTGTGCACTTGCAGTACATACCAATTTGGAATGGCTACATTTCGAGTGCTTCCTAGTCACATGTGGCTAGTGGCCCCCAAACTGGACAGTGCAGGTACAGCCAGCCAATGACAAACAAAGCAAT
>NW_006295180.1:2622045-2626537 GCF_000327345.1 Myotis davidii | reverse complement strand
AACACCGCCATTGGAAAGTACTGAAGTGGCAGAGTCTGAAGCATTGGTGGCTATGGTGGTGACAGTGGTCATTTTGAAGCTTGAGACTGGTTAAAACTGAGATCACATTATAACAGTGCAGATGGGGAGGAGTGGATATTTGGGACTTTTATTTCTGCTGTTTCTATTTCTGTCTTTCCTACTCCACATGTATTAGGGGTGGAACTGGAGATGAAGAAAAGGTGAACAAAGAAAAGTAGAAGGTAGGCTGAGAGATCACCATTCCTAATACTATCTCTGCTTCAAGCCCTGGCCCCAAGGGTTCAGTGTCCCGCGGGCTCCCGGGGCCAGGAGGATGCTGGGGAGGATTTTTCTTGCTGCTCCCAACTTTCAGAGGAGGCAGCCTTCTCTATCTCCAAAGAACAGGCCTTCTGCCTCTGTTATTCAGTGAATATTATGTTCTCTCAACTGTGATATTTTGGGTCTGTTTGGCAGGAGGTAGGATGGGCAGGGGTGGAATAACTCACAAATGTTCTTTGAACAAGGAACCAGTAAAGTACAGACATCTGGCCCCGGAATTTTGCTGGCTCCAGGGACGTCACTGTAAACTCACTAACACTAATTGCTTTCACGTCTGCTCCCATTTCTAGTGGAAATAAAATGCCTCTCTGGCTAATGGAAAATGAAACGTCCATTTGCTCTCTGTTTACCACATTACATAAGAGCTCTCCATACACCACTCCTCCCCCCAACCCCCACCCTGAAACCCTTAAAGGACATTTGCACACAGCCTGCAGGGGTTCCACAGGCGCAGGGCAACAAGGCTCAGAAAGGATGTCTGCATTCCCACTAGGACAGTGGGAACTCCTCAAGCCTAAAGGAGGGGAGAAGGCAGAAAGAAGAGAGAGCGACAGGAAAGGGAAGGAATCCTACCTGTTTTTAATAAATGCTTCCAGGAATATTTTGGAGCTCCCTACTTGCCATTAAATGCAATATCTGAAACTCAACTTCTGATTTCAGTTTGACTGCCAAAGGGAAAATAGAGTTTCAGCTGAAATTGGGGTTTAAGAAAATGGACTCTCAACCCATTGGGCCTAATACGGTTGTTCTTTAGAATGATTTACAGAAGCTCACTGAGAAGGCTTCTTTGACAGTCCTGTTCTAGCTTGGCTGCCTGTGTTTACCCCCATGTTAGGACTTATTACACAATGTGATAGCAAGTACCCTATCTCCCCAATGACCACTGGGGCAGGACCACATCTGACACATCACATCCCAGTGTGCAGCATGGTCTCAGCAAATCAAAGGTGTAGCATAGAATGCTGGCTGTCCCTTCCCTCACCCCAGTGGTTTTAGTTACAGAACCATTCATTTTTAGCTGGACCCATGGTTGGCAAGAGCTAAAACTACATTTCCCAGGATCCCTTGTAGTTAAATATGACCATGTGACTAAGTTCTGGCCAATCAGATGTGATGGAAGTGATACATAAACTTCTCATGGTGCAATTTTCCATTTCCCCCCTTCTTGTGTGAATTCTGATGCAGTAAGGCCATAAAGGACCATGTAGGCAAGGACAACACCATAGGGATGGTGGAGCAGCAAGACAGAGGGTCCTGGATCCTAGACACTGGAGCTGCCAGACTGTTTTCAGGGGGGACTGTTATGTGAGAAAGAAATTCTTAATTTGGATCTGGTTTATAGTAACTAAAATTATATGCTTAGGATTTATTTGTTGAAGAGAAGACAGGAGGACACCCTTAAAAAAATAACCCCACTATGATGGTTATTTTATGTGCCCAGACGTTAGGTCAAACATTATCCGGGGTATACCTGGAGGGTGTTCCTGGATGAGAGTAACATTTGAATAGATAGACTGGACAAAGCAGATTGGCCTCCCTAATGTGAGTGGGCCTCATCTAATCGGTTGAAAACCTGAAGAACAAAAATAAAGCTGAGAGGAGGGAACTCCTCCTGCCTGACTGTTGAGCTGGGACATCAGTCATTTCTGCCTTTGGACTCCAACTGAAATATCAGCACTTCTTGAGTCTCAGGCCTGCTGGCTTTCAGGCTAGAACTTATCCCATTGGCTCTTCTGGTTCTTAGGCCTGTGGACTTGGACGGGAACTATACCATTGGCTCTCCTAGGCTCCCAACCTGCCAACTGCAGATATTGGGACTTCTTAGCTTCCATAATTGCATGACTTAACTCCTTACAATAACTCTCTTTTATTCTTGGCAACCATAGGTCCAGCTAAAAGGTAATGGTTCTCTTACTAGAGAAGAAGGGGAGAACTGACTAAGGGGAGGGGAAAAACAGCAAGCGATCCGTGCTCCACCTACAATTTGCCAAAACCTGGCAAGGCACTAGAGATAGAATGGTGTGTACGATGCAACCCTGACAACAGTCAGTGAGAAGATAAATAAGGCATTGTATAATTACACCTTATATATAATTGGTTCTGTTTCTCTGGAGAACCCTGACTAACAATTCTGGAGCGCCAGCCTCCGACTCTTCCTGCCTCTTGTTGATAAAGAAGTTGACATCCCTAACTAGGCTACAGCTCTTGGACTACAGAGCATCTTCTTCATCATCTTTCATCTCCACCTCCCTTTACGTGCTGCCTACTCCAGGGCTGGATGCAGAGCAGCACTCCTTGACCACACTGACTTAGACACTTGAATAAAGGATCATATTAAGAACAAAGCTTTTGTCATGTCTCTTTGGAGTACCTTTGAAACACCTGTTATAATGGCTGAGAAAACTGTCCAAAATGGCCAAGTTCAAAGGATCTTTCTTAGAATCAAAACCTTTTACAAAGCAGACATTGGTTTTTGTGTAAATACCTTCTGGGTAGCAAACTTTGAGGGAAATTAAGATCAACCTGTTATAGGACAGTAAGAATCTAGGAAAATTCCTAGGCAGGAGAAATAGGGGAACAGAGACAAAACTAAACAAGGCCAAACAGTTTGGCAGCCTACAGCCAGCTTACAAATAGCAAGTCCTTATCTTCCCCAGCCAAGGACGCTTGAGAGCAAATGGTTAATGTCTCTTCAAAGAATGGAGGGAGAGGAGGGGGAATCTTAATGCAACCAGGGAGTGCATAGCTTAAACCACCCTGGAACTCCTGAAAAACAGCAGAGAGGAGGGAGGAGGACGGAAGAGTGAAGTCTTATTTTACCCCATTAAACAGAGAAGCCAGCGGTCTTGGGATTTAATTGGCAGGTGCTTCTCATAAATTCTGGGAAAGCTATAACTAAGTAAAAGGGAGAGAGACTTTCAGAGTTAACCTGTACCAGGATATCTAGCAGAGGAATTTTAAAATTTATAGACAGAAAAGTATATAAGTGCTACCTAGACCTCCACCCAACTTGCTCTTCAGGTTAGCTAAAAGCCCATGTGCGCATTATGCTGCTGGATGATAGATTTGTTTGCCTCACATTGTCCTCCCCCTGCATGCCTCCTACTGGGGATCAAGCCTACAATCTGGGCATGTGCCCTGACCAGGAATCCAACTGTGATCTCCTTGTTCATAGGTCAATGCTCAACCACTGAGTCACACCGGCTGGGCTTGCCTTGCTTCTTTAATAAATTTGCATGCTTTAATTTTTTAGTGAATTGGCTTTATCACAATGCAATCATCTGGAGTCACCCATGTGAATTCATTCCTACAAGCACAAGAATTGAGGTGGGACAGCCCTCTCCCTCTGACTCGGGGGCTCTCCAATAACACCTCTCTGGTGTCTGTGAGAGGCGCTTGTAACAAAAGGAGGCTCAGAGGATCAGCTACAACAACAGGATTTAGTCAGATGGTTTTCCCCGAGTCACTCAATTTCATCAGGAGAGGATTGCAAACACGTACCCTTTGTTTAAGGTAGATGGGGGTGCAATAAATAGAATGACTCCAATTCAACCACCTCTCTCCTGATACCCAACTAACTCTCCAAAATTGCACAACCAAGGTGCAGAAGTTCTCAGAATATCTCTCTTCTTGGGCCAGCTCCCAAAGGTTGGGGGCATTTGGCTTTGCTCCCAGAAAAACTGTGATTTGGCAAAGGTATGTGAGCAATGTGCCCTTCCCTACGGAACGCTGCAGAAGAGTGTGGCCAAGAGCACTTGTTCTCTGTATAGAAAGTGTTTATGAACTGACACATGCTCTATCCAGCCCCGGAAATAGCCACCTGATCAGAACACAATTGAGCATGACCTTGGGCCCCAGCTATGACAGGCGGAGGTTAATTTCCTTTCCTCCTTAGGGCAGGACCCAGTTCCAATTGTCTCACTTTGCCTAATTAAATTTTCTGCACAATATAGCAAGTGCCTTATCTTGGGCCATGAGGCAAAAGCTTCCCCTTGTTCCTCCCAGTGATTTGAAGTGTGGAAGTTTGATAAGGGGCACATTTTGCTTTAAAAAAACAGCATTAATTGGGAATAGAAAGTACTTTTTCTACTGGTGGCTATTCCAGTAAAAGTAGGTGTTTGCCTGTAGGGACCTCCCCATGTGACCTGGCGGG
>NW_006295180.1:2613917-2622025 GCF_000327345.1 Myotis davidii | reverse complement strand
CGGGGGGGGGGGGAGGGGGCGCGGATAAAGTAGGCAAGTAAAGGAGCTCAGGTGAACAACTTAGGACCTGAAGGAAAGTAGGCCAGTGGGTCGAAATAAAATCCAGCCACAAGCAAACAAAGGTCTAATAAACAGGAGATAATTTGATGCTGCACAGTCCCTGGCCCTCTACCTTCAGTGCTTCCATTGGCAACAGTGTCCAGTGCTCACCTGGTTATCAGCTCTGTTAAGGTTATCTGTTGGGTAGATATCTTTGTTTACTTATATAGTCATTATTTTGGAATTACTTTATTGCTTTTTGGAGAACTTACATGTATTAGTTTTGTTTTGTTGGTTTTTTAAAAAATATTTTTATTGATTTCAGAGAGGAAGGGAGAGGGAGAGAGAGAGAGAAACATCAGTGATGAGAGAGAATCATGGATCAGCTGCCACTTGCACACTCCCTACTGGGGATTGAGCCCGCAACCCAGGCATATGTCCTCACCGGGAATCGAACTGTGACTTCCTGATTCATAGGCTGGCACTCAACCCCTGAGCCACACTGCCTTTTGTTATGTTTTTTAATTAAGCAACTCAGAAAAATTTGAAGAGGAGAATGAAACTCTAAATCATACTATCCATCCAGCATCTATCAGGTTAGGTATTTTTATGCACATATACAGCTGGGATAATGGATAGATTTATAAGTAGAAATAATTTCAAAGGAATTTGCCACATACAAATTTTTAATAAAGAGGATTCTATTGTTTGAACTTAACCGATAAGAAACTGAAATGAAATTAATCTGCTGAGTTTCTGAAAAGATACAGAGTTTTCATCTGGCAGGATTCTGAAGGCAGGTGAATGTAAATGACATCGCAAAGCAGGTAACATAGGAAAATAAAACCCCAAATCTTAAGTCATCTGAAATGTTTTCCTTGGCTCTCTGGAGAGATGCCTGCAGATAAGGGTAGCGAGCTACTCTGGACTCAGCATTCTGGGAGCCCTGGGCCCCACCTCTGACAGTGCGGCTGGCTGGCCCTGTGTTAGAATAGATTATCCACCCTCTTCAAGAGGGAGCACCTACCAATGGTGACAACAATGAAGGTGGAAAGAAGGGTGCTAATCACCCAATATAGTGACAGGAGGAAAGTGGGGACTCATTTGAAAGCTCAGACGCCCCCGATGGACCAGTGGAGGTCTGATCAGTTTGGATCAAAGAAGAAAAATAGAAGAGAAAGAGGAAGGGGGAGGAAAGTAGGAGAAAAATACAGGTCTTGACACTGAGAAATAAAATCTTTACCTGGCCTCCAAAATCACTACTCACTCTCCGCTGGGGCAACAAAGGCCACATAATTACTAACACTACAAAGCAGTTTAACTTCAAGAAGTCAGTGGGAAACGCTTTGAAAGGATCCAGGATAATTGTATGGTAACGCCTTAAGTTCTCATTAGGACTGAGCTCAGGGCCTTACACAAGCCAAGCATCTAGGCATCCTATGCGTGACAGCAGGATGAGAAGTAAGGTAGAGCAACAGGAGGAAGGCTCCAGGCAAAGGGACATCTGATTGGGAAGCCAGTGTGAAAACAGCGACTCCAAGCGCTGACAGATCAAACCTGTGGCTATGGGGCCTGTGGGGCATCAGCTGTCCATTTCCATCTAGCTTTCAATCCTGGCCTGTTTTCTCAGATGCAGTAAAGCGTGTCACCCGGAGGAGCGCCTTCCCACACAGAAAGGCTGGTGGGTGGCCACGGGGATGGAGGCGTGTCACCCCAGTATGGGACAGGAAGTAGTCATGAATGTGAAAGAGCAGCTCAATATTTTCTTTTCAATGAATTGAAGTCGCACCCTTCCCCAAGCTGCTCAGGGACATACTCTCCCTGAGGAACTCGGAGAAGGCCTCTGCTCCAGCGGCTGCAGGGGCCCAGCACATGGATTCACAGTGCCCAGGGCAAGCGCTAGCCCCTGCTTCCTGGCTGCTGGAAGCGAAGCATCCAAGTCCTCTGTTTCCTCCTCTGAACAGCAAGGGAAATGCTAGTCGCCACCTTAGAGCTAGTGCAGGTGATGGGGAAAATGAGACATTTGGGGGGGCTAGCAATCTGAATCTGTGCCAGTAACCTAATGCACATTCTTGTTTGCCTATAGTCTAGTCAGTGCCCCTTCTTTAATTATCTGGTCCTGCTAGACCTGTTTACCTAAGTACTACTCCCAATTTAGAGAGGCCATGAACCATGAACAATATACAACCCCAGACAGAGTTATCAGCACTGGTGCCAGGCCTTTAGATGTGGTCTCACGGCCCCCACCCCAACACATAGGGCTTTTTGCAAAGCCCGCAAAAGGTCCGATGTCCCATCCCCTATTTGGGGGACAAAGAAACCAAAAAGTATAAAGGGAAAGCTTCCTTCATATTGGCTTGCTCAGGATTTGGAGAGAAACAGTCTCCCCTGAGTCCTGTACTAGTACATGAGAAACATCTGAAAATAAATGGGTTTTTCCTGTGCCTCCTAGTGCTCCTGTGTGTTCTTCAGTCGCCTGGTAAATTCTGTAACACAGGGCTCAGAGAAGAGGCTCACACAGAGGCTGAGAGCAGTTCCAGGTCACAGGAAGGTGACCAACGCCACCACCAAACACATAGGACGTGCTATGGGCTAAACTGTGTCCCTGAAAAATCATGTGTTGAAGTCCTAACCCCCAGTACCTCAGACTGTGACTGCATGTGGAGGCAGGGTCTTTAAAGAGGTCATTCGGTAAAAGAAGGCATGAGGGTAAACCCTCATCCACTATAACTGGTGTTCTTGGAAGAAGAGATTAGGACACAGACAGGCACGGAGGGAGACCATGTGAGGACACAGGGAGAAGACGGGCATCCACAAGCCAAGGAGAGAGGTCTCAGGAAAAACCAAGCCCACTGGCATCTTGACCTCAGACTTGCAGCCTCCAGAACTGGATGAAATAGGTTCTGTTGTGTAAGCCCACTGGTCTGTGGTGCTCAGTTACCACAGCCCAGCACACTGACACATACAGGGCAACTCTTATTTTAGCAGAGCTTATGTTCACACAGTATGAACCAGTGTGGAAACAGAGTCTGGGGCACATCTGATTAATAATATCAGTTATAAAATATTTCAAAATTTTTTTTAACATCTGTCCTCTCCCTACTTACTAGTCTTCTCCCAGTGGTGCTAACCCTTGGATGAGAGCATCAGCCTTCGGCTACAGAAATCGGCGAGAGGGTGTCCACTCTCCATCCCCCTCATCTTGCCTTTCCTTCTGTGTGCTCTGTGTGCCTCTCCCTCCTTCCTTTCAGCATGGAAGCTGCAGTGACCAAATACAGAGGCGGGTGGAGGGGGCTCCTCTGAGAAAAGCCATCACCAGATCTTCATTGTTTGCTTCAGAGAGTGTGTGCGTCTGAGGAAGGGATATGGCAGGGCTGCTCTGACAGTACGCACGCTCACTCTTGGCTCAGCACAGGTCCGTCTTTCATGTGGTCTCTGCGGCATCCACTGTACACACCAGAAGCTTATAAAGGGCTACTGGGAAAAGATCAAAAGGAGAAAAGATCTGAAATCTCAATCCTTTTTTGCTCCCCTGGAATGCCTTCATCCGAGACTACGTGCCGTTTTTACCCAACAGTCTCTCTCTTTTGCAAGTTTGCTGGCCACACACTTTGGTGGAGTGTTTGCCCACCGTGCCCTGACTGTTTCACACGCTCTTGGGTGGCAGCAGGAAGGGGCGGAGGTGAGCTGTCAGTCTTAAAAATCTGCCTGGTTCAGTCACCGTGGGGATGGGGTCATCGCTTGCAAGGGTTGTCTAGCCTGCCACTGGCTTCCATTCTCTCTCCTGCCACAAAGGTTCCTTAGCACAGCCAGCGTCATCATGCATGATGGCAAGTATAAGCACGCTTTCCTGGTCCAAGGAAAACCAAGAAAAGAGGTCAGATCCAAGAAAAACCAATAAAATCCTTTCTGATGGAAGAGATCCACAGGGCATTCAGCTCCAAAAAGGCAGGGAGCGCTCCGATGGCTGTAATTGGCTCTTTCCTCTCCTCACCCAAAGTAAGCCAAGGGTGACACAAGCTGAAAAGAATGTCTTAAGTTGGCCAAAACGGGGAAAAAATTAAAAACCACTCTGAAGCATGCATGGCCCCCTTTCCGTCCAAGGCTGCACCAGGCCAGCTACCCGCTCTGACCCGTGCTCCTCAAACGTGTGCAAATCAACTCACAGCAAAACCAAACGCAGACAACCGGCAGAGCAGACCCCAAGCTCTGCTGAGCAAATCAGGACAATCTCGGGGCTCCATTTGGTTCTGCACTGAGAACAGCAGCACCTCAGGAATAATACAGCACAGGGATGCCCAATATAAAGAGGCCAATATAAATGCACAAGGTGGCCAGGCCCCTGAAACATTGTCGGAAAGCAGGTTCTAGAGCAGGGGTGGGCAAACTTTTTGACTCGAGGGCCACAATGGGTTCTTAAACTGGACCGGAGGGCCGGAACAAAAGCATGGATGGAGTGTTTGTGTGAACTAATATAAATTCAAAGTAAACATCGTTACATAAAAGGGTACGGTCTTTTCTTTTTTAGTTTTATTCATTTCAAACGGGCCGGATCCGGCCCGCAGGCCGTAGTTTGCCCACGGCTGTTCTAGAGTCTACAGGTGATGTGTTCCTCTGCCTGACAGTTGCCAAAGCAACACAATTGTTCTCCAGAGACGAGAGTGTGTTAATACCAGACTACTGCAAGTTTTAGCCACCTTAGGAGGCTGCCACTTAAGAGGAGGCTATTCTGTCCCCTAGTCATGCTAAGTGGCATTAAACCACTTACTTCTAAGCACCTGCTAACACAGTGGTCGGCAAACTGCGGCTCGCGAGCCACATGCGGCTCTTTGGCCCCTTGAGTGTGGCTCTTCCACAAAATACCATGTGCGGGTGCGCACGTACAGTGTGATTGAAACTTTGTGGTTCATGCGCAGAAGTCAGTATTTTGTGGAAGAGCCACACTCAAGGGGCCAGAGAGCCGCATGTGGCTCGAGAGCCGCCGTTTGCCGACCACTGTGCTAACATGTCAGATGAGCCGGGACAAACCAGAGAAAAACAAAGCATAGGCACTGTTCACAAACATCTCACAATCCAGATGGGGAGAAAAGATGTGCATATTTGGAAATGACTCGCGATGGCAGTATGGTCACACTGGACAGGCGCCCGGCTGTGTGACATCTGCTCTAAGAATCTGCAGTGCCAGAGTCAGCCATCCCCGCTGTGACTCCCACCCACTGGGCAAAACTAGCCAGCAAAGCCAGAAGAGACCAAAAGCTGAGCTGCTTGCCCTAAATGGGGAGGGCGGTGCCTTTGGGAGTCCCGGGTTCTCACGGCTGCCTCTGGCAGGACCCACTGCCCAGCACAGAGCTGAAGAGATCAAGTCCAAGAGCCGCTCTTCTTGGCTTCAATTTCTGGCACCAACACTTGCTAGCTGTGTGACCTTGGGCCCCTCACATGATCTCTCTGAGCCCCACAGCCCCACCTGTAAAACGGGGACCAATATGTAGTACTGACCTCACTGGTTGTTGTGGAGGGAGCCCTGGCACAGTGCCTGGCATGTAGTAAGGCCGTAATGAATGTTAGCTGTCATTATCATGGGTCTGAACTTCTAAAGGGGTTCTCCTCACTTAACAGCAAGAATCAGGAAGTGCAGTCTAAATCACAGGACAGATTTGGTAGCAGAAAGTACTTTTAATTTTAAGCTAGATTGTCTTGGGTGAAGGAGGGGGAATCCCTAGATTCCTGTGAGTATGGTGTTAGTCAGAAGAAGCTATAATTCAGAATAAAGGCCGTGATGACCCCAGCTACTGCAGTGGCCAGACAGAAGAGGCCAGCTGATCCTGCTGCTGACCAGAGAGAGGCTGCGGCATCTGAGTGGGAACAGAGGTGGCACTGAAGAGAGAGTGGTCAGTGAGGCAGTCCCAGAGCACCCAGCGCAGGGGGGAGCCCAGCTACCCTCCACCCTCCGGTGCGTAGCCTCAGACCACTCCCAGCACTGTTCTCCTTTGGGTGAGAACACTTAAATCCAAGAACCCCACTTTTCTCATGTCCCCTTAAAGTCAGTCCCCTCCCCTCTTCCACCCTTTCCAGAACTTGAACATACAGGTCTTCTCATGAGACATTTCTAGAATATGCTTGACTAGGGAAACATGACCTTTCTTTGCCAGCTAGTTTTCCTGCCCTTCCCCACTGAGCCACTTCCTCACTGACATCCCATCTGAGGGAGGGCGTTATCTTTATTTTAATGAATGCAGTATTGCAGTATTGTTGAGTCACCCCTCGTCTTCCACCCACCTTGTTTCGGCCACTCAAACGTAGAGCACAAAACAATGTTCTCAGAAAGTGGATGCTACTGGCTGGTGTAGGCCCCAGGGTAGCTGTACATGGCCAATGCCTCCCCACCCAATTTTTCCTCAAGGTGGGCATCTGTCCATGGCCTGGATCTGGGGAGAAGGGTTGGCTTGATCTCCACAGGGCATCAAGCCCCACAGCAGCCCTCTGTGGGTTTGGATGCCATAGTGAGGCAAGTCGGCTTATTTGATGGCTCGCTTCCTCATCAGAGGAGTATCTGTTTGGACTGTGGAGATGGCTAAGTGAGGTAATGAACACAAAGCACAAATTTAGATTCTGGCACATGATGGCCATTCTCCTAACCATTCATTAGCATTATTACTTATGGCTACTATGATTAGCGTCCAGTTTTCCATTCATTCATTCAACAAACACTGAGCATGTTTTTCCAGCATCAGCCATGTGCCAGGCTCTCAGTGGGAAAACATGGTCCCAGGCCTCATGGAATTCCAGGTCCCATGGGAGGACAGGCAATGAACAGTAAACAAAGAGAGACAACATTTCAGGTTGTGGATCTATGAAGGAATCAAGTGGAGTTAGTGACAGAGAATAACAAGAGAGAACTTACTAGACAGAGTGGCCAGGGATGGCCTTACTGAAGTGGCATTTAAACTAACATCTAAAGGATGAGAAAAAGCCAGCCAGGTAGAAAAGATGGGCGGGGCACTATGAGCAAATAGAACAGCATGTGTGAAGGCCCTGGGGCACCGGGGAGAAGTTTCATGGGGCTGAGAAATGAAAGAGGGTCAGTAAGGCTGATGTGCCATCACAAAAGGGAAAGTGTCATTGGTTAGGTGGTAGAGTTGGGTAGGGGCTAGAGCTGCAGGTCCAGGAAGAAATTTTATTTTTACCCTAATGGTGATAGGGAGTCTCTGAAATGTTTAAATCAAGAAATGTTACCTCAAATAGATGTTTCACAGTTTCTTCAATTCACAATAAACATTTTATGTCTACCCTTCATTGAGACTACGATGTGCCAGCCTCTGCACTAAGAATTTTACATGCATTGTCCAAGCGTGGCATAGCGGCAATGGCCTAGGGCCGTGGTTGGCAAACTGCGGCTCGCGAGCCACATTCGGCTCTTTGACCCCTTGAGTGTGGCTCTTCCTAAGCCTTAGGAGTACCCTAATTAAGTTAATAACAATGTACCTACCTATATAGTTTAACCTTAAAAAATTTGGCTCTCAAAAGAAATTTCAATCGTCGTACTGTTGATATTTGGCTCTGTTGACTAATGAGTTTGCCGACCACTGGCCTAGGGTAATGGCGATGGGGTCAGAGAAAAGTGGCAGATTTGAGAAGTATATACAAGATAAGTGTGTGAGCAGGCTTTGCTGATTGAATGAATGGGGCCCAGGGAAGAACCCAGCTCAGACACTGTCACTGGCTTCTCAAACTATTGCATTATCATCATCCTCATCACTTCTAAGTTACAATGATCTTTTAACCAAAGAACAGGATTAAACCAAGTAGTCAGTTTCTTTATAGGGTACCAACTATACACATGCACTTGGAAAGACAACGTTTTCAATAAGAAGCACATGGTAGGTTGCTCTGTACTCTAGAGCAAGCATGTCAAACTCGTGGCCCACGAGAATATTTTTGTGGCCCAGCCAATATAACAGTATGTAAGAAACGTTTTAATAAAAATTTGATGGAAAAATAACACATGATCTCACTCATTCAGGGATAATAAAGACCATTATAAACTTATGAACAATAATAGATACAGAGGC
>NW_006295180.1:2609284-2613376 GCF_000327345.1 Myotis davidii | reverse complement strand
ATTTTATGTTAATGATTACTCATTTATTTCAGCCCTTTGTATTCAGCATGTCTCTAGCAAAATAAACCTAAGTTTCTACGAAAATTGAAGCTTTTGTTTTTTTGTGGCCCACATAAACTTAAACCTTGTTTATTTGGCTTGTGTTAGCCTTTGAGTTTGACATGCTTGCCCTAGTACCCCATGCTTGGGTACATTGTCTTATCTACTTCCCGTGGCTAAGTCTAGAAATAGTTCCCCAAAGAACCTGACAATTGCTGACTGGTCCAATTGATGTAACTCAGTTCCAAGAACAAAGCCAGAGAACTAACCTGAAAACACAAAGTACTAGTTCTGTTCACCAACGCAGCAATGCTGCCAGTGCAGACGGCGTCACCTAGCATGGAGCGTTCCCATTGCATCACACAGCCTGTCAGACAAAGACCCAGAACAATGGCAGGCTCAAAACAGCAACAAAGCCCTGAGCCCAGGGACGGCTTCTCATAAAGGCAGCAGGAAAAGAATTGCCGGAACATGGGTTCTCTCAACCACAGCATGAATAACGCTATCAGTCACCACATCATCATTGAAACAATAATGCATGCCTGGATTGGAAACCTGCTGGGAAATGATTACGCTGAAATAGTATAATCCCTCCCCTCAGTGTAGAACACACCCACTCGTTCTAGTAAGAATGCATTCTGGAAAACAGGGCCCACTTTCATCAACATACAAATGAATTTCACACAACAGGCAGCAGGAGTACTTAGAAAAGGAAAACACGGTAAGAGCAGAAAGGGACTTTCTTAGGGTGAATCCTTGTCTCCCACCTCCTATGCCTAGGAGAACATGTTGACTTGGAGGTAAGAAGAGAGAAAGGCATCGGGCCTACCTGGCCTGGCTTCAGCCTGGACTAAGACTGTCATGTCATCTTTGGAAGCTTGCCTACTTAGTAAAGCCTTACACCAAAGCCACTGCAGGGGACAGGCAAGCCTATAAATCATAACAACACAGGGAATGGGGGATGGGGGAGAGAAGGCTAGAACTGGAGGAAACAGCCATCTCTTAGGTGGGTAATTGTCCTCTCATTAATTTCTCTTCTGAGATGCAAAAACTCAAGCCAGACACACAGCCGGGTTGACACATGACTGATCAAATTAGCTTCTTGTGCAGAATACATAGCCATCAGAGATGATTCTCTGTGCGTGGAAGAAGATTTATGTCCAGTCTACAGTTTGTTCACCTTTCCTTAACAGAATGAATGAAGTTGTACAGCTTCTGATATCCTGCACATAACTAATGTGGAGGCCCTACAGGGTGACACCCAGGAGCTTGCCACCTGGGCCACCACTTGAAAGAGTCTCTTTCCTAAAGCCCAGAGTAGTGGTTTCATCAGTCACCTCTACTCCTTATTTCTCATTCGTACTTAGAATTGTAAGATGTTAGAACTGAGAGGCATCTAAGGATTAAGCTGTCTAGGACTCGTGTCAAAGATGAAGAAGCAGACTCAGCGGAGACGCACACCAGTAGGCACACATCTGGCAGGTAGAACGAACACCACGGTCTCCTGAGCACTGGTCTGGGAGGCCTTCCTGTGAGCCTGGGAAATGTTTCCAGCCCTGTTTTACTAATATTATCAATAATGCAAAGCCCTAGAAGGAAGTCAAACAGGTGCTGAAGCTGACAGACATTGAAACACATCCTGATGATTGTCTGTTCGGTGTTTCCTGGTCAGATGGTGTAGCTGGGGAACTCCAGCAGGTGGTTCCTGGTTTTGTGTTCGTTTGTTTTTTTCTTAAGTCCCCCCACACCACCACCAAGCAGAAGGCTTGGCATGAAGGAAAAGAAACAAGGCTGTCACGTTGGACTGCCACTGCATTTCCCGTTGAAGAAAAAACTTGAAAGGAAAGATTGGTGCCAATTTGGGAGGTGAGCATCTTTCCAAGAGGACATGGATGCGGGGATTGGTAAAAACTATGACTGATACCTGGAGGTCAATGTTCCAAAGAGGGAACAGACTACTCTAGAGGCTCCTACTCTTCCCTGGGGAAGGAAGGGTACCAAGATGTCCAGGCCTCCACCAGCCAGAGCTCTGCTCCCAAGGGATGGAGTGAGGTGACTGGCATCTGACCTCCCTGCAGTGTGTGCTCCCAAATGGGCCACTCCTCACTTCCCCCGCTCCCACCATCCTCCCCGGCCTGGACAGTGGCAACAGCTGCTGTCTCCCTGCTTCCATCCCTGCCAAATGCAAACCAGAGCCGGAGCCAGCCTCTTCGAACAGGACTTCAGATCACATCACCTCCTATCAACCTTCCAAGGGCCCTCAGTACGTATGACACTGAACCCTGAGTCTGTCACAGTGCCTCCTCCTCCACAGCCTCGAGTCTCCCTCCTCGACTTCTCCCCCCTTGGTCATGCCCTTCCTGCCCACAATCTCCTCACTGTCGCAGAACTTGCCAAACACACTCCCATTCCTTGGGGCTTACTGTTGCCTCCACCTGGACCATTCATTCTGGGACTGCCCCAAAACATTCGTGTCTCACTCCCTAGCTTCCTTCAAATCTCTACTGAAACGTTGAGACCCCTTCTTTGACCACCCAGGGAAGCCAGCACCTCCCTCACCCCACCACCCATCACTCTCCATCCTGCCCTGCTCTGCTCCTGGACACAGCACCTATAGCCAGCTGTGAATGAGGGGCTGCAGTCATTCCTTTAGTATTTCTCTCCCCATGAAAGGTGTGTGAGCTCCATGAGGCAGCACTTGATGTGCTGCTGTCCTGTCTCCAGTGACTGGGACAATGGCTGGCACAGAGAAGGCACTCAGTACGTATGTTTTAGCTAGCATGGACTAAACCCAGGCACCTAAACTAGGTCTGGATGGAGAAAACACGGTTTCCACTAGAAAACCAAAGGCCAGCTCAGCCACTGGCTTCTTTGTACACAGATTTGTTTCCAAGTATATATCCTCCCATCTACCCACATAGCCCCTCTACAAGGTGACAGCCAAGCTCAGGGCATACCACACAAGGCCAGGCAGGGAGACCGAGGGAGAGGGAACCGCGGTCAACCTGCCAAGGGAGAGGGCCTCCGACTGCTCAGGTCCCAAGCGTGGCCCGGGCCCTCAGGCCTCTCTCAGGGGGAGATCCACCCACCTCCTTCCAGCTTAAGAGCGGATTGCAAGGAAGCCGAGAGGAAGGGAAGGGCAGAGGGAAGAAGAGCTGCCATGGACCAAGGAGGGCTCTGGGCTCCATGGGAAGAAAGGCACACTTCCCCTCTTCAAAGCAATGCCTCTAACTTGCAACCTATGGAAACCCAGGAAAAGGGCTGCTGTCTCTTTTCCTAAGTCCCTAGAATCAACTTTGTCAGGTATTTATCTTAACTTCTGGGACTTCTGCTGATGCAGCAGTCTGGTGCCCCTAGTTCAACAAAAGACTGATTTTTCAGAGTTTTGGGGAGGGAGTAGGCACAGGCATGCACCTCCTCACGTGGGAGTCTAAGGTGGCACCAACGCAATGCTGCGATGTGTTTCCAGAGTGTTTGTTTTAATTCCATGCCCAGTAACTGTGCTTACAGGAATCCACTCTAAACAGGATGTCATAAATCAGGCAAAGAGTTATGTGCAAAGACATCCTAAGCACTATTTGTACGAAAGAAAAAGCTGGATACAACCTAAATATCTAAAAATAGGAATGATAGCCCTGGCCTGTGTGGCTCAGATGGTTATAACGTCAAACTGTGCACCAAAGAGTTGCAGGTTTGATCCCTGATCAAGGCACAAACCTAGGTTGTGGGCTTGATCCCCGGTCAGGGTGCATATGGGAGGCAACTGATCAAAGTTTTCTCTCCCCCTCCCTCCTTCCCTCCCTCCTTCTTCCTTCCTTTCTCTCTAGAATCAATAAACATATCCTCCAGTGATGATTTTAAAAAAAAGAATCATAATGCATGTAAAACTCTTAGCCCAGTGCCTGGCACACAGCAAATGTTCAATAAGGGGTAGACAGAACATTTTTATTGTAATTAAAGAAAGTGTGGTACATCTATATAATGGATCATTTTCTAAGCTTTTTTCCCCATTGGTGTTATCACATGCATATAAAAATCTGAGTAAAAGAAATA
>NW_006295180.1:2596989-2609239 GCF_000327345.1 Myotis davidii | reverse complement strand
GAGACTGCATATCCACCCATATTTTCAGAAAAGCTGCATCAATCCTTTTTCCATCACCCCAACTCCTGTATTTGCCAATTGTACAAAAGGCACATGTCACCCATGAGCTCTGTTCTCTCCACACGAACTACTGCTGCATTAGCCTTCCCTCTGAGAGGCAGGTGGAAAAATCGTCCTGTGCTCCAGGCAGCATGTTTTAGTATCTACCATGCTCCAAGCCCGGCAGGAGGACCGTCACAGCAGGGGCTGCTCGGACCTGGGCTGGAAGCCCGTCCTGCCAAACGAGGGTCTCTCATGAGAGTCCAAAAGAGTTTGCTGGGCAAGTGCGGCCTTCTCCAGGGCTGTCAATCAAACAGCAGCAACATGTGATGGGCAGATCGATAACCGGTTTCTTCCCTGGGAATCACCAAAAGGCAAAATCTGAAGTGATTGACCTATAATTCATTTCAGGAGAAATATACCCAAGGACAGAACCAAATAAATCAACAGGCTCTCAGAATACTAGAGATTGGTTGGGACCCCTTCCCCTTTACACCTCTCTACACACGTGTTCAGTCACACACACACACTCAGGCCTACTCACACACTCACATACATGCCAAACACACACATGTACAAACACACACAAAACATACATGTAAATACATAAGGCACAAACACAATGCATGGACAGGTACAAACACACACATAAACATACAGGCACAAACACTGGCAAACATACAGAGTCTCCCTTTCCTCTAATCATCCCCTTCTTTAATCAGGGCTGCAATCAACGCTAAGTTCTGGCAACATAAAAAGAACAAGTTCACTTTGATGGTCTGTGATGCGTGAAAACCCCAGGGGAAGCAGAGGCACATGGAACACAGGCTGCCCAGCGAGGTTCTCAGGAAAGAAAAGGACTTGGCAGAAACCATAGGGCTGTAAGGGAACTGAGAGCACTACCCTCAGAGGGGACCCTGAGGTTTACTAAGTGAGGCTTAGTGTCCCTGGGTGCTAGCAGTGAGTCTGAACCCAGTCGCTCCCCAATACATCCCTCCTTCATCCCCCACTTCCCTACTTACTTGGCATCTATTTTAAACAATGCCTCCCAAAAAGCAGAGATGCTTCCATGTCTATACTGGACCCTTTGCAAGTAAGTCCCTAGCTGTTTCAGGTGGAGAGAAGAAGGAAACAGGAGAAAGGAAAAGAAACCCACTGTCCCTTTGATTCGGATCATTTCCATCTCAGAAGGAAGCCTGTGTTCGCCCGATACCAGTGGGCTAGGTCCTTTGTTTAAACTGAAAAGGCTTTCCTGGAAGCCATAGGGAACCAGCTGGCAGGGATTCCTAGCAAGAATTTTCTCCTAGAAAAAGCAGGAGGTGCTCTGGTGGGAATGCCTAACCCAGGTTTGACAATTCTGGAAACTCAGCCAGCAGGGTAGACGCTGTGTGATTAGGAATATCATCCAGAGAACTGTTTTAAATCCAGCTTGCTGTAACTGCCTATTTCTTCTACATCTAATGCCGTCCTAAATACATACCATCCAGGAGGAAGAGTGTGCATGGGAATGAACTTGGCACTCACAAAGAGCTGTGTGTCCAGGGAGCTGATTGATGGTTCTCTCTCATCATTGATGTTTCTCTCTCTCTCTCTCCCCCTCTCTCCTCCTCTCTGAAATCATTAAAAAATATTTTTAAAAAAGTGATAGATAAAATATTATTCAGCCTTAAAAAGAAATGAAATTCTGTTACATGCTACAGCATGAGTTGTCCTCATGGATGAACCTTGAGGACCTTATGTTACGTGAATTAAGCCAGTCACAAAGGGTCACATATTATTTTATTCCACTTAGATGAGGTACATAGTCAGAATCATAGGGAAAGTAGAATGGTGGCTACCAGGTACTGGAGAGAGAGGGAAATGGGGGGGGGTATTGTTTCTGGTTTGAGAGCCCCAGTTTTATAAGATGAAGGAGGTGGGCGATGGTAATGGTTGCACATCATTAAGAAGGTATTTAATATCACTGAGCTGTGCACTCAAAAAAGTTAAGATGACAACTTTTATATGCTGTGTCTTTTACCACAATAAAAATGTGTGTGGGGGGGTGCTTATAGTTCTTGAATTTGTATAGTAGGTCTTCTAGTTCTCACTGGAAGACACTCCCCAACTTCAAAACTTTTTTTGGAAAAAAATTTGTTCATGAAAAAAACAGAAAGATTGTGAGCTTGTTAAAGTCCCTTGTGGGGTTACTCAGAGAGGTAAACCAAAGTCACAGTCCTCATTCAGGTCTAAAAGCTTCAAGGTCTCCACTCCACGCATGTTCTATTTTCATATATTAAATACAGACCTTTACTTTCTTAGTTAAGCCATAAAATTAGCTTCCCGGCTTTTATGGAAATATGCACGGCACAGTGAGAAGCACTTCTATTCAGCAAAAAACAAAAGCGCTAGTGAAATATTCTTGATCTAACTAAAAATATTAGATCGAATAAATTTTGAAATATGCATCTGAAAAGTAAATTGCTGAAGCTGGTATGTGACTGATAAAAGCTCACCTGCCCTAAGCGCTCCCACCGTGGCCCCTGTCAAATCCCACCAGAAAGCCAGCTGGAGGAAGTATACGTGTGGCTCTTCTAGAAATTACAATTAAACAACAGCTATGGTCACCAGTGCTTTCTGGAAAGAGGCCAGGGGCTGGGCCACTCTGCTCACAGTCGAGGAACAGGCACATATCACCAGGTTTGATGGGAGCCGTGCACTGTGGGAAGCAGCTGAGTGAGCCGAGACTGGGTCTCCAGCTCTCTCCCCTGCCCCCTGGCTCCGCTGTGCCTCCCACAAAAAGTTCGGAGCCAAGAAGGTCACATACAAAGCAGGCCACGGCCTGGACTGCCTGGCCCTACAATACAGAAGACATGAGTGCCAGGAAGCCATGGAAACAGCCAACCCCGGACTCATCCCAACCAGCCCTTACTGTGTCATCTGGTCACAAGGTGAAGTAGAAGCTCTACCTGGGGTGAGACACAGATCTGCCAGAAAATGACCACATTCTTTCCTGTGACTTCCTGAAGCCGGCCAAGGTCCCAGGTACATCGCCTGCCCCTTTGAAGCCTGGGAAGCTGGCTTGGGCCCCCTGGGATGCTGAATGAATACCCCACCGGTGTTCTGCAGGCATGCAAGGAGGGCATGTCACAGAGCCTGGGTTGAGCGGAAGCAGAGGGCTGCGTGGATTGATGAGGCCGGTCCCGAGCAAAGAGCAACTTGGGACCTAACACGCAGGATGGACACTGGGAACGAAGCTAGGACAAAGGACAGAGAGCCACTGCCAGAAGCCAAAAGTTCTCCGCAGCTCTCTCCTGCTCTGGGAGTGGCTGGCAGTGCCCACTGGGGACAGAAGACGGCCCTAGTGCCCGAAGGCGGAGGTTCCAGTCTCGGCTTCTTCTCTTCTTACCTGTGTCTTAGGATAAGTTATTTAACACCGCCAGGCCTCCATTTTTCCTCTGCAGAGCAGGACTATAACAGTATTTACCTTATGTGGTTGCTGTGTTGAGCAAACTATGGGAAAGCATTTATGAAAACCACAAGAAGGTTGGAAATGACCCCGATGTCATGTGTTGTGGGAGGCCATGGAACAAACTCGAGGTAACGGGCTCACTGTACACTGAATTTTTCCAGGTTGAGTGAATCATCTTGAAATTACATTCTCAAGGTCATGCAGTCTGCCCAGAACCCAGGGCTGCGTGTCTTCTGTACACCTCAAGCCTCTGAACAGAAAATGCTTCTATAAGGGCTTGACTTTCAGAAAATCCAGTAACTGCAAAAAATCCAAAATGACAAACGGAAGGCTCAAGGGAGATAATAGACATGAGTGAGCTGTGAACCATTAAAAACTTGATTCTACAAAGTACTGCTTGTAGCAAACTTCTCTGATGTCTTTGGGACATTCCATTTCCAAAGGTCTGAGATACCCACATTTCACAAATGGCACCCTCATGTTAGGTAATAGAGCAGCAGTTCTCAACCTGTGGGTCGCAAATCCTTTGAGGGTCGAACAACCCTTTCACAGGGGTCACCTAAGACCATTGGAAAACACATATATAATTACATATTGTTTTTGTGATTAATCACTATGCTTTATGTTCAATTTGTAACAATGAAAATACATCCTGCATATCAGATATTTATATTACGATTCATAACAGTATCAAAATTACAGTTATGAAGTAGCAACGAAAATAATTTTATGGTTGGGGGGTCACCACAACATGAGGAACTGTATTAAAGAGTCACGGCATTAGGAAGGTTGAGAACCACTGTAATAGAAGAGGGTCTAGGCCACCCTCTGCTAGGCACAGAGCTCCCCTGGACTGTGCACATGTCAGATGCCTGGGGCTCTGATGGGCACCTCTCCATCATTAGCAGGTCCCTGGACCCCAAACTGACCCTTGTGACATCGTGGCCCCCAAATGGGAAGGGACCACTAAACATTAAGGTCAACAATGCCAAAGAGTAAGATGGCCAGTCCCTGACAGTTCCCTTCCGAATGACTCCCAGCCAGCAGCCCACAGAGCTGGACGACGCTCCCAGCCCCATCGCCTCAACATGCCAAGGCACACAGCCTGGGAGTCCTGGGCACCACAGACAGAGAAGCCCGGGAGGAAGCAGGCTGCCTCAGCCCTCAACCACGTCTTCCTGGTGTTAGAGAAGGAAAGGAGACGCAGCCCGCTTCCGGCGTCTGTAGAAGGCGGTCCTTTCTGTCCTTGGCCCTGCAGACCATGTGAAACTTCCCTTGCTCTGGCCCCGGCACCTCTTTTGACAAAATTTGAGCCTTATGCAGCCCAGGGTGGCACTAGTCACTGAGTGGTGAGAAAAGAGGAGGCTGGGGAGGAAGTGGGGAGGGTGTGTGAGCAGAGAGGGGAGGAGGTGCCACAGAAGCCTGTGGCCAGCAGTGGAAACGCAAATGTGATGTTTTCATTTTCCTGTCGCCTCCTGATCTCAGGCAGCCAGGTGACTGCGCCAGCATTTCGTTTCCACTCCCTTTTACGCCCAGCACTTTAAAGGCGCCTCAAAAAAACCCAAAGGCTTGAGGTTTTATATCAGGAAGCGGGCTGAGCCGGCCCTGGGGCAGGGGCAGGGCCCACTGCTGATGACCTGCCCCCCTGCAGGGCGCTGTCCTCTCTCAGCCCCTGGGCCCAGCACAGGAGCTGAGCACTTTCTGATTATTCCATTTTTCTAAAAACAAGGTATCCTACCTATCCCCTATGTACAGCTTCCTGCCTGCTTTTTCTCTGGCCAGGCTAAAAAGCACCATGGTGGACAAGAGGGTTCCTGACACCCAAAAAGTGGGCCTAAATATCTTGATTAGTACCAAAGTCCCTAAACATGCGAAGCTAGCTTGCTAGAAACCCAGACAAGCCCCCTAAGAAAGTGGGCCCAGGCTGCAGCCACAAAGATGCTCTCCCAAGAGAAATCAAGTTGGGCGGGGATCCGTCCATTTCACGAAAGAGAGAAAAATAAGGATATCGACCTGCAGAACCAGAGGCCCTGGCTGGCCACAGCACACCCCCCAGTCAGGGGCCTGGGTTCTTGCCGGGAAGCGACACAAGGGGTTGCAGGAAGGAGCTGGCTCCTGTGTGGCAGGCAGTGGCATGGCCAAGGGGCTGTGTGGCCCCAGCATGAAAGGGTGGCTGCACTCAGGAGTTGGTGCCATGCACACCATTAACCAGATAATCTGCCCACCAGTTGCTGTCTCAGAACTTCCCACTGCCTGGTTAATGCAAAGGAAGAGGATGTCTGAGAATGGGAGCTCCCTGGTCCTCTTGGGCAGGAGGCTTGAGTTTCCCCCTGGCCGGAAACTAGGAGTCACTCAGGTGCTGCTGCTGCAGAAAGCTTGGCCAGAAACTTGGGTGCTGCCCTGGCCTCTGGGCACGGCTCAGGCACTGCAGTTCTTAGAAACTGCTCTTGGCCCAGGGTTTTCTGGAAGACCTAGACCAGAGCACAAGAGTGTGCTATGAAATTGATTGAGTGGACTGGTGAGGAACATCCTTCCTAAAAGAATAGAACAGAAAATAGAATATATCACGTGTAACAACAGCAGTATTATCTTGTAAAGCATTTATCTGTTTTATATATCCATATATTTATATATTATGAACATATTTCATAGACACATTATACAAATATTATTATACACGTATGCATATATACACATGCACACACACACATATATCTCGGTGTGGTCAATTCTGTTTTTCAAAAGTTTTTTTGTAGGTTTTTAAAAATTGATTTTAGAGAGGAAGGAAGAGGGAGAGAAAGATAGAGCCCCCCACCACCTCTGCATAGGCCCCCACCGGGAACGAGCCTGCAACCAATGGGTTCAGAGAGCTTCCAGGTGGGCAAACACATCTGTACTGGGTGCACGACACAGCCCAACTCCATGAAAACAACAGCTCCTGCACTTGGCTGCTCACCTGAACCCTTTATCAAACCCTTTAGTAAACCTAAGTAAGCATCCCTGAGTATTTCTAGTCTCATATATTCTTCCAGAGCCTTGCTACTTCCTGATGAAGAGGTAGAATCTATGGCCTTCCCCTTGAATTTGGATGGTTCTTTGTAACTGATGCAATAATTTTTTAAAAATGCAAAGGAAATGGTGCTATGTGACTTCAAAGGGTCAGTCCTTTCTATTACCCAGTCATTGTGCTAAAACCTGGTATGTGCTTTACCTTGTTTAATATCCAAAACCCATTTATACTTAAGGAACCTGAAGCAAAGAGCAAGAGGTTAAGACATTTACGTAAGGTCAAACAGCTAATAGGTGCTGGGAGTGGGACTGAATCAGGGTCGTTGGGTTTTGCATTGTTCATTTTGAATCACCATGCAATATCCCATGAAGAAAAGTGAATTGGAGAAGGGAGACTGAAATCTGTGGTGCCCGAGGGTGGTGATGCTGGTGACAATGGTGGCAGGTCCTGCTTTATCACTGTCTGTGCTGGGTGCTATGGGGTCATGGTTTCTAATCTTCACCAGTCTAGCCAAGGAAGGATTATTATTTTTACTTATTTTGCAGATGAGGATACTGAGGCTCAGAAATACTTAGCCAGAGTCAGGAGAGAACCCCAGACCTCTTAGTCTTTGCTCTGCCTCTCATATCCTCTCATCATCCAAAGACTGCATGGTCAACCCCCTTCGCTAGCTACACTTTCACATTACTTGTTTAGACTTTCATTTTCTCTTGCTCTTTCTTTAGCCATATGTCCTAACCCCTCTGTCCTGTCTTCATCTAGGCTGCAGTGAGATTATACACACAGGTTTCTCCCCCCACCCTCCCCTTATTGACACACAGATCCTAAAACCCTTGCAATCTCCTGGTGATAGGAGTGTCCTTTGCTCTAACGAGGTGGCTCTGGGTGGCTCCTGGATGAGGGCAGGTTACCAGAAGGAGCAAACCATAATGAGAAGCTGGAATTTTCAGCCCTGCCCCCCATTTTCTTGAAGAAGGGGAAGTTAATTATCAGCCATGCCTACAAAAATCCCAACAGATGGGTTCAGAGAGCTTCCAGGTGGGCAAGCACATCTGTACTGGGTGCACAACACAGCCCAACTCCATGGAGACAACAGCTCCTGCACTTGGCTGCTCACCTGAACCCTTTATCAAATCCTTTAGTGAACCGGTAAACCTAAGTAAGCATCCCTGAGCTCTGAGCCTCTCTAGAAAATCAACTGAACCCAAGAAGGGGGTCACTGGAACCTCTAATCTGTAGCCCATTGGTCAGAAGCATAGATGTCTGGTTGGTGAATAGCACCTGAAGTATGAGGGGGTGGTGGGGCGGGGGTGGGGGGAAGTATCTTGTGGGACTAAACCCTTAACCTGTGGGATCTGATGTTATCTCCAGGAAGACAGCGTCAGAACTGAGTTAATTGTGGGACACCCAGATGGTGTTGCACAGAATTGCTTGGTGTGAAAGAAAAACACCTCCACACGTTTGGTGACCAGA
Source organism: Myotis davidii (assembly GCF_000327345.1). Classification (NCBI taxonomy): domain Eukaryota; kingdom Metazoa; phylum Chordata; class Mammalia; order Chiroptera; family Vespertilionidae; genus Myotis; species Myotis davidii. Next base: position 2,601,266 of record NW_006295180.1, on the reverse strand, counting down.
AGGGTCAGAAGTAGTGTTCGGTATGAGCAGTAAAGAAGACTCACAGAGGAAACACACAGGAAGGAAGGACTGGGCTTTCCCCCACATAGGAAGGAAACTTTAGAAAAGGCAAAGTCAAAAAACTGTTTCCCCATCCAGTCCTTTGGCCTCATCTCATCCATTCAGGCTGCTATAACAAGATACTACAGACTGAGTGGCTTAACCAACAAACAGTTCTCACTGTTCTGCAGGCTGGAAGCCTGAGATCGGTGTGGTCACGTTCTCAGTGAGGGCCCTCTTCCAGTTTGCAGACAGCCACTTTCTCCCTATACCCTCACATGGGGAGAGAGAGCATCTCTCTGGTGCCACCTCTAGAATCGCACTAATCCCGTCATGGGGGCCTCCCTCTCCTCACCTCACAAAAACCAAATCACCTCCCACAGTTCTCACCTCCAAATACCCTCACAAATCGGGTAAGGGCTTCAACGTAAGAATTTGAGGGAGACACAACATTCAGTCCAGAGCACCTTCCTCTTATCAAGACCCCCTCCTACCTGGTTTTCCTTGGAGTTCCATGACTGTCACAGTCCCGTGCATGATGGCACTTTGCCACTGTGGCTGCTCTGGGAGTGGGCAGCGAGGGGATTTTGCAGCCTCTACCTCTAGAGTACCTCTCTGTCCCATCCCCTGACCATATACACTACCAAACCTGGGTCAACACCGTGAGAGAAGGCAAAAGGCTTCAATGAACAACGTAGCAATCTGCCCACAAACCGACTTCCTCTCAAGCTCTCTGGTCATAAAACATCCTGTAGAACGGCAGTTCTCAACCTGTGGGTCGCGACCCCTTTGGGGGTCGAATGACCCTTTCACAGGGGTCGCCTAAGACATATATATAATTACATATTGTTTTACGATTAATCACTATAATTATGTTCAATTTTTAACATGAAATTGGGGGTCACCACAACATGAGGAACTGTATTAAAGGGTCGCGGCATTAGGAAGGTTGAGAACCACTGCTGTAGAATGTCAATGGTCATATGTCCAGGTTAATTAGAAACATTCATCATTGACACATCCAGCCCTAGTCTATGCAATCAACACGGGGCTAAGCCATGGTCCACTGTGCAGGATGCTTCCGTGTTGTGGGGCTGGCTGACCTGGCCTCCGCTCACTAGATGCTGGTAGCACCTCCCCAGCTGAAGAAACTAAAAATGTTCCAGACAGTGTCAAATGTTCCCTTGGGGGCAAACTCTCCCAGATGAGGACCACTGGGTTGACCTGCAGGAGGGCTTCCATGGCAGAAAGCCTTCTAGGGAGCTTTCACGGGTGGCATGCTCCCTTCTCTCCACCCCCACTTCACTCCACATCACATTCTCTCTCTCTTCAGGGTGTCTCTACAACCGTGACCCGGGTGCCTATGGCTTCCTCCCCATTCTCTCCTGAGGGTCAGCAGAGAACAGACCCTCCACTAAGCTCTAAGGTTCTTCCAGTCCACACAGTGTCACCTGCTCTGGTTCCTAAAGGTGCTTGTCTGCGGACCATTCATTCAACAAACATTTTCTGAGCCTTCTTGTACAGCTGCGCCAGCCCTTGAACACCACGGGGAGCCAGCAGAGACCTGAACAGCACATGTCCTAGGAGAGCATGGAAGTCACAGGCAGACATTGTCGCTACAAGGTGTGGGGCAAGTGAAAGGCACTGTGGACACTGGGGGTTAAGTGCCAGACTCTGGGCTTGCGGGAGTCGAGGGAGGAGTAAATGTCCCCCAGAGAGGTGATGTTCAACTACTTCCAGTAGGAATCAGCGGGACAGATGGAGCAGGGAGGGCATTCATTAAGGACACGATGGAGGGGAGTTCACGTTCTCAGCAAAGCAGGCTGGAGGCCACTGTGCAGTGAAGGAAGCAGCAGGAACAAACAGCAAGGCAAATGTAGTTGGAAAGCCAGAAGTCTAGAGAATTCACCACATGCTCAGCTGGCATCTGACTCACTTCAACAGCCCACTCGTAACAGCAAAAGGTCACTGCACCAACTCATACATCCTGAGGGGCACATGTCTCCCACCAAACACCCACCCCCTTCCTACAGCTTTCTCATTTGGGCCCCTCCAAGCACATACTGTGCTGCACTCAAGACCAACCAACCCCCTGCCCTTCACGTAAGGGGCTGGGGGCCTGTAGCTAGGCTACAACTGCTTTCTCTAGTTACCCACCTGGGAGGAGAGTTCTCCTAGAGAAAAAACAAGCACCTAACACAAACTCGGAGGGAGAGAGAGCCCGTGAAGAAGGTTGTGGTAGTGGTGCTCAAATCTTTTGCTTCTGCTTATCAAATCATGATAAACCTACCATGTAAAGGCTTTATACATGCTGTTCCCTCTGCCTGGAATGCAATCTGTTCCCCATTCCTACCTCTGCCCTCACTGCTTCTCCAAGTTAATTTCCTCCTCATCCTCTCCTTTCAAACAAGACTTCTTTTATTGATGACCTACTTCAGACCCCTGGTAGATGCTCTTGCTTTTCCTTCAGCTCCTTAGTATAATTGTAATTAAATAAGCAATTGTGTGTTGTCCTCCACCAGACTGTTATCGCCAAACAAACAAGCCTTCAGCAGTCTTAGGCACCACATCTCCAGGTGGGTCTGCCCAGGCATCACTCCCAGTACAACCAAGCAGGTTATTAAACTGCTGTGATACTTCTGTGCTGGTTGGTAAACAGATATTGTGCCTAACCCACTGCATGCCTTCCCCAGGACCTAGACTCAGTCCAAACTTTGCAATGACTTTCCATAAATGGGTTTCATTATACTTCCTGTGGACACAGTGCAGGCCCTATGTAATGGGCTAACCTGGGGTTTTGAACTGTTGTCTTTTATCTATGGCTTAATAGACTTGGAAAAGCTGTGGTGTTCTTTTTTCTACAACAAACTTTCTTTTTTTAAACCTAATATTACAAATACAGGAATGGGAGAGGGAGGAGAGCAACGGTTAGAGGGGTTTTAACATGCATTCATGTTTACATGTGTAATTAGAAAATTACTTTTAAAAACTTTTTTTGGTAGCCCAGCTGGCGTGGCTCAGTGGTTGAGCATCAGCCCACAAACCACGAAGTCACTGATTTGATTCCCAGTCAAGGCATATGCCCGAGTTTGGGGCTTGATCGCCAGTGGGGGATATGTAGGAGGCAACCTATTGATGTTTCTCTCTCACAGATGTTTCTCTCTATATGCACCTCCCTTTCTCTCTCTCTCTCTCTCTCTCTCTCTCTCTCTCTCTCTCAAATCAATAAAAATATATTTAAAAAACACTTTTTTATACATACATGGAGTAGGTCTGGAAGAATAGACATAATATAGGTAAAGTGGGTGCTCCAAGAAGCAGAGTTGGAGGATCAGAGGACGGAGAAAGAGGGAGATTAGCATCTTATAGTTTAATCTTTTGGAGCTTTGAACTTTGAATCACACGCAAAAAATATACAAATGAAACAAATTTTTAAAACTTAAATTTCAAAAGTATGTAAGTAAAATCTAATTGTAAAATGAAAGCAAAATACAGACATGTTCTTTTTAAAAAGTCTAACTCTACAGTAGAATATAAAGTGAAAATAAGTTTTCCCTTCTCCAACCCCTGGCCATTCCCTAAATAAAGTGATTGTAAACAGTTTCTTATGTAACTTTCAGGAATATCTTTTTAAAATAATTAACCCAAGTGGGGTCATGCTGTACATTCTATTTCACATCTATGTTTTCCACTTAATATATCTTGGATATATTTCCATATCAGCATATGCAAATTCAAATGATAGTTTTACAGGTTGCATAAGATTACACTGTGTTATCATGGCACAATTCACACACCCACTCCCCTGTACATAGTCACTGGTGGTGTTTCCGGGTATTCAGTGTTATAACTAATGCTGCGGTAAACAGTTGTGTCACGAGGGCCCAATAAATCCCAGGTGTGGAGCTACAGAGGTGAAAGGTGGGTGTGATTTTCACTTCAGTTGCTCTTGCTGAATTGCTGGGCCATAATCTTTCTGTGGTTTATTTTCTCCATTGGTCAATCAGGAACTATTGATAGGCTATCAGGTTACTTTTGTAAAAGGTTTGGCTAGCCTGAGAAATACAAAGCAGGATCATTTTAGGTGACATCCGGTCAAAGGCTTTGTGTTCATGCAAAGTTCCAATCCAGAACTGTGTCTGCCGTGTCCAGGAGAGTTGTATTTTCCTCCTAAAGTCACTTTGAGAGTAAAAGGGTGTTGTCACAAGTAGGCCGTGAGAGACAGAAGGCCAACCCAC
>NW_006295180.1:2596089-2596866 GCF_000327345.1 Myotis davidii | reverse complement strand
GCAAAGTTCCAATCCAGAACTGTGTCTGCCGTGTCCAGGAGCGTCTTGTATTTTCCTCCTAAAGTCACTTTGATAGTAAAAAGGTGTTGTCACAAGTAGGCTGTGAGAGACAGAAGGCAACGGGTCTCTGTGAAGGCAGCAATGGAAAGTAAAAGAAAATTCCAGCTCCAAAGCCTGGAGCTTTGGGAAAATCCAAGAAAGCTGGGATTTCTGCTGCTTTTCTCTTTACCCTGCTCTATCATGAGTTCCCATGATAACATGCCACGCCTCACTGCAGTTTTATCTTTGAAAACTTCCTTCCTCTAACCACGGCAAATGCAGGAGACGGGCTCGAAGAGGACCCTCTCGCCTCTCAAAGTCACTTTAGAACTTGCTTAGCACCCACGCCCTAATGAACATTGGCAACAGAACTCTCTGCAGTGAGGACATGACGCTCTGTGCTGTCCAGTGCGGGAGACACGGACCACCTGTGACCACGAGCACTGGGAATGTGGCTAGTGCCACCGAGGGGCTGAGTTTCTCATTTTATTTTATTTTCAACACTTTAAACATAAGTAGTCACATGTGGCTGGTGTCCACCGTCTTAGGCAGAGCAGCTGTAATGGTTTAAAGTACAGATGACCCGTTAGTCCTGATCCCTCTCAATCAGCCCATTTAAAAAGACAAATGAGAGGGGTGAGGGGAAGGGGACATCTGTAATACTTCAACAACAGAGATAAATTAAAAATAATAAAATTACATAAAAATAAAAAGACAAATGACCACATCACAGATAAC
>NW_006295180.1:2586106-2595726 GCF_000327345.1 Myotis davidii | reverse complement strand
TATACCTTATCAAAAAGAAGGAGAAAAATTTTAATTGTAAAACATGAATGACTTGTCTCTTAATGATAACATATTAATTATAATATATAACATTGTATATGAAATACATTATGCATGTTGGACATAATATTAATATATTAATCTACACTACTGAGCACTTAGCATGGACAAGACATATATATTATTTATATTATTTTAACCTTTACCACATACCATCCTGGGAAATGAGCACCACTGTTACCATTTTACAGATGAGGAAACTGAGGCTCAGTGTCCAAGTACTGACCTAGGATCCTAACCCAGAGCTCCTGAGTTCTGAAGACCATGCATTCCTGGTTTCTCGCAGCCTCACGGAGGTGCTATAAACTCTATTTCACTCTGGGAATGAGCCCTCATCATTGCAGTGTCCCACACATACCTCAGCACAGTGGTGAACATCTGGCCTCGTACAGTTGTCAGCATAACCCCCTGAACCAGGCTCTGGGGTTACAGATGTGTGGGAATTGGTACTAAGGTGATGTTGGGAGTGGTGATGTTCTGAGAGCAGAATTGCTAACCCAGATACAAGGTATTAATTTGTTATAATTAATATTTTTGGAGATGATACAGACACAGATTACTATCTCATAAGTAGACATGATTTCACATCAGTGAATGAGAACAGAATCATAGACGCAGAGGCCAGTCTGCATTCTTGACTTCTAGAGACACCATCTCAGCAATCACTTGGGAATGAACTGTTCCAGATGTTTTAGTTAGAAGATTAGAGATAGATTACCCAACCTTTACTCATATTTTATTATCAGGACACTCTATAATCAGATCAATTCAAGCAGCAATACCTAGGCAAAGGAGAGGGAGGACCTGAGAATTAAAAACTGAAAATAAAACATCACCCGTCTCTGTGACTGCAAATGGAGTTGGGTGTGCCTGCATCTGAGAAAGTCAGACAACGCAGCACGGCTGCCCTGAGCAGACCTACCCAGCAGGGGCTCCGACTCTGAACACTCTTCAGCAACACACTGCAGGAGAGAGGACAGTCTGTCTGTCTGTCTCAAAAAAAATTGCAAAACTGCCCCCAGAGCCTTTTTTCATGGATGTGACAAATATCCCATCTGCATTTCAGGAGTTTTCATTTATGGTGAAGCTGAGTACTGATGAGGGTGCTGTTTCTGGAGCATTTGCTATGTGCTGGGCACTGGACTGAGCACCCGGCATTTACTATCTCTTTTTATCTTCCCAGGAACCATACACTGAGTGGCCAGATTGTTATGACCACCTGACGTTTGTAGGCAAATTAGCTATAATTTCGCACTGAAGTTGCTAGAGGGCCAGACCATTATAAATAGGGAAGCAGGCTGTTTACCACGACAGTAGAAGTGGTGATTTTTTTTCTGAAGATATGGGACTCTCACATCCTTTATGTGTTATACACATATATCTACACAAACACACACATATATACATATACACATACACTGAGTGGCCAGATTGTTATGACCACCTGACGTTTGTAGGCAAATTAGCTATAATTTCGCACTGAAGTTGCTAGAGGGCCAGACCATTATAAATAGGGAAGCAGGCTGTTTACCACGACAGTAGAAGTGGTGATTTTTTTTCTGAAGATATGGGTAAATAACGCGATTTAACAGCCTTTGAACGTGTTAAATAATATTTCCTCACTTTACAGATGAGGAAGCACAGCTACTGAGCTAGTCAACTTCTCCATGGTCTCACCTGACCATTAATTCCCAATATGGCTATTCGTTCCTGGGGCAGGGGGATACTTTCAAAAAATACCCACATCTGTGCTCTACTCCCAGCGATTATAACCACTTGCTCTAGGATGCAGCCTGGGTGTGCAGAGTTTGAGAGCTCCCTGCGTGATTCTAACATACAGTCAAGATTGAGAACCTCTGAACTAAGACAAGTGGGGAACGTGGGATCTGAACCAGGTCTCTCTAATTCCGAGGCTATGATCTTAATTGATTACATATAGTTTCCTCCGTGCTGAAATGAAGAACGTTAGGAGCAAGCTAGCCATAATTATCATAGAAAATCCAAGCCAGGCCAACCCTTCCATTCCAAGCTGGCCAGGTCTTCCATGCAGTTCCAGGTCTTCCGAGTTAAGGGTTAACATGAGTTCCCTGTGAGCCACGCCCACCTCCTGGACTGTAATGGGATCAATCTCCAGATGACTGCTCTCCAGGCCTGCCCTTGGGCAGCACTCCTCATTTCTAGAAAACCAAGAGCCCTACTTCCTTGCATTCCAGGACTGGCTTGGTCTCCTGGCAGCAATTTTGCTAACAAATACTTTCAGAAATCAAAACCAGATATGTTTCCCATTAAATCCGAGAACAGCTTTCTATGTAAACAGTGCTTGGGTTATTACCCAAACAACCTTAGTTCATTTTAAGAAACGCAGAACCCTTTAAATACTTTAACGTAAGTGCTTATGTTGTTATCCTTCAGTGCTTCGTTCAGCTTTGCCAGAACTGCCCTGGTGTGCCCCTGTCCTGCTCTCAGTGCATTCTCTACTCTCTTCTCTCCCCTACTGCCTCCCCAGTGACAGAGGGGAGCCACTGCCAACTATCGGGGTTTTCAGATGGCCAGGAATAAAAAGGATAGGTGTGGCCTGTTACACTGATTACTTCATCTGCTAATCTAAAAGTAATCAGACCATTCCAAAGAAGTCATTCCACGATCCACATCTGCCAGGTTTGTATAATGTCATTACATTATAAGCATTTCACATTAAGTCCTGTCCTCCCCACCACCTCTCCCACCCCGGCTGCCTCCCCTACAGAGGCTGGGACAGGGCTGTGCCAGTGGCACCCTCAACAATGAGAGGGAAATGGGTTACAATCATGTCTGCGGCAAGCTCAGAGATGCTCAGCAGACATCAGGAAATCTGGTCCTTTATGGAGACAAGCGTTGTGGAGGTTCTGCAGGCTCGGGAGCCTGCCAGCCATCACCTTTACCAGAACGCCATTCCTCCCCCTACCCTAACCTTCTCCTCCTCCCCCCTCCCTCTCCCTCCTCTTCTTCCCCTTCTTTCCTCCCCCCTCCCTCCTCCCTCTCCTCCTCTTTGCCCTCTGATGGGGCTGAACTGTTTCTTTGGTGTGTTTAGCCCCCATCACTGTCAGCAGAAGCCGATGAGTCACTGTTACGGATAAGTGTGCTGTTACAGGAGGACTGGTGTTCTTATTAATCAGGTTACCTTTGGGGGTGCACTTAATTAGAGGAGGTTGATCTTTACAGTGGAGTCGAGCAATGATTACAAGATAAATTCTGCACAAAGTATGAAATTGAAGAAAACTCTAAATTCCAGTGTTTTCTCCTTGACTCTCAGATAAGTGTTTCTCCGTGGGATGTGTCATTTACATGTGCTGCATTTCATTTTAAAGACATCTGTTGTCGGTAAGGATCTCAGAGCTGTCGTTTTCCGGGAAGCTTTTCACCAAAAGCCCCACCAGAAACCAGGGAAGACAGAGCCCATCTGTTTGTCTCCATAAAGGACCAGATTTCCTGAGGTCTGCTGAGCACCACTTCTCATATTCACATATGAATATTCAAGAATTAATGTGCATCTCAATAGGTGTTGTGGCCATCATCTATTTGATCACAATAATCATGTGTGCACTTGTACTGGGCCCTTCATCTAAGAAGACCAAGATCCAACCCCATTTTTCCCTTTCAGAATATCCATAAAACTCCAATGATTTGGGAAAACGAGCTCTTGTTTCACATTTTCCAGAGGCAAAAACAAATGGATCTTGTCCTCTGGCTATGCCTGGCTTTCTGCTCAGGGCTATGGTAGGAGAGAGGATTCCTACCGGCAAAGAAGCAGAGGCAATGACAGCTGGGTCTGGCGTCACTGCTCTTCCTAAAAAGCTCGCTTTCAAAAGAGAGGTAACATTTCTCCCTTATTCCTGCAGAACCAAGAGAGAAACTCTATAGGAAGACAGCTTAATGCTGCCGCTAGAGCAAGGCGCAAACATAATAAAGTGCAGGTTGAATCCTGAAGGGGCCAATAGCCTCAGGCCACATGTCACACAGCCCACCCTATGGGTTGCACAGTCCACATGTCCAACCCTTGGCCATCCTAAGCCTCCTGGGCTGGACGCCACAGCACAGCTCTGAGCTCTTTAACAGAGCATCATAGCTTTAAGGAGCAGCCTTGATTAAAAGATAGACAAAGGGTAGTAAAAGGATGGTTGGGGGATGTCTGTTCAAGAGCAAAGGGGGAAAGTGATGCTGGCAGGGACCAAAACAGACTAGCTGAGGTGGAGGGGACCAAAAAGCCATCACGCTGGAGTTCAGACCTACCACTCTGTCCACTTTGCTAACAAGCACAGCCCCATTCCTAGCATCATAATAAGACAATGAACTAAACGTTAACAAAGCTACAACTCTTGGGTCTGTCACACAACAGGGAACAGGCTTTTGAAATACCCATATCATTAAATGAAATTTATTTCAAACCACCCAACACAGGTCTATTCCCCTGCAAGTCCCAAAATCAAATCCTATGAACCAGCACTCCTGGGCGGCCCCAGGAGAACGAAGCCAAAACATCAAAGCAGAGACATGTATGTGTTATAGCTCAGCAACCACGGTGGGGTGGTTACTTGTATCACCTGGTCGCCTTGATGGCTAAGCTGGAGGCTACCACATGGGGAGGACCATCCTTCTGAAAATCCATTCAGCCCAGAAAGAGCCTGGGTGTGTAGCCCCAGGAGAGGAGGGTGAAGCCAAGAGATTCTGGGTGACGTCCTGAGAGTCAATCCAGGCCTGTGGCCACCTGCTAATCCCAGGGATGGTCTCCAGTAGTGTCAGGAGATACACGCCCCAAGCCTGGCAGCAAATCACACATGTAGGTGGCATCTACTCCCCAAACACACCTATGTAGGTGGCAGCCAGTTACAGCAGAGGAGGCCCTGCAAGGAGATGGGGGTCCTCAGAAGGAGGGTGAGGCCAACAGGACCCCCCTAGCCCATCCTGCTGAGGGTGGCAAGTGCTGTTAGAGGCTAGAAGCACACATTTGAGCCTTTTCTCCTTTTACCGCTCAGCAGCAGCCTGTCCGTTATCCTCACCAGACCCTCCGCTGCCCACCTCCGAAGGGCCCAGCGCAGAAGTGGCTTTCCAAATTCTAGGCCTACCTGCTCTAGGTGTCAAAGTTTGTTGGCAAAAATTTGCTCATCTGAAAGGGAGTGTTGAAGGGATATTTGGGGAGCCTGTGTGCCCTCCTAGATACTAAAATGAACAAAAATCAAAGATTCAGTTAGGAGGTATAGCAATCAGCTCGGGCTGCCATAACAAAGTACCACAGACAAGGCGGCTCAAATAACAGAAATGTTCTCTCTCAGGTCTGGAGGCTGGAAGTATATGGTCAAGGTGTCAGCAGGGTTGGTTCCTCTGAGGGTTCTGAGGAAGTACCTGTTCCAGGCCCCTCTCTTTGGTGGTTTGCAGGCAATCTTTGGTGTTTCTTAGCTTGTAGATGTGTCACCCCAATCTCTGCCTTTATATTCACATGACGTTCTCCCTGCCCATGTGTACGTCTCCACATTTCCCCTTTTTAAAAGGATGCCAGTCATACTGGACTAGGTTCTACCCAATGACCTCATTTTAACCTCATTTTCCAAATAAGGTCACAGTCTGAGCTATTGGGGGTTAGGACTCCAACATATCTTTTATGTAGAGAGACACAATTCAACAGAATGGGTCTTAGAGATTTTAAAAGTGCTCTGCCCAAGGAGAATCCTTCCACAGGTATATACTTATCCCAAAGTCATCAAGTTGTACACACTAAAGATGTATAGCTTTTAACATGTCAAGCATCCCTCAATTAAGTGGTTTTTTAAAAATAAAATATGTCTAAAGTAAAAGAGGAAGAGAGAGAGAGAGAGAATGAATATCCTTTGGTCCAATAGGTTTGAGAAATGGTCCTACTCTAGCCTAGGGATTCATTATTACAACACAAATTCACGAAGCACCTCCTCTCTGTCAGGCACTGAGCTCAGCTCTGAGACTCCAAAACAGAATAAAACCTGGCTGCTGTTGAGATAGTAGGTTTTTTTGAGTGGTGGGGGGAGAAGGGCACAACACTGTAAATGTCATTACTATGGCAGTGCTATGGCAGAGGTGTGCACAGATCCCTGGGAGCCCAGAAGAGAGAAACTTGCCTTAGCCTCGGAGAAGGGGAGGGTATAAGAGAAGGCTTTCTGGAGGAGAAAACTAGCTGGGTTTTAAAGAGTGCATAGGAGGTTGCCAGTCAAGGTCATAGGGACAGACACTCTAGTCAAGAGAGTAAAGAGAACGAGGGTATGAGACAGCATACATTTAAAGCAGCATCACAAGCTGACTCCTCGGTGACCGAGAACAAGGCAAGCGAGGTAGGAGGTGAAAGATGAAGAGGCACAGAGGACTAAGGAGGGCTTCAGCATATCCTGAGTGTGAGAGGAAGCCACTGGAGCATTTATGCATGGAGGTGACAGAATCAGAACCACACCTGAATAGACTGGGGTGGAAAGGCAAGAAGAGAGGCAGAGAGGCCCAACAGTAAGCTGTTCATTACATTGATTCAGTTCAGAAATTATGGTGAGGCTGAAGTTGGAAAATCATAATTTTGCAGCCATCATAATAAAGACTGGATGAGGTACACACCACCAATGGGTGCGAATCTAGGGAGAAGTTTTGAAGGTGAGCCAGAGTCTCCCCACAGATTGCTTATTAGTTGCAACTAAAAAAAAAAATAGTAATACACAAAGGATAAATTGGGCACTCCCTGACTGGTGCCCAAAATTGGTGATCAAAATTAACAACACCAGAAGGATAGAGGGTGGGTAAAGGGGGTCAAAAGGTACAAACTTCAAGTTATAAAACAAACAAGTCATGATGATGTAATGTACAGCACAGCAACAGTTCATATCGTATTGCATATCTACTCTAAGAGAGTAGATAGATCTTAAAAGTCATCACCACAAGAAAAAAATGTTCTGTAACTATGTATGGGGACAGATATTAACTAGACATATTATAAATGATCACTTATAGGTGATCATTTTGCAACATACACAAATATAAAATCATTACAGTTGACACCTGAAGCTAATATAACGTTAGATATCAATTAAACCTCAATTTAAAAAATTAACACCACCAATTCTGGTGTACCTCCAAATGTGATTCCACTGATAATGTATAACCTGAATTTCACTAGGAGGAAACCTGGACAAACCCAAAATGAGGGACATTCTATTTCTTAAAAGAAGAAAGAAACTATATTAATCTAAAATGTCATTTAATAAAAAACAAAGGGAGGTTGGACAATGTTCCAGACATTGGCATTGATACTGACTAAAGATACATGACAACCAAATGTAATGCCTGACCCTGGACTGGGTCCTGCTTAGAGGGGAAATGTTATAAAATGATGCACTCTTACTGGTCTCCTACCAAAATTGGAATAGGGGAGGTAGACTGGAGAAAAGCATTGTATCAATGGTTAAATTTACTGAAGTTGGTAACTGTACTGTGGCTTCATAAGAGAACATCCCAGTTCTTAGGAAATAACATGCTGAAGTATTTAGGAGTTAAGGGCGATGAGGTAGGCAATTTATTCTCAAATAGTTAAAAAGGTTAGAGGTGTGTGTGTGTGTGTGTGTGTGTGTGTGTGTGTGTACAGAGTGAGCATGCACAAAAGGAATACAATATTAACAAGAGGGGAATTTGTGTAAAGAGTAAATAAAGTTCTTTCATATTCTTAATTCTTGCAACCTATTTGTAACCTTGAAATTAAATCCAAATAAAAACTTTGCAGAGAGGATACTGAGGGCCCGAACTGAGGCTGCATTGGCAGCAATGGGGAATGAAGTGGGTCAAGTCTGGGAGACTGGTCAAATTTTGAGGGGACAAGGGAGGGGGACATCTGGAATAACTTCCAAGTCTCTGGTGTGTGTGGTGTGGGATGAGGCTCCTGGCGCCCTGAACAGAGGCAGAGAAGAAAGAGAGCAAGCTGACCTTTGGGGAAAAGGAGATGATTCTGGATAAAAGCTGGCTTTGATGATTCCTTCAGAAAACGTCTTCCTTAATAATGTCTCCAGTTGGCCGCCCCTGACTCTGGCTACAATCCACCCTACACAGGGATGCTCATGTATGCAGGTATTTTCCATTAACTTAACATTTTTGCTTTGCAAGTGCCCATTGGTCTTTTCTACCAGGTGATGGCAGGGGCTGCAGTGTTGCCCCTCACCCAGTGCAGAGAGAAGCTTTAGAAGGGAGAGTAGAAGCCTCTTCTCTCAGGTGTCTGTCCTCCAGCCCCAGAAGGCACAGAGCACAGCACAGAGCATTCTCTGCACAAAGGACGTGCTCAACCAAAGCAGATGGCCAACAGTTTCCTTCTTACCATTTTAGCCCCAAGGAAAGGATGCACCCTTACTGGTCTCCTACCAAATATGAATCCTGTGAACAATTTTGAAAAGAAAATGAAAGCTTCCAAATGCTGTACCAACACTCAGACCTCTTCTCAAATGCCAACGGGCGGAATATCTGCCTACTCCGTGCACATTACCGGCAGTGGCTTCCTGCGTGACTCAGCGCCTTGTCTCACTCTTCCAAGGATAAAGGCGACTGTGCTTAAGCCACATATAGATAAAGCCACTGACTGCCAGGGACGCACAGGCTCTCGGAACAGCCTGAGCGCCGTGCTTCTCGCAGTCTGGCGGGTGGAGGTGTGGAGCACCGCCTGAGGTGCTCTGTACTTAACGCTTCTGACTTCCAACTCTCGCTCCAGGGGCAGGGCCCACAGCCTCTCTAAAGCAGGGGCTAACTTTAAATGCTGGAACACGACACATGATAGAGTGATCCTCTGTCCTTGGAGAGCCAAATACTCAACCACTGAGGCAACCCAGGCCCGTTGCAAACAAAAGAACTGCTTAGAGAATGAAGTGCTGTGACTTGGTTTCTCATGGTCCTTAAAGATATGCCAGCAAACACCATAGCTCACGCTCTCCTCTCCTTACTCATTGACTCAGTTCTTACTGGTGAGGGTGCAAGTCTCTACCTTCCCAGTGAGAGCTCTGTTCTACACAGAAAGCTTCCCTGACGCATTCAGAAGAAGGTATGTGTTTCTATTCCAAGTTCACAGAAACAGACCAAACAGGCCAAGGTTAAGACCTTGATTTCCTCTCCAATGACCTTTCCTCCAGTGATTTCTCCCTAATTTATGTAAGACTGCCTGGCTCTCCCGGCACGGTTCTGGGGAATCTAGAACCTCATTTATGAAGAAGCCTGAAGCTGCTCCCACAGAGGCGCTGGTGAGCAGGCATGCCAGCAGCTTCGGAACGTCCCCGCCGCATTCTGGCGCATCACACTGGGCCCAGAGGTCCTTGCTGAGTTTCACACGTGGACCACAAATGATCTGGCCTCTCAATGGACAGTGCAACATCTGAATTTCACGGGGCCGGTGGGGACATTAGTGCTCAGGACACAACGTTCAACAACATTCACGAATTTTAACTAGGCTGCAGCTCCTCCTAGAATAGGCAGAGGAACCGAGCCTGCACCATGGATTAGCTGGGGACTTGGGCAGGGGTGTGAGGCTTGTCTTTACTTGCTCT
>NW_006295180.1:2577126-2586090 GCF_000327345.1 Myotis davidii | reverse complement strand
AGACTACTCCAGGTCTGCTCAGAGATGAACTAGTAGAGGGATTCACAGGGCTCAGTATATAGTCATACCCACAGCTACCACCCATTGCAGTAAAAGAATACAAAGCAAAACCAGCAGGAGAAAGGCTCATGGGGCGAAGTCTAGGGGAACTGGTTTCTAAGACTCATCTCCCAGGGGAGTCACAGGACACGCTTTACTCTTTTAGCATCAAGTGGTGACCCCAGGTGTGAGTGGCCCACCAGGGAAGTTCATTAGAGACTTCGTGTCCAGGGTTTTATAGAGGCTGGTCCCGTAGGCACCCCCGCCTAGCCTGTACCAGATTCCAAACCCCCAGAAGGAAGGCAGGTGTTCAGTAAGCCATACTGTCTGCACAAACAGTTTAGGCACAGTGAGCCGTGC
This sequence comes from Myotis davidii, assembly GCF_000327345.1. Lineage (NCBI taxonomy): Eukaryota > Metazoa > Chordata > Mammalia > Chiroptera > Vespertilionidae > Myotis > Myotis davidii. The sequence continues at coordinate 2,585,691 of NW_006295180.1, read as the reverse complement.
TGGTCACTTAGGGAAAGCTTTACGTCGGAATAGGGAACGCCCGATGCCTTGACATTAGCGAGGCTCTCGCCTGGAGGCTGGCCCGATCCAACAGCCTTCCCATTTCTCAGCCACAATGCTTGTTCTCTGTACACCCTTGGCAACTCCTACCAAAGTTCTTAGAGGACAGCACAGAATTGCTCAGAACCAGAAGGGCCCTGGAAGAACATCTGGTCCTTTCCCCTGAGGACACAGATGAAGAAAGAGAGCCACCGGGAGGTTAAGTGACTTGCCCAGAGTAAGTCTGGGTTTGAAGGCCTCTTTTCCTCTGCCAGACTCCCCTGGCCTCTGACACTGACCAGGCCCTGAGAGAAGGGGAACAGACCGGCAACATGAACGCCTGAGCAGCCTGGCTGTGTGGCCATTCGGTCATGACAGACGAGAGGTCAGGGAGCATGCAGGGTCACGCCCGGTCTATCTAAATAAACAGTCACTCTGCAGGCATGCCGAGACCTCACAGCAAAGCCCTCCTGGTAGATATCAAGCAGGTGGCTCCAGGGGGTCTGAAATTTGAAGCCAATAGCTTGGGGAACAAGGACAGTCAAAGGCCACTCAGCTTGTCATGGCCCCGAGTAAACAGGCTGCACTGTCATCCCAGGGCAGCAGGAAGTCCAATCAGCAAAGGGAACAGAAGGCATCGACTGAGGCAGTAAGAACCAAGGTCAGGGGAGCGTTCACCATGTATACTAGGTTAAGGTCAAAAAGACTCAGCATCTTGGGTCAAATCTAGCCTCGGAGGGAGGGTGCCTACATGGCATGTTCTCCTTAACTGGCTCCCTCTCTCCCACCCAACCCCCCAATTCTTGATCCTCACACACAGAAGGGAAGTAGACCTGTGGGATCTGGATTGGATTGAAGACTCCAGCTCAGTCTGGCTACTACCTTTAGGAGGGTAAAGCCAGGTTTTGATGGTAGTCGCCGTTGTCTACACTGTGGACTGAGAAGCAGGAGAAGTCAGCGGTCAAGGCCCAGAGGGTAGGCAAAGGGAGAGCACTCCCTGGTTCCGAGCCTTCCCAAGGCCAGGCCACAGCTCTGCCAGAGGCTCCAGGAGACCCCGTACTCTAGTCATACCCGCCTGCCCCACCCATCTCCTTACACCTCCTCCTGGAGCCGGTTTCTGTGACTTGCAGGCAGAACAGGCTTACTGATCACCAGCAGCAGTGGCTGACTTGGCTTGCAGAGCCAGCCTCCGCACGCTTTATGACAAGAAAGCCTGTGGGAATGTTCCAGATCAAAGGAGGCTAAAGAGACAAGGGCCAGGGGTGGCAGGGCCCAACGGGCAAGGTGTCTGCTCTCAGCAGACTGACCCTTGGGATCATGCAGTGACGAAGCTGAGCCTTTGGAGCCTTGAGACCTGAGCAGGCGGTGTCACTCCTCGGGGCCTCAGCGTGCCCCGTCTGTAAAATACCTAATGATGCAGGCCCATCATCTCTTTCCAAAATCTCTGGGCCAGATTCAGGTTAGAATTTCCCAGGTTTTAGAAAGGTAACATGGTACATTTACTCCCGGCATTTTACTGCGGAGAAATATGTGAGCATTCACATGATGTCAGAAAACAAAAAACAAAAAAACAGTAAATTTCCTCACATCAGTTCAGCTCAGGTTCTGTAATCAAATGAGTTTGCAGCAAACCAAAGAAGACATTCCATTTTCAGACTTGGGTTTTTGGGATTTCTTTGTGTGTGCGCGCGCACGCACACGTGTGTTTGGGGGGCAGGCAGGGCAGGGGGTGGGGGGAGCGTTGCTGTTTAGAATTGAGGATTAGGGAGCATGGTCCCCTCTCCCCTCAGGTTATTGTGAGGATTACATGGATTAAACCGGGAGCAGCGCTTTGCACAATGCCCGTTATCACCTGCGATTACATCACTCCATGCCTGTCTCTCACCAGGCTGCAGACTTCTTAAATCCCAGAGATATTATCTTAGTCGGCCTTTCTTATAAATCCACCTTAGCACCTAAGGGGAGTGTTTTGTGCACAGCAAAGCTTGAATAAATGTTTGTTAAATGGTACTTTTTTTTTCAGTACTCAGAACACAACGATCTTTGCCCAATCTCTGGAGGAGATAATTATTCAGTCATTTGAAGATGTATACATCGGGAAATTCAGGTGGTAACATCCTTACTCCTCTCAATTCACCCCTTTTTAAAGCATCCTTGATAATATGTGCCATGTTCTCCTAACTTCAAACAAATGAGAGATATACAGTATAGGTAGTAGCAGCAACAACTTACAGTCAGTGAGAATTACAATATGCCAAGTGTTGTTTGAAGAACTTTATATGTACTAACTTATTTGACCCTGTCAGTTTCTTTTTTTTTTTCACCCATTTTACTAACATGGAAGCAAGGTAGGCAACTTGCCCAAAGACACACAGCTTAGCAAGCGGCAACTTTCAACCCCAGGCACGGGACCCCACCACCTATGCCCCCATGGTCTCTCACACAGGTGAGCACAAAAACCCCTTTACCCGCTTATGAGTTGAACTGTGTCACCCCTTTCCCCACATAAGATGTTGAAGTCCTAACCCCTAGTATCTGTGACTTTATTTGGAAAGGAGGCCGTGGCAGATAATCAAGTTAAAGTGAGGTAACTGGGTAGCCCTAATCCAATGATTGGTATCTTTATAAAAAGAGGACAGTTAGACCCAGAGACAGACACGCACACAAGTAGAATGCCACTGGGCATGAAAGCAGAAATGGAGTGACCGGTGGCCAGCAAGCCACCAGAAGCAGGAGAGGCCTGGAGCACCCTCCCTCACAGCCTCAGGAGGAACCAGCCCGCCGACACCTCGATTTAGCCTCTGGTCTCCAGAACTGTGAGAAAACCAATTTCTGTGGCTTAAACCAGCCCGTTTGTGGTTCTTGGTAATGGCAGCCCTAGCAGACTACAGAGAGACCATCAAGCATTTAAAGGAGCTGGGCTGGAACCAGCACGGCCAACGTCTCCTCACAGCAGCCCTGCCAAGGCGCACGTACTCCTGATGCAATAACGCACCCTCGCTGGAGCCGGAGCACGAGATCCAGGACGCTGGGGCTTTCTGCTCCCGGGCACGTGCCCAAATCCTACTTCCTGGCCTTTCAGTGACTAATTATTTTAAGAAACCAAGAAACCATGAGAAGAGACATTTCCACGCTACCCACTTGCTCCTTAGAATGAACAATAGCACAATTCCTGCCCATGAGCACATTCGTCCTCCCTCACGTCACCACACAAGGAAACTTCCCCCTCACTGCACAAGCCCACTGCTGGCATCCTCCACCTCCCACAGACCCAGGCCCCTTCATGAATCAGAGATGACAGCTGACAGCCTGAGACAGATGCCAACACTTCCTGTGGACTACAAACGGGGGACAGATGTGGCCCCACATGGGAGACCAGAGCCAGAGTCAGGGAGGTGGTAGGGGGCTTCTTCAGAGCCCCCGACCCTGGCTTCATCCTCTGGCTTTCCCTCATAGCAAACCTCTGGCTGCTGTGAAACGAAAAACCACAGGTAGATTATAAATGCATCTGGATGAGATTTTATACCATCGGATACTGTGGCTCCTGCTAGAGTCTAGGGTTTAGTCATCTGAGGCCCTCTGATCTAAATCTCCCTGCATGTGTGCCTGTCACATTGGAGCCCTACACACACACACACACACACACACGCCCAGCCACCAAGGCTCCTGCCCCTGTAAGTGTCTAAGCAGAAGCGCACACCTCCTTAAACATTCTGAGGGCTTGGCAGTGAGCAGATGCACCCAGCGAGGTGTGCGGCAGTCAGGTTTCTGACCCGGTCCACACTGAGTTTTACGCTCAGGGCTAGTGCTTTCAGAAGTCCCTATCACTAAATCACCTTGGTAATTCCAGACGCCCATCTGGGTTTTGTTTCCTGAGAGGGAGGCCACCCCAGCTCACAGAAGCCGTGGAGAACTGTCCAGGCAGGGAGGCTACCGCGAGTGAGAAATCCCCGTCTCTGCTCTGAATGTGGTTGCAGGAACCCCAGAGATGTGAACACATTATTCTAAGGAGAAAATCCTCATGAGAGCTCACCAGAGACTGACAGAATGATGGGAAGTGTCCGAAACTGGAGGCAAGGGGGTGTCATTGAACCAAAACAGCAGCAAACCAGAAGTCCTGCCACTGCCCGTCCACGGCGCCCTGCAGAGGCTGTCTGACAGTCTGCTTGGACCCAGGAAGCCCAGCAGAAGAGCAGTAAATGTCTAAGCCAAACCTAGCACAGACACCCACGCAAAGAGACACATTAGATCAGCAAGAGCACAAAAGGTCAAACTGCCTGAGTCCTTCCTGCACGTGTGTGTTCACATACCCACTGCTGGCACCTGGTGTAGGAGGGGAGACTGACCAACTGACGCACCCTCACCGGAACGCCCAGGTGTAGTTTAACATCTGCCTGGTCAGGCCTTTGTGGACAGCACTGTCAAGTAGGGAGTGTAGTAGAACCGTCCCTCTAGTTTGACTACTGCTAATTATTCTTAAAATACTGCCAGGCATGGTCCTGATACAGCAGCCCTCGATGCTCAACCACTGAGCCAAACCGGCCAGGCAGCTTTTTAAAACTTTTAATAAATATTGTCTTTCGCCCATTTAAATACAAGTTAACTTTAAACTTACCCATTGTAGCCACCTCTAATAGTTTTAGAATAAAGCAAGAATCTAAATAAATATATGGACATCTTAACGGCTCTCTTGCTGCAGATGATCAATCCCGAACAGGAGGTTAGGCCCTGACAGAGCTGCACTTCTTAGACCGGGCACTGCACCCCTCCCCACACACGCCAGGCAGACGGAAGCCTCCTAGGAATAAACGCGTTCATATTCAGACAATCACAGGACTTTGCTGAATAGAATGAAAAGTTCACATGAATATTTAAAATGAGACTTTATTGTCCTGTAAGAGGGGTTGAGCTATTCTGGGTTACCTGAACAGAGGAGTTTGGGAACCCTTTGCAAGGGCACCCATTCTGCTAACACATGGGGGAACATTCCCATTCCTCCTTGTTCTGATGACGAATAGGTGACTTTAGTGGCCCACACAGGAAAAGCAAAGATGGGCCTTTCCACCATACACAGGAGGCAAAGGGGCCACACTGCACAGTGGAGCAGATCAAAGCCATATCCACCAGGCACAGACCATGCACGACTGCAAGGGGAGCGTAACCTTCCCCAACGCTCCCTCCTGTGGATCCTGAGTCAGAACTGCCAGAAGCAAATGGGCACCTGCCAGGAATTCGAGAGGTGACCTGGACTTGCTGTAATTTTCCAGAGTCTACAATAAGGAATAGCCTCTAAATGCTCTACAGCAGAGGTTCTCGAACTTTTTAAACAGGGGGCCAGTTCACTGTCCCTCAGACATTCCACACATGCACACTGCGGGCCCAGATGAGTCAGCTGCTAAGCAGGACAGGCAGCGGCGGCAAAAACACCCCGCCAGCCGGATAAATGTTTTCGGCGGGCCACATGCGGCCCTCAGGCCGTAGTTTGAGGACCCCTGCTCTACAGTATGTAAAACTGTGCTGAACAGATAGCAGGTACTCAATAAATGTTTGGGAATGATGATTAATAAGCCTGCTACCTGCAGAGAGCCAGCCAAGGAACTTGGCTCACCTGTCTACCAGTAGCACCAATACTGCGGGGTAGTGCCCTGGAGTCTCCATTTCTAACAGGCCCCTTGTCCACCCCCAACCCAGGGGCCTCAGAAGCTCTTAGAGAAGTTGATGCATAGAAAAAGTCACATGCCCAGGCAATGATGGAGCTGGGACCAGAGCCTAGGCCTGGATCATGCCACACTTGATACTTCTGTGCTAGAGCATTACTGATTATTGATGGAGATCGGGTATTTCCTCTAAGCGTTAGCACCCATCTATAATTCCTGCAGCTGGTTCAGAGTAAGAAAAACATCCTCGGTGTAGCTCTGAACTGGCCTCTAGCTTTTGTTCTTTGGAAGTGGCCGTCAGCCTGTTCTGGCAAAAAGTAAGTAAACATGGAGCTTGCACTGGCTCAGCTTTCAGAGCTCTGAAATATTTCCCTTGGGCGACTCCAGCGACAGCCTTCAGTTTAACCAGGAAGCACCTTCTATTCAGGCAACAGCAGAGGTTCCAGATATGATTCCTGGAGCTCAGACGGGAGGTCAGATGACTTCTCTCCTTCCCATCAGCCTCTAGCCTATCCTACAAGCCTAGAGGTCTCAGCTCATCCATGAGGATGTCTAAACTCGAGACAAAACCCAAATCTAATTGATCTTTCCTAGTCTTTTGGCACTGTTTTCCTCATTCATATATTTAAAAACCTTCTTTGTATTATATGTAATCTTTTAAGCCATTTCCAAACTCCTGTGAAATAGAGATGTAACCAATAATGCTCCCCACTGAATTCGTAAGGTAACCTGGTATGACAGAGAGATCAGACTGACCCTGACTTCAGTCCCAGACCCTCCCGATAGCTGTATGACCTTCAAGAAGTGGTCTGAACCCTGAGCCCCATTTCCCACCTCTATAGAAGGTGCTGGTCCCTGCATTACAGCAGTGTTGTGAGGACAAAAAGAGATGACACGGGACTGCTGTTTGGGGGTGGTACGGCCCCAGTTGTTATTACTAAGGCAACCAGAAAAAGATCCCACTGCCCCTCGGCAAAAGAAGTGAATTGAGAGAGAGGTGAGGGGGCATTTCTGGTGCGATTTCTTGTAAGAAGTGATGTGGAGTGGTGAGAAGAAAAGCCCGAGAGGCAGCCATGACAGTAACCAATGGGTGAGACCAATGCTTTGCTCCTCAAAGGCAAGATGGACAGGAAGAAGAAAGGGACATGAAGGAAAGACCCAGAGATTCTGTCCCATCTTTAACAATTGTCATGGACTGAATTGTGTCCCCCCCAAAAAGATGTACCTCAGAATATAAACTTAAATAGAGTCTCTGCTGATGATCAAGTTAAGCTGAGGTCGTTAGGTTTGAACCCTAATCCAATTTGACCAGTATCCTTATAAAAAGGGCAAATTTGGAGACAGACAGGGAGAAGGTCACACGGAGATGAAGACAGAGATCTGAGTGATGCATCTACAAGCCAAGAACCTCGAGATGGCCAGCAACCACCAGAAGCAGGAGAGAGACCAGACTCTCTTCACAACTTGGTCTTGGACTTCCAGCCTCTAGGACTGTGAGACAGCAGATTTCTGTTATTTAGGCCACCCGTTTTGTGGTACTTTGTTACAGCAGCCCAGGAAACTGAGACACCGATGGAGAGGAGGCCGTTGTTATTATAGTCCATATTACTGTTGTTGTTATATTTTAACACTTCTGGGCACTAGAGCAATGCTGAGTGCTGGCCTTAGCTCTGCCCTCGTCGCTGCCATGGGGACCACTGTTGTCCAGGTTTCTATAGCTCTCCTTATCAGTGCCCTTCCCCCCAAGCTGGAGCTCACACCAGGTCCCAAGTTAACACACCTGGACACGTCCTCACCACTCAGACTCGATTCGGAAACACTCCTTCACTTCATCCTATGCTAACTCTCTGAAGTACTGACTGGTCTGTTTGTCCCATTGGCCCCATCCTGATGCCACCATTGCCAGCAATGCCCACAGATTCTGTCCCCTCTGAACTCTGACATGGAATCGGGCAACATGCTCCTTTGAGGGAACAAGTCAAGTTGGGATAACAATCGACTCTGGCAGTGACCCTCGTATCTCTAAAGAATATGCCGCCATCTCCAGTTGAGAGCTTCTCTCTTCACTTCCTCCTGCGGTAGATGAGGGTTCAGTTCTCTACTTTATTTCTCTAAATAGGCCTCGGTAAGTTTAATTATATGCTTGTGGGGAAGGTTGGAAACACATCCACAAATTCCTTGATGCTCCTCTCATCAAGAGGGAGAATATAGAGACAACCAAGGTGGCGGCATAGGTAAACACCTGAACTTGCTGCCACGTACAACCACATTAAAACTACAACTAAAAGACAAAATGAATACCACCCAGAACCATGGGAAGGTTGGCTGAGTGGAAATTCTACAACTAGAAGGAAAGGGAAAAGTGCACTGAGTCCGGTACGAGGTGCAGAGGTGTGGAAGTGCGGAGGTATGGAGGCTCATGCGAAAGAGGCTGCCAGCTGGGTACGCTGTTGTCTTTTTCAGTCGGGAGGGAGAAACAAGCTCCCGACTGCTCTGAACTCCAGCTCCAGGTGAGAATTTGGGGACCTAGACTCATATGGAGAGAAACTGGACTGTCTGGCATCGGGCCAGAATGTGAGGGCGGCTTTCTCGCAGAGATGCTTGCAGCGGTCATTGTTCCTGCACGGGGCCACGGGACAGAGACCCCAGGACCTCTCCGAGACAGAGCAGACTGGCAGCCATTGAGGTTTGCTCCACCCTGGTGATTCCCTGAGACCCTGCCCCACCCAATTTACAACCCTACCCAAGCTGTACGCAGAGGCTTTTGCATATGAATGGCCTTGCCTTTCTCTGCCTAAAAACCTGGGCAGACTCAGTGAGTGCCAAAGCCCCACTGAAGCAAGTCCTGCCCCATAAGGGTGTCTCCAGC
>NW_006295180.1:2560452-2574113 GCF_000327345.1 Myotis davidii | reverse complement strand
GCGGGGGGCGCGCGGTGAGGGAAGAGACTGGACAAAAATCGTGCACCTATGGATGAGGACAGTGGGTGGGGAGTGAGGGAGGAGAGTGGGTGGGAACTGGGAGGAGGGGAGTTATGGGGGGAAAAAAGAGGAACAAATGTAATAATCTGAACAATAAAGATTAAAAAAAAAAAAAAAGGAGGATATATTCCCTTCTCCCTCCAGGCCCTTCTGCACTGCCACCCTAGGGGTCTTCTAATGCAGGGCTGGTGGGTCACTCCTCACTCCCAGAGAACGGCTGCTCCTTGGGTAGTGTGAAAACCCTTTGCTGTGCTAAGCTGCGTCTCCCGCTTTGTTCCTGACCACAGCCTGAACTCAGGGCACCCTCCCTGAACCCACCGTGCCCCCTCCTGGTGCTGCCCATCGGCTCACACTGCTTCCTCACCAGGAAAGCTCTCCCACTAAAGCTTCGCTCATACATCACCGCTTCTGCAAAGTCCCCCTTTGTGCCGCCACACCTGTCCCCTCTGAGACCCCATGGAAGTTACCCAAGGCCAGCACAGCCCTGTCACTCTGTCACAGCATCTCCCGAGGGACTGTATCCCCTGGAGGGCAGGGACCCCAATTCACTCTGCTTCTAACAGACTCAAGATAAGCAACTTCTGAATCGCATCTGAGCTGCCCTCAGGAATCCCAGGGGCCTCCCGGGAGCCACCAATTAGTGGTGTTGGATGGGAGTTTCTAAAGGAGAAAAGAAGGGAATTGGATCAATGTTCTGGCTGGCACCAGATCCTGCCTTAGTTTTCATTTCCCACCTCTCGTGGTGATGGGCACCAGCGATGCCCATGTCCATGGGTGCACACGGTGAGTCACCCATGCACCTGGGACACAGGGGTCACCTTGAGCTGGTCATGCCTGAGGTCGGGAGGCAGCAGAGCGGTGTAAGAGGCCAACAGCACATTCACATTGTGACTTTGACAGTCTGTTTTGTTGTGTTTTTGTATAATGTCTACTTTTGATCTCCTAACATGTCCCTTTGGAAGCAGGAAGTCCATGTCGACATGTATGGAGTCCCCATTATATCCCTGGCCGAGTGTCTTGTTCACGGTGGGCCCTCCATCAGCGCTGCTCTCGTGACCATCACGGGCAGCCCTCAGGCTCCTGGTGTCACTGAGCCGGAGCCTCACCAAGGGCCTCTGCCCTCCCCGTTCAGCCCCCACATGTGTCATGCCGCCATTGGGAACACCCTGGATCTCCCGAGGCCCTACCACAGCTGTGATTCCTCCAGCACAGCCTCAATGGCTAATGAGTCAGCGCAGCCTCCCCCATGTTTGTCCATCCATGGCCAGCTCACATCTTCCACCCTCCAGAGCAGGGCGGTACCACTCTGCCCTCACATTGCCCATTCCTCCTTCAGCAGCTGTTTCCTGTCAGCCGAATCTGCGATGGTGTGCTGTTGATTTTCCCTTTATCTGGTATGTATGAGGTACACCCTTTCCCTCACCATAAATTCCTCCCTCTGACTTCAGAGAGAAGAATGCTCCTCCTCCATCATTCCATCCCACCCCACCTCCACCAAGGATGCCAGCAAGCACAGGGCTGTGTCCCACCTCTCGGAGTGATGGGCAATAAGGATGCCAATGAGTGCCTCACATTCCATCTGCGAGTACCAAGGACTGTGCAGTGAGTCACCAAACCCCCGGGGCACTGCAGGCCCCTCCCTCTTGTCAGGCCTGACACTGAGAAGCAGCACAGCAGTTTAATGGCCTGAAGGGCAGGTGCAGGTTCTGATGCTGGCAGTTGCTAGCTGTGTACCCCTGGGTGAGTTACTTAACCTCTCTGTTTCTCCATCTGCAAATGAAGCTAATCACTTCCTCAGAGTGTGGTGGTAAGAATTAAGTGATATTCCTGGTACATGACACCTATTACACTTTTAACAAAAGAGGTTGCCTTTCTGTGTAGGAGGAGCTGACATGGCTCATCTTGAGTGCTCATTATCTAGTCACAGAAAAAAAACAGAAGTGAATGAGATAAATTCTTTTAGCAGCCTGGAGCCATTTATTCCTTTGGGAGCTGGTGATCTTGTTCCCATTTCTGAATGTCATGAATTAGGGCTCTTCCCAGACATAATTTCTGTCCCTCTGTTTACCCCTCCCATCAGAGCCAAAATGAATTGGCAGAACACCTCAGATCAGTTGCTGGCTCAGCACAAATGAGCAGGCTATGAGCTTCCCACCTCTCTCCTTCAGTCCTCTCAGCCATGAGGACCTGGGAGAAGAAATCATTTCCTGACAAGTAAAATAAGCTGAGTTATATGTTCTGCCAAAGCCCCTCAAGGTTGACTCTGACTACCAGAACTCTCTGAGACCCAGTGAGAAAAAAATCACACCCCTCCTTTCCTGGGCCCCTTCATCTTTTCATAAGGGCCTTGAGGTCAATGCCAACTCCTAGAAGTCTGTCCTCCAAACCTCAAATGTACGCGTTAGCTTTGCAAACAACAAAAACGAACCAATGCACCCTGAGGGTAACTTATGCACCGGGTTTCCCACTGTCGGCTTCCTTTTGGCCATTACATCTGCCTAGAGCCGTGGTCGGCAAACTGCGGCTCGCGAGCCACATGCGGCTCTTTGGCCCCTCTTCCTAAGCCGTAGGAGTACCCTACTTAAGTTAATAACAATGTACCTACCTATATAGTTTAAGTTCAAAAAATTTGGCTCTCAAAAGAAATTTCAATCATTGTACTGTTGATATTTGGCTCTGTTGACTAATGAGTTTGCCGACCTCTGGCCTAGAGGGAGGTGTCTAGAAGAAAGCAACTGAGGAAAGCGAAGCACCTCATGTTCAGGCTGCAAATGCCATCCAAGGAGCTCAGCAAGTCGGTGAAGATGGGCTGCTAAGATTTCATCAGGCAGAAAGCATCTCTGTTTTCAAACTGTCAAGTCACACAGGTGAGCAATTAAGCCACTGAAAGGAAGAAGGGAAAGGTTTCTGAAGGATCATTTACAAATGCAAAGCACATTATCTGAACACCGCCTGGGGCATTTAATTAACTACATGCCCCAGGTAAGCGTTTAGCCGACCTTTTCCTACCCACCAGGACCCGGAAAGGTGGAGCCGAGTCCAGCCTTCAGTTGCAGGGCTGCATGGGAGACCTGACGGTCAGGAACAGGACGGGACAGGGAGTGTGTGGGGTGGGGCTCGATGCCTACAGTCAGAGGCAGAAGCAGGGCAGTATCCCAGATCCACCATAGGAGTCACTAGCCACAGGCAGCTACTTACATTTAAATTAATGAAAACCGAACACAATTTAAGGTTCAGCTTCGCCTGAGCCACACGTGTGGCTACTTAAATTGAAATGCATTGAAATGGAATGAAATGTAAAATTCAGTTCTTCATTCGCACTAGCCACATCCTGCTCAACAGCCACCTGGGCCAGCAGTCCCCACATTGGACAGCAGTGCTGAACAGACGGTGCCCACCACCACGGGAGCTCTGCTGGGCACGCTGCTCCAACGGCCCTCCAAGCTCTTTCCTCTCCACCAGGATTTGGGTCTCGTTTTTACCACAGGTATCGTCCATTAAGCATTGTGAAATCAGCTCAGCGGGACAGGACCAGCTTTCCTCCTTCTTAATGAAACAGAAGAGAAACTATCATAGTGCATTACATGCCAATGAAATAAAAGTAAGTTCCAGGTCATAAATCTGTTTTAATTTTATGCCACTTTATTTACACACACACACACACACACACGTTATCTATAGCTATACCTTTATAGTTATGTATCTACTGGGCCACGATGTGTTTCTTCCTATGGCTCAAGGTCAAAAGAAGTTAGACGCCCTGCTCTACAGCGTGCTCCTTGTCTACAGACATTTGGGTACTTTTGCCCCCGCTCATCTTCCCCTTTTTGGGGTGACTCAAATCACAAGAGAGTGAGGCAGAGTGCCTGCTGCACAGCTCCACACATGGGTTTTCCTCCAGACCTGATTTTCCCCATGTGCTCTGCCCTGTAATCATTTAGCCTGGGCATGCAGCCAGGCAACTGGAAGGATCCAGACACTAATCTGGGCTCCAGTGCCCACAGGGGTAGGGGCAGGGGCAGAGGAGAGGCAGACAGACCCACAGTGAAGCTCACACCAATTCTGTGGCCTGTGAAGTCTGGCCCTTCTATATTGACAGCAGAACAAAGATGAGTCAGAGCATCATTCCCCCTTCCCCCAAAGGTTAAGAAGAGCCTAGAAGTCATTCTTGCTCCCTTAGCCCACAGCTCCATCCTCTCCAGCTATAGTCCCCAAAGGCCAAAAGAAACTGGAAAACCACTCCCCTCATAGTGATGGTTAATTTTATGTTAGGTCCTGGAACCCAGATATTTGGTCAAATGATATTCTAGATCAGTGGTTCTCAACCTGTGGGTCGCGACCCCTTTGGGTATCAGACGACCCTTTCACAGGGGTCACCTAAGACCATCGGAAAACACATCGATAATTACATATTGTTTTTGTGATTAATCACTATGCTTTAATTATGTTCAATTTGTAACAATGAAAATACATCCTGCATATCAGATATTTACATTACGATTCATAACAGTAGCGAAGTTACAGTTATGAAGTAGCCATGAAAATAATTTTATGGTTGGGGGTCACCACAACATGAGGAACTGTATTAAAGGGTCACAGCATTAGGAAGGTTGAGAACCACTGTTCTAGATGTTTCAGCAAAAGCAGTTTTTAGATGAGATTAAATTTAAATAGCAGACTGGAGTAAAGCAGGTTATTCTCCATAACCGGCGAGAGGCTCATCTAATCAGTTGAAAATCTTAATAAAAAAAAAAAAGAGTGATTTCCCCTAAAGAAGAGGGAATTCTGCCAGCAGACTGTCTTCAGACTTGAACTGCAACACTGACCTTTCCCTGGGTCTCCAGCCTGCTGTATGGCCCTGCAGATCTCAGACTTGCCAGTGTCCACAGTGCATAGTCAATTTCTTAAAATTAATATTTTTACACACACACACCCTATTGTTGTGTCTCTCTGGAGAACACAATCAGATTCTACGCAAAGCAAGCCCCCTCACTGTCCCAGGGGCTCTCCAACGCCACCTCCTCTGCGCAGCACTGCTGCTAGTTCTGTGCTCATTTCGTAGTACAGTGGCTGTGCCACATTTTTGCAAACAGAATTATTGTGCCTTGTACCACCGCTCCTATTTGGATCCTAAACCTTGTTACTAAAGCTTGGTCTGTAAGCCAGCTGGATCAGCAACCCTGGAAACTTGTTAGAAATGCAGAATCTCGGGCCCCACCCAGACCTAAGGACTCCAAGTCTGCATCTTAACAAGATGGTCAGATTATGTTAAAGTTTGAAAAGCACTCTTTTGTTTTATTTTTTAAATAAATTACCTTTTTATTTTTTAAATGCCAACCCAAGGATATTTTCCCATTGATTTTAGAGAGAGTGGAAGAAAGAGGAAAAGACAGAGAGAAATATCGATGTGAAAGAAACACACTGATTGGTTGCCTCCTACACACGCAGGTACATGCCCTTGACCGAATCAAACCCAGGACCCTTGGTCCAAAGGCCAACGCTCTATCCACTGAACCGAACCAGTTAAAGCGAGAAGCACTCTTTTAAACAAAACTCCTTAACCTTGAGAAACATTTAAAAATACCATTGCCTAATTCCTACCCTCTTACGTAATTGCTCTGAAGTGCAGCCTGCATGTCAGTATGTTCGAAATCTTCCTGGGTGCCCGATGTGCAGCTGGGCTGAACCACTGTAAATGAACCCCTCATGTTTTTAAGAGGAATTGGGTCCGGCAATGTTAGGAAACTGTGTCAGGCCACAACGTAAGGTAGCATCAAGAAGAGGACCCCATCAAGGCTCCTTTCTCTCTAAAAATGTCAAGGAGAGAGAAAGAGATCCATATGCACTATTAGCAGATGTAAAACGAAACCGGGTCATCCAACACCCATCTGATGCAGGACACTGTCAGCACACCAAACGTCTCCTCAGCAAAGAACCCGCAGGGCTCTCTATGAACACAAAGATCCTCTGAGTTTAGACTGGATCTCAGGAACCTCCCTATTGATGATGAGCCTCAAACCCGGAAACTGAGTGTAAATTAGTGCTGGGAAAGACATGAGCCACCCTCCACCACCACCACCACCCCCTCTTCTAGGGCAACCCAAAACATCCCCCACGGACACAGATCCTGCCTCAATCGGCTTCTTCATTTTCTGCTGGCCCCTGAGTCTTTGCTCATGTAACTCTGTGGAAGCTACAGGATGATATTATTGTGCCTTCTTAGTGTTCCCAGATGGCGTGGGTTTTCCACCTGAGTTAGGAGGTAACAGGGAGAAAAGATGGGAGAAGTAAACAGTTACTTTCCTTTCAAGACCCTCCCTAGGGTTTGTCTTTATGCCAACCTGTGGGGTCTACTCACTCCTCTGCCAGGGGGATGATCAGTAACAACAAGCTTCCCACACACAATGCATTCATGTCACATCTCTACCTTTTATGGTGACGACACGCAGAGGGGGCCCGACTTGGACGGACACTGGCATGACAAGCAGCTGCACCCAGCCAATGACTCAAGTGTGACAGGGTGATTCTCTGTGGTCTCCCTCCCTCTGGTCTCCTGTAGACTGTCCCCACTACAATTTCTGGTCTGGAGTGGCTTGGAATGAACCTCCCTTTGATCTGCTGCTGACAGTGCAGTAGTTCTTCTTGGGCAAAACTACATCTTTCCTTAGTGCAGTGGAGCACCATCTGCTTAATGGGGCACCTGCCGAAAAGCTAACCCCAACACCCACTGTGCCCAGAAGTTGTACCAAACACCACTAAACTCCTAACTTGACAGCGGGTAGTAGCAACTACCCATACAGATGTGTTCTCAGCAGTGACATTAAAGGGGAAAAATCCACACCATCATGGGCACAGTGCACACCCTCATACACACATACACACAGATGTACACACAAACTGCCGACTAAGCAGCTATCACACTAAGCCACACCATCCATGCCACTTTGTCCCCAGAATGCAAGCATCGCCTCCCTTGAAGATAAAGGAAAGACTTCTTCCTGCTATAAAGGAGACCTGTGTGTGTTTGTATAACAGATTTAACAGATATACACACACACACACATACACACACACACACACACATACACACAAAAAAAGGCTGATCAACCAGTTGACAGCAATGGTAATAATACAGCACTTAAAAATATTTACCAAACCAAATCATTTTTTCCCAGCCAGTGCCAAGTCTTTAAAGTGAGTTACTGGAAAGAGACCAAGGGTGTACACCAAGCATGTCAAACTTGCGGCTGGCGGGCCAAGGCATGCGGCCCACGAGGCATGCGGCCCACCAGCTGCGAGTTTGACATGCCTGGTGTACACACAGAGAGAAAGGACCATGTGAGGACATGGGGAAAAGATGGCCATCCGCAAGTCAAGGAGATAGGCCTCAGAAAATTCCAAAATTGCCAGCATCTTGATCTTAGACTTCCAGCCTGCAGAACTGTGAGAAAATAAATGTCTGTTGCTTAAGTTAAAAAATAAAAAAAAAAAACAGTAAAGTAAGTTATTGGACTAGATGGATAAGGTGGGAACTGGCAGAGACTCATAAACCCACTCTGGCGCCTGCATTTTATGGGTAAGGAAATGAAAGTCTAGAGAGGTGAGGTCACTTGCCCAAGGCCACACAGCCAATTACTGGTAGTGTCAGGACAAGAACAGCCTGTCCAGGCTCCCAGACCAACACCCTATGGCTGCCCCACATCGCCATCCCAGATAGCAGTTCCGGCAGACGTGATGCATTTTCTCAGAACAAGGGTTCTGAAGGCACTCACCATCCACACCAGCACAGGTCTGGCTAAAAAGAAAAGTCCCTGCAAAGAAAAGGGGACATGAACGCTGGACATGTTGCAGTGCGCCATTCCCGTTTTCTTTGGAAGGCTAGAGCCAACAAGAGCTTTTCTTCCCACCCATGAGGCAGGGGCCAGGCTGGGACCTCACCAGCCCTTTCCAGCGGCATGTGGGTCTGGCTACGCAAGGTTAGAATTACAAACAAATTACCATACAACCAAGGAGCTTACGGCTTGTTCCCAAATTCAGAGTCACATCCAATTATCCCCTGGAACAATAGCCAAGTCCTGGACCTTTAAACACCTACTTCCACTTCCTGGAGGACCCCCGTGCCCCTCGGCCACTGCTAGAATAACTTCTGCTCCACCATAACGTCTGCAGGTGCCTGGGACAGCTGTCCCAGATTCAAAGCATCACAGAATGCAAGAACTGGAGAGTCAGCCCAGCCAAACAATTTGTCCCACGTTATCGTCTCTTTCTTTTGAAAAATACATTTTTTCCATTCAGATCATAGTTTCAAAAAAATGAAAATGTGGAGAAGAAAAAAAATCAAATCCCACAATCCCATAATAACCATCATTAGTATTTGGGCTTATTACCTATCAGATTTTAATTTTCTGGGCATGTGTGTTTTAAACAAGGCTACCATGATATACAAATATTTCTTTTTTCTTTTTCTTTACCTATAATTATATCATTTAAAAAATCCCTCTATTGGCTAGTCTTCCTATATATCATTCCAATGGCTATTATTTAATCAACTGTATTTACCATATTTTCCTAACCATTTCCCTACTGTGGACCATTCGTGTTTGTTTCTAGTGCTTCAGAAATATAAATAAGATTTCACTGAACACTCTTTTGTACACAGGTATTTTCACAGTTATTGTTTGAGGTAATTTCCATAGGCGAGCTTCCCAGAAGTCAGCCTCTGTTTTCCTCAGTGTTGGAGAAACTCACGCCCCGAGTGACTAAATATCTGAGAAGGGAAAAGGAACACTCTCTAAAGTCCAGAGTCCGGTCCTGACTCGGCTCTCATGGATCGGCTGTGTGACCAACAAGCCACTCAACTCCTGAAACTCGGTTTCCATTGGGCATTAGAGAAAGGTCCCTCCAGGCCTGTCTTGCTGTTCTGATTGCCAGGAGTATTCTCCCTCCACGATTCTCACCCGCTTCCATGAGATGCCCGATCATTCACTTTCTACTCTGTGGTTCACATCAGCTGCTTTTCATCTCAGGAAAGTGACTTCTCAAAGCCTGCGGGGGTGGGGGAGGGGGTGGGGGGGAAAGAGGGTGTAGATGAAGCGTAGGGTATGCAAACCCTGGCAGCAGTCTCTTGTTCTGACACCGCTTCTGAATCCAGGTCAGCTGTGGAATTCAACAGACCCTGCCTCATACCTGGGAGTGTTGACCACAGCATATTGTGACAATGATACACACACAAAGGCCTGCACTTGGGGACCTCCCAGAATTCAGTCCTGCGGGGGAAGGAGCTGGTTTGTGTCTCCTATCATGGTGCTCTGGGACAGTAAAGAGGCCTCTGCCACATCCCTAGCAGATCCCTGCAGGTACAAACACTGCAGAGCACACCGGAACAAAAGAAGGAATGCAGCAGTACTCTCCTTTCTATCTGAACCTCCCCACAGTCTGCCATTGATTGTTGGCCTTTAAAACATGGGTTAGCCCTGGCCACGTGGTTCAGTTGGTTGGAGTGTCGTCCCATACACCAAAGGGTTGTGGGTTCGATTCCTAGTAAGAGCACATACCTAGATTGCAGGTTCAATTCCCAGTTGGGGTGCATACTGGAGGCAACTGACTGATGTTTCTCTCTCACATCGATGTTTCTCTCTCTCTCCCCCAACCCCTTCCTCTCTAAAAAAAAATCAACAAAATCATATCCTTGGGTGAGGATTTTAAAACAAAGAGTTCTAATCAGTAGAGAAGGGAAGATAATTAAGTAACATTTTTCCCAATTTTTCAACATCCTGTTTGACACGTGCAGTTCCTCATGCCACTGCCTCCTGGGTTATGGAATTAGATGGTGTGGCTCCAGTTCAGTCATTTCCCCCTTTTCATACGTCGTCTGTGAAAAACGTACGGCCTTTGCACAGTGATAAAGAAGAACAAACCAGGACCACGGACTCTGCAGCATGTTGTGGGGACAAACACACAGCTTTACAGTCAGACAAACCTATGTCGAATTCTGATTCCACTTCTTTTCAGCTGGGTGAACCTAACAAAATACACAATTTTTCAGAAACAAAGATACCACTGCAAAGACCTACAATTATTTTACTGACTTGAAAGAAAAGTCTCTGCCAATTAAATTATTCCATGACTTTGACTGTAAGACAAATCGATTTTAGATTATAAAGTGTGAAAAAATGTCTTTGAATCAATGATATTTAGCCTCTCTCCAGCTAAACTTCTCAGTTGTAAGATGGACATGCTAAATGCCCACCTTGAAGGCTGGATGGGAGGTGGGAATGAGATGACACTGACCATGCCTGACATGCACCTGGTATGCAGTAAGTAGTTGTGAAATGTTAGTTCTTCTCATTTCCAAAGGGATGGGTAGGTTCTGGATAAATTACAAGGTCTTCCAGAGAAGATATCAGATTATACATCTTTGACCTCTTCTCACCTCCCATGATCTAAACAGCGGTCGCCAACCTTTCGGACCTCACGGACCCCTGGTTGGCGACTGCTGATCTAGAATATTGCCATACACATTGTAAGCACTCGGTACATGGGTGATGAATATAAATGAACTAGTTGACAACTGACAAATACCCAAGCAGGGGCCCCCTTTGGAGGGTGGGCCCATGCAATCCCACTGGCCTCCCCAGCCCTGGAAGGCATGAGCACAGCTATCAGTATCATCCTGGCCGTGGGGGCTGCAAAGGAGAAAAGCAAATGACAGCTGCTCGCTGCACATCCCCTGTGAACTCCCGGTGCGCACAGCTGTGGACCACAGCCCACAGTACCTGGGTAAGCACAAGTAGCTACATTGCAGTCTCAGTTCCAGACAAATGCAGCATTGTGGCATCCCTGGGCTCCCAGGGAAAGCCAGGCCGCCTCTGTGCCCTAGATGTGAAAGGCTGTGCATATCAAGTCAGACAGGCTACATCCCCATGGGCCCTAAACCTGTCCCCCAGGGCTCCCAGAGAGCATTATTGTGTGACATAAACAAATGTCCCACGTGGGTGGTGCTGGAAGGAGCAGACGTTCAGGCAAACAGAACCGTGAGGCGCTTTCCCCTCAGTGTCCATACCTGCTCTGTGTTCCCCTCTGGTGCCCTAGCTCTCCTGGAAAAGGGGAAGAGGCAGGGCCAGGGAAAGAATCTCATTTTCCACCGCCCACTTTTCATTATTCATAATCACGTAGGAGGTGAGAGGAGCTGCCAATGACAAATTTTTTCTCCAGCTAAGACAGAAGAGATGATTTATTGTACACATGTTACATGCAGCCACAACTGAGAACAGAACAGTCCATAATGTCACTGGTCCAGGGCAAAGGACCAAAGGGGACTGTTTGTGTAAGAGCAGGTGGGTCTCTCAAAAGGTGGTCGTAGCAATCAGATGACATGTATGTTCTAGATCCATTGAGAAGTTCTATACAGCAGGCATGCAGTCCAACAATTGGTACCCGTGTCCCTGGCCTCTGGCTGCCCTTATTTCTGCTCCTGTGGCTTCCATGGGTGCACAAGCTGGGCTTTACGTAGACCTCTCCCTCACTTTCCTCTTTCGCGTTCCAGTCTGACATTCGTTTTTTCCTCCACTTGGCTCTCATGGCACTGAGGTTTCTAAGAAGATGGTGCTAAGGCCCAGAGGCCAATGGCACATTGAAATAACAAGTAGCACAAGACCCTTACTTTGACCTGGACTTCAGTCAAGAGGCCTTCTGTGGAGACACACTCGGCTGTGTGTCACACCCTCACACACGCACATTCACTTCTCCCTCCAAGCTCCCATGTTACATGCAGCCACAACTGAGAACAGAACAGTCCATAACGTCACTGGTCCAGGGCAAAGGACCACTAGCTGGAACTCCAGTCATGAGTGTTCACACAAATGGATATTGCTCTCACAAAGTGAATAGGACTTGGGGGAGGGGGGGAAGCAATAATAATTAGGAAAATAGTAATTGCCTATTTGTTGAGCCTTTCCCCCTGGATAAAGAGAAGGGGGAGCGGAGAGATGAGGAAGTCAGTAGGAGCCCTCCTTCCTCAGAGTCACACAGTGTTGGCAACAGGGTAGAAAGCAACCGTCCTGTGAAGTCGGTCTTCCCTCAGGAACCGGCTTGTGAGTGTCCGCTCAGGTTCTCAAGGGACTCAAAGGCCTGCCTCTCGTCCCCTCCCACCACTGCACTCCTTTGCTTCTGTGCTTTTGGCAAAAGGAAGGAAAGCCTTTCAGCTTTGCTGAGAGGGCTGAGGAAAAATCTCTCAGGAGCAAAAGCTGCTCTGGTCAGTCAGCCTCATCCATGCCATCTGCTGCCTGAAGTACCTGTGATGGCCCCAAGGTGGGCAGGAGTGTCATTTTTTCCCAACATGTAATGAGGATTTTAGGAAACTTCCCATACACATCTCCTTCTTATTAATAATAAAGTAATGACCACCCCTTGTTAAACCTGTACTAAACACTTAGGACACACCAATATTCTAGCGTGTAGATGCCCTATCATCCTATAACTGAGAGAAAACAAAACATATCCAAAAGTCTGAAATTCTCAAAAATCCATGTTCAGATTGAGCATAAGTAACCACTATGCTCCCTGCTGAGTCTCCAGCCTCGAGATTAGTGCCATGAGATAGAACATCCGGCGATGATGGGAATGCCCTGTGCTGCTCTGTCCAGCATGGCAGCCACCAGCCCGCCACACGGGGCCTTTGAGCACTCGCAATGTGACTAGGGCTACTGAGAAACTGGGTTCTTTATTTTATTGTTTTAATTTATGTACGTTTAATGGCTACTGTATTGTAAAGCACAGATCTAGAGAGTGCCTGGTATATAGCTGGTGCTCAATAAATATTTGCTCAAGGGAAGAATGAATGGATGGATAGTAGCGGCTCACCATAATAAGTTCTGATTAAGCAGGATTCTCATGTTTATTGAGCTCTCACTCTAAACAAATCCCTGTTTAAGTCAGCAACCTTCGGAGCTAGGTACTTTCATTATCTCTGTTTTAAAAATAAAGAAATGAGGCTCAGAAAAGTAGAGAACCCACAGACATATAGGACATGGCAGGATTGAAGCCAGAATCCAAACCCAGGCAGCCTCTTAAAACTGGTCAACTTTTCCACTGATGAAAAAAGTGCCTCATTTTATTTTCTACAGGGTGACATCAAATTCAACAAGGAACTTTTCCTTTGGAATAGAGCAATAAAGATACACAGTGTGTCTTGTCTGGGAGCTTTTAGAAGCCTACCCAGCCCTAGCTGGTTTGGCTCAGTGGATAGAGCCGTCGGCCTGTAGACTGAAGGGTCCTCGGTTCGATTCCAGTCTAAGGGCACATGCCCGGGTTGCAGGCTCCATCCCCAGTGGGGGGGCATGCAGGAGGCAGCCAATCAATGATTCTCTCTCATCATTGATGTTTCTATCTTCTCTCTCCCTCTCCCTTCCTCTCTGAAATCAATAAAAATGTATATGTTAAAAATAAAAATATTTAGAAGCCTACCCAGTGCACTCACTCACTCATCATTGTCGACTGACTATATGATGCCAAGCCAAGAACTATTTACTCCACCAGCGTGGCGATTCCCTGAAACCACCTCCCAGGACAGCAGAGAACTCGGCAGCAGCCTCACAATCTCT